>NC_092538.1:13182000-13497500 GCF_037038585.1 Patagioenas fasciata | reverse complement strand
ACCCTAACCCTAACCCTAACCCTAACCCTAACCCTAACCCTAACCCTAACCCTAACCCTAACCCTAACCCTAACCCTAACCCTAACCCTAACCCTAACCCTAACCCTAACCCTAACCCTAACCCTAACCCTAACCCTAACCCTAACCCTAACCCTAACCCTAACCCTAACCCTAACCCTAACCCTAACCCTAACCCTAACCCTAACCCTAACCCTAACCCTAACCCTAACCCTAACCCTAACCCTAACCCTAACCCTAACCCTAACCCTAACCCTAACCCTAACCCTAACCCTAACCCTAACCCTAACCCTAACCCTAACCCTAACCCTAACCCTAACCCTAACCCTAACCCTAACCCTAACCCTAACCCTAACCCTAACCCTAACCCTAACCCTAACCCTAACCCTAACCCTAACCCTAACCCTAACCCTAACCCTAACCCTAACCCTAACCCTAACCCTAACCCTAACCCTAACCCTAACCCTAACCCTAACCCTAACCCTAACCCTAACCCTAACCCTAACCCTAACCCTAACCCTAACCCTAACCCTAACCCTAACCCTAACCCTAACCCTAACCCTAACCCTAACCCTAACCCTAACCCTAACCCTAACCCTAACCCTAACCCTAACCCTAACCCTAACCCTAACCCTAACCCTAACCCTAACCCTAACCCTAACCCTAACCCTAACCCTAACCCTAACCCTAACCCTAACCCTAACCCTAACCCTAACCCTAACCCTAACCCTAACCCTAACCCTAACCCTAACCCTAACCCTAACCCTAACCCTAACCCTAACCCTAACCCTAACCCTAACCCTAACCCTAACCCTAACCCTAACCCTAACCCTAACCCTAACCCTAACCCTAACCCTAACCCTAACCCTAACCCTAACCCTAACCCTAACCCTAACCCTAACCCTAACCCTAACCCTAACCCTAACCCTAACCCTAACCCTAACCCTAACCCTAACCCTAACCCTAACCCTAACCCTAACCCTAACCCTAACCCTAACCCTAACCCTAACCCTAACCCTAACCCTAACCCTAACCCTAACCCTAACCCTAACCCTAACCCTAACCCTAACCCTAACCCTAACCCTAACCCTAACCCTAACCCTAACCCTAACCCTAACCCTAACCCTAACCCTAACCCTAACCCTAACCCTAACCCTAACCCTAACCCTAACCCTAACCCTAACCCTAACCCTAACCCTAACCCTAACCCTAACCCTAACCCTAACCCTAACCCTAACCCTAACCCTAACCCTAACCCTAACCCTAACCCTAACCCTAACCCTAACCCTAACCCTAACCCTAACCCTAACCCTAACCCTAACCCTAACCCTAACCCTAACCCTAACCCTAACCCTAACCCTAACCCTAACCCTAACCCTAACCCTAACCCTAACCCTAACCCTAACCCTAACCCTAACCCTAACCCTAACCCTAACCCTAACCCTAACCCTAACCCTAACCCTAACCCTAACCCTAACCCTAACCCTAACCCTAACCCTAACCCTAACCCTAACCCTAACCCTAACCCTAACCCTAACCCTAACCCTAACCCTAACCCTAACCCTAACCCTAACCCTAACCCTAACCCTAACCCTAACCCTAACCCTAACCCTAACCCTAACCCTAACCCTAACCCTAACCCTAACCCTAACCCTAACCCTAACCCTAACCCTAACCCTAACCCTAACCCTAACCCTAACCCTAACCCTAACCCTAACCCTAACCCTAACCCTAACCCTAACCCTAACCCTAACCCTAACCCTAACCCTAACCCTAACCCTAACCCTAACCCTAACCCTAACCCTAACCCTAACCCTAACCCTAACCCTAACCCTAACCCTAACCCTAACCCTAACCCTAACCCTAACCCTAACCCTAACCCTAACCCTAACCCTAACCCTAACCCTAACCCTAACCCTAACCCTAACCCTAACCCTAACCCTAACCCTAACCCTAACCCTAACCCTAACCCTAACCCTAACCCTAACCCTAACCCTAACCCTAACCCTAACCCTAACCCTAACCCTAACCCTAACCCTAACCCTAACCCTAACCCTAACCCTAACCCTAACCCTAACCCTAACCCTAACCCTAACCCTAACCCTAACCCTAACCCTAACCCTAACCCTAACCCTAACCCTAACCCTAACCCTAACCCTAACCCTAACCCTAACCCTAACCCTAACCCTAACCCTAACCCTAACCCTAACCCTAACCCTAACCCTAACCCTAACCCTAACCCTAACCCTAACCCTAACCCTAACCCTAACCCTAACCCTAACCCTAACCCTAACCCTAACCCTAACCCTAACCCTAACCCTAACCCTAACCCTAACCCTAACCCTAACCCTAACCCTAACCCTAACCCTAACCCTAACCCTAACCCTAACCCTAACCCTAACCCTAACCCTAACCCTAACCGTAACGCGGGGGAAGCACGTCAGAGGAAGCACGTGACAGGAAGCACGTCAGAGGAAGCACGTGACAGGAAGCACGTCAGAGGAAGCACGTGACAGGAAGCACGTCAGAGGAAGCACGTGACAGGAAGCACGTCAGAGGAAGCACGTGACAGGAAGCACGTCAGAGGAAGCACGTGACAGGAAGCACGTCAGAGGAAGCACGTGACAGGAAGCACGTCAGAGGAAGCACGTGACAGGAAGCACGTCAGAGGAAGCACGTGACAGGAAGCACGTCAGAGGAAGCACGTGACAGGAAGCACGTCAGAGGAAGCACGTGACAGGAAGCACGTCAGAGGAAGCACGTGACAGGAAGCACGTCAGAGGAAGCACGTGACAGGAAGCACGTCAGAGGAAGCACGTGACAGGAAGCACGTCAGAGGAAGCACGTGACAGGAAGCACGTCAGAGGAAGCACGTGACAGGAAGCACGTCAGAGGAAGCACGTGACAGGAAGCACGTCAGAGGAAGCACGTGACAGGAAGCACGTCAGAGGAAGCACGTGACAGGAAGCACGTCAGAGGAAGCACGTGACAGGAAGCACGTCAGAGGAAGCACGTGACAGGAAGCACGTCAGAGGAAGCACGTGACAGGAAGCACGTCAGAGGAAGCACGTGACAGGAAGCACGTCAGAGGAAGCACGTGACAGGAAGCACGTCAGAGGAAGCACGTGACAGGAAGCACGTCAGAGGAAGCACGTGACAGGAAGCACGTCAGAGGAAGCACGTGACAGGAAGCACGTCAGAGGAAGCACGTGACAGGAAGCACGTCAGAGGAAGCACGTGACAGGAAGCACGTCAGAGGAAGCACGTGACAGGAAGCACGTCAGAGGAAGCACGTGACAGGAAGCACGTCAGAGGAAGCACGTGACAGGAAGCACGTCAGAGGAAGCACGTGACAGGAAGCACGTCAGAGGAAGCACGTGACAGGAAGCACGTCAGAGGAAGCACGTGACAGGAAGCACGTCAGAGGAAGCACGTGACAGGAAGCACGTCAGAGGAAGCACGTGACAGGAAGCACGTCAGAGGAAGCACGTGACAGGAAGCACGTCAGAGGAAGCACGTGACAGGAAGCACGTCAGAGGAAGCACGTGACAGGAAGCACGTCAGAGGAAGCACGTGACAGGAAGCACGTCAGAGGAAGCACGTGACAGGAAGCACGTCAGAGGAAGCACGTGACAGGAAGCACGTCAGAGGAAGCACGTGACAGGAAGCACGTCAGAGGAAGCACGTGAGAGGAAGCACGTCAGAGGAAGCACGTGACAGGAAGCACGTCAGAGGAAGCACGTGACAGGAAGCACGTCAGAGGAAGCACGTGACAGGAAGCACGTCAGAGGAAGCACGTGACAGGAAGCACGTCAGAGGAAGCACGTGACAGGAAGCACGTCAGAGGAAGCACGTGACAGGAAGCACGTCAGAGGAAGCACGTGACAGGACGCAGGTGACAGGAAGCAGGTGACAGGAAGCACGTGGAGGGAAGTACGTGGCGGGAAGCAGTAGGCGCTACATATGTTTGTGTACTTTTAAATTTTTGTGGGTGGAGCTGTGAAGGGGTCTGACTAGTTGTGAAAGAGGTGTGAAAGGGGTATGAAAGGGGTGTTAGTGCTGGTATTTCTGGTTTGTATTGTTTTGTTTTTTTATGATTTTTGTTGTGGTGGTGGCGAAAAAAAATTTTGCCTAATTTGCATAATTAATTAGGTAATTAGCATAATTAATTACTTAATTTGTGTAATTAGTACTGTAATTACTATGGTTGTATGTTATTGGTTAGGTTTTATGTCAGGTGTTGTTGGGTTTTTCAGGGTGTTGTTATTGTGTATTTAGTAGGTGCTTATTTGGGTTTCTAATTTTTGTATAGAAAAAGAAGAAAAACTAAAAGTCCGGTGCAGCAGTAGGGGTTTGGGTGCTCTAGGGGAGTACTGGAATTTATTTTTAATTTTTTTTTTTTTTTCCAAATCCCCTAGAGCACCCAAAGCCCTACTGCTGCACCTGAAAAAAGTGAGGAAGAAGCAATCCTTAATTCAGAAATAAACTAAGACTGCATTTTATTTTATTTTATTTTTCTTCAGTTTATTGAAAATGACAAACTCATCTAATGTGACATCCAAATGAAACCCTTCCGGAACTGCACACTTGATGCCCTTCGACCTCTCCGACTGCTCTGCTTGCTCTAAGTCCGTCGAACGGACGCTCCGACACGGACGGACTCCGACGTGCGTACCGATGAAGTCCAACGCCCAGGTGTACGAAGTCCGGCACGGAAGATTGACGCCGACTCCGGCGTGCCCGTAGACGGGGACGAAGTCCGACGTGCGTGGAGGCGAAGTCCGATCCGACCGTGGACGCAGACGGACCGAGTCTGACCCTCACGCCGCTCGAGACGGATCTCCACGTGGACGTGCCGGACGGCGACACGGTCCGGCGCGTGCTCGCCGTCGACGCGTTCTCGAAGCCTCTCACGCCGGTGAAACTTCTCCGACTGAAAAAGATGCCGGACGACGACGAGGTACGGCTGCTTTACTGCCTGTGTGAAGGAGCTGACTTTGGTAGAGCTAGGTCCCTCAAACTCAATATTACCAAAGAAATTAGAGGGAGTTGTAATAAATAGTAACATCACATACAAACAGCTTGCTATTTCATCCTTCCCTTATCACTATGACCGTAACACAGAAAACTCCCCCACGGTACGGCATTTTGTCGCAACCTGTCACGGCACCGAGGCTACGGGGAATATCGTGGCCTTCGTACGGAGCCCTCGCGAAAGATAGTTCCGGACCGTGGGGATTTACACACTCTTCGCGACCCCGTCCCTTTGACCGCGCCACGGAAGGGACTACTCCCTGCTCTGACTCTTGTACGGAGTATCCTCCGGACAGGTAACCGAAACCGCTAACGCACACCTTGATAACGTATTTTACCTATTTTGTTTATCATGCTAAGCAGAGAAGCCAACTCCTCTATCTCACGTCATCCCTGACGTGGCGTTACGGACGATGACACGCTCCCGTCGCGACCCTGACCGACTCGTGGGCCGTTTAGTTCGACCGCTGCCGGGGCGACCGTGACCGGCTTTCCGGGACCGTTCCCTACATGAACCTCCTGGCCGCTACCGACCGAGACCGCGATCCGGAATGACCGTCACCTGAAAAGCTGCTCCCGGAGCCTGGACGATCCCCCCGCCTCCGAAACCGCCGTCCCGGTCGGACCCGAAACGAAACGCTGACCGTGAACTTCGCCTGGCGGCCGGGACCTGGGAAAAAACACCCTCCTGGGGGGGCGGAGCATGGGAATCCCCTGGCAGTGGCTTCTTTTCCTATTTCAACTTTTTTCTCCTTTTCAGGTAAATTTCAAAATAAACCTGCCAAGAAAACAACTACCCCAAAACACAATCCTACCAGACGTCACAGCTAAACGGCACCGCTCACTCCGATACCGAACCCGCCGGCCTCTCGCACGGCGGCCGTTCTCCCGGCTCGAACCGTGGCCCCGTGCCCGTGTCGCCCCTCGGGAACGTCGTTCCCAAGAGCCTGGAAAATGGCCCTGCCTGCCAAAACCCCGGTCCTACGGCCAACCCTGTGCAAACCTTGGTGACGAATGTCACCTCACAGAGTGGCCGGGACCGGGGAAAAAAAAACCCAGCCGGGGGAAAAAAAAAAATCCCCCGGCTGGGGTTTTTTTATTCTATTTTAAAATTGAAATGTACCTGAAAAGGAAAAACCATTACACTGCAAGGACAAAAGCCCACAACCCAGAAACACAAACACACCAAATCTCACAGCTCACCACACCGCTCATTCACCCGACAAAGCCACCTCACACATCACATCCATTGTCCCCTCTGCACCATTGCCCCTCGGGAACGTTGTTCCCGGGAGCCTCGCATGGCCCTGCCTGCCAAAACCCCGGTCCTACGGCCTCCCGCCTCCGAACCTTGGCGACGAACGTCGCCTCGCGGAGCGGCCGGGACCGGGGAAAAAAAAAACCCAGCCAGGGGAAAAAAAAAAAATCCCCCGGCTGGGGTTTTTTTATTCTATTTTAAAATTGAAATGTACCTGAAAAGGAAAAACCATTAAACTGCAAGGACAAAAGCCCACAACCCAGAAACACAAACACACCAAATCTCACAGCTCACCACACCGCTCATTCACCCAACAAAGCCACCTCCCGCATCACAGCCACTCTCCCCTATGCACCATTGCCCCTCGGGAACGTTGTTCCCGGGAGCCTCAAATGGCCCTGCCTGCCAAAACCCCGGTCCTACGGCCGACCCCGTGCGAACCTTGGCGACGAACGTCGCCTCACGGAGCGGCCGGGACCGGGGAAAAAAAAACCCAGCCGGGGGAAAAAAAAAAAATCCCCCGGCTGGGGTTTTTTTATTCTATTTTAAAATTGAAATGTACCTGAAAAGGAAAAACCATTAAACTGCAAGGACAAAAAACCCACAACCCCAACTATACAAATGCATCACAATCACACGGCTGACCGCACCACTCATTCACCTACCAAACCCACCCCACGCCGCACCCATCGTCGCCTCTGTGCCGTCACCCCTCGGGAACGTTGATCCCGGGAGCCTCGAATGGCCCTGCCTGCCAAAACCCCGGTCCTACGGCCTCCCGCCTCCGAACCTTGGCGACGAACGTCGCCTCGCGGAGCGGCCGGGACCGGGGAAAAAAAAACCCAGCCGGGGGAAAAAAAAAAAAAATCCCCCGGCTGGGGTTTTTTTATTCTATTTTAAAATTGAAATGTACCTGAAAAGGAAAAAACATTAAACTGCAAGGACAAAAACCCACAACCCCAACTGTACAAATGCATCACAATCACACGGCTGACCGCACCGCTCATTCACCTACCAAACCCACCCCACGCCGCACCCATCGTCACCTCTGTGCCGTCGCCCCTCGGGAACGTTGTTCCCGGGAGCCTCGAATGGCCCTGCCTGCCAAAACCCTGGTCCTACGGCCTCCCGCCTCCGAACCTTGGCGACGAACGTCGCCTCGCGGAGCGGCCGGGACCGGGGAAAAAAAAAACCCAGCCGGGGGAAAAAAAAAAATCCCCCGGCTGGGGTTTTTTTATTCTATTTTAAAATCTAAAAGAACCTGAAAAGGAAAAACCATTAACCTGCAAGGACAACAACCCACAACCCAGAAACACAAACGCACCAGATCACACAGCTCAGCACACCGCTCATTCACCCGACAAAGCCACCCCACGCATCACAGCCATCGTCCCCTCTACGCCGTCGCCCCTCGGGAACATTGTTCCCGGGAGCCTCGAATGGCCCTACCTGCCAAAACCCCGGTCCTACGGCCTCCCGCCTCCAAACCTTGGCGACAAACGTCGCCTCGCGGAGCGGCCGGGACCGGGGAAAAAAAAACCCAGCCGGGGGAAAAAAAAAAATCCCCCGGCTGGGGTTTTTTTATTCTATTTTAAAATCTAAAAGAACCTGAAAAGGAAAAACCATTAACCTGCAAGGACAACAACCCACAACCCAGAAACACAAACGCACCAGATCACACAGCTCAGCACACCGCTCATTCACCCGACAAAGCCACCCCACGCATCACAGCCATCGTCCCCTCTACGCCGTCACCCCTCGGGAACGTTGTTCCCGGGAGCCTCGAATGGCCCTGCCTGCCAAAACCCCGGTCCTACAGCCGTCCCCGTCCGAACGTTGGCGACGAACGTCGCCTCGCGGAGCGGCCGGGACCGGGGAAAAAAAAACCCAGCCGGGGGAAAAAAAAAAAATCCCCCGGCTGGGGTTTTTTTATTCTATTTTAAAATTGAAATGTACCTGAAAAGGAAAAAACATTAACCTGCAAGGACAAAAACCCACAACCCCAACTATACAAATGCGCCACAATCACACGGCTCACCGCACCGCTCATTCACCTACCAAACCCACCCCACCCTCACACGGCACCCGTCGTCCCCTCTGTGCCGTCGCTCCTCGGGAACGTCGTTCCCGAGAGCCTCGGATGGCCCTGCCTGCCGAAACCCCGGTCCTACGGCCTCCCGCCTCCGAACCTTGGCGACGAACGTCGCCTCGCGGAGCGGCCGGGACCGGGGAAAAAAAAACCCAGCCGGGGGAAAAAAAAAAAAATCCCCCGGCTGGGGTTTTTTTATTCTATTTTAAAATTGAAATGTACCTGAAAAGGAAAAACCATTAACCTGCAAGGACAAAAACCCACAACCCCAAAATACAAACGCACCAGATCACACAGCTCAGCACAACTCTCATTCACCTACCAAACCCACACTCACACTGCAGCCCTCGTCCCCTCTGTGCCATCGCCTCTCGGGAACCCGGCTCCCGGGAGCCTCCGAAATGGCCCTGCCTGCCGAAACCCGGCCCGAGGGCCTCCCGCCTCCGAACCTCGGCGACGAACGTCGCCTCGCGGAGCGGCCGGGACCGGGGGAAAAACCCGGTCGGGGGGGATGGATCCCCCGGCTGGAGTTTTTTATTCTTTAACTTTGGAATTTACCTGAAAAGGAAAAAAAATTGAACCTCCAAGGACAAATAACTACAGCCCCGAGCCGAGTTCGCTCGAGGTTTCGCGCTATCCGAACGCTCTGCGCGTCGTCTACCCCGTCGACCGTTTGTTCCTCTCCCGAAGATTGGCTTGACACGGAGATTTCACGCTTGGCACTTATTTCCCTTTCCATCCTTCATATAGTTCTTGACCGCGGTGACCTATTCTCGCTCGGCTTCCCGATCCCGTCGATTACCGCGACCACCTTCCTCTGAGATTCCGCGACTCAAACTCGACCCGCGTCTCCGTCGCCGAACGCCGACGTTGCCCGCGATCCCCCCGACGTCGCTCGGTCTCGCCGGACGGCTTGGGCTGAGGCGGAATGTAATGGCGAGGGACGCTAATGCTGACTAGGAGGACAGAACATGCTAAGCGAATTCGGCTGAAACTTGATGCGGAGCGATTTCGACGTGGACGGGAGATGCCGAAGGCTACGGGGAGGCCTTTCCGTCGAGGCGTGAGGTTGGGATCGGACCCCCTCGCTTTCTAAACTCCTCTGCGGACGGGAGCCCGGGTGCGGCCGGATCCGAACTCGGCCCCGCGCTGGATCTACGGTCGGCCTCCCGGCCGTGCGGGGGACAGGGAAAACACCTAAGATATTATATTGACATATGGCTAAAGGACTGGATGTGCACACCTGACTCCTTATACCGCTCAGCCTGAATTTCAGAATGGCATCGCTCTACGCCTCGGCGTCCATACCACCCTTCCAGAGGCACGGGGACGGTTGATCGTGGTCTAAGTCCTCGGTCTATCGGGGCGACCTCTCGGGCAAAATCCGTGTAAATAACCAACCGAACGGAGCGGTACTGCGGGAAGGCTGACCGGAGCTGCCGCTTCTGCTGAGGTCCCGGCCGAGCGTGGAAATCCCTGGGTATTTATACCCTTACAAACTATTCACCCGCCCCTCTACGCTGCGATTCGGTCCGATAGCGATAGCCGACTCTCCGGTCTTCTCGCTTCTGGGCGGATCCTTTGCGCCGACCTCGCGCCGGACTCGGCTCTGCGCGGCCGTAGATTCGGTTTACGGTCCGTGGGAGCGTCCCGACGGCCTCGAACGTGGCGTTTTCGGCGACGGAAGCCTATTCCTGCGGGAACGTGTAAAGCGCGCCTTACGGGATGGGTGACGATCGGAGTCTGTAGCTGCTTTTGTTACCGTCGAGTAAAGGCTATAATTATGAGTGCTACATAGCCTAATAAAACGCCTTGTTATAAGTGAGTCGTGTTCACAATGTAGTCCCCTGCAAAAAAAAAATACAAAAAGATTTCATTAAAACAGGCTTTGTCTATGAAATAACAGCACACCACAGAAAACACTAGTCAACAATGGTCTCTGTAACAACTGCAAAACACCACTAAAAGTACTTACAACTCCCCTGCCCCCAGCTACTGCGTCCCAGATGACTACTGGCTACACATTTTAACACGTCAACAGATTAACCGTGGACTCCTAGAGCTCACTCCACCCGCCCCTGACTCCACACCGCCGGGCAGAGCAGCTCCGAGCCGAATGCGCACGTGCGCAGACCAACGCGCCACAGAACGTTACAGACGACATCATGTCAACAACACCAACAACACCCAACGATGGGAACAACTCCCAAGCACAGAGGCATTGATCAAAAGAACCTGCAGGGGGGTAGTGGTGTGGCGAGGAGCCTCCACTGCAACCCCAGAAAACAAAGGAGGCGAACGTCACAGCCCCTT
The DNA here is from genome assembly GCF_037038585.1 of Patagioenas fasciata. NCBI lineage: Eukaryota > Metazoa > Chordata > Aves > Columbiformes > Columbidae > Patagioenas > Patagioenas fasciata. The sequence continues at coordinate 13,486,788 of NC_092538.1, read as the reverse complement.
ATGAGACGGCGGCACTGGCGCACACACACGCAGAGACGGCGGCACTGGCGCACACACACGCAGAGACGGCGGCACTGGCGCACACACACGCAGAGACGGCGGCACTGGCGCACACACACGCAGAGACGGCGGCACTGGCGCACACACACGCAGAGACGGCGGCACTGGCGCACACACACGCAGAGGAGACGGCGGCACTGGCGCACACACACGCAGAGGAGACGGCGGCACTGGCGCGCACACACGCAGAGGAGACGGCGGCGCTACTTAAAAACTTCAAGATGCTGGGAAGAAGTGCCAGTCCCTGAGACTGGAGTGGTACAGAGCAGAGCTGCTGATGCAGCCCAGAACTACACCATAAAACACAACTGAGCAGAAACAACCAAAATGCAAAAACCATTCACACTTTCAGCTACTGATACAATAAAACTGGGACCCAATTGGCGCTACGCCAATTGGCTCTGGCGTTCAAAATCCCAGGATGGCGCCTGGGATCCCTGTCGGGTCCCTCAAACGCGATGAGACCCCGGGATCATCTGACAGGCACGATGCAAGCCTCCCGACCTGCAATACAACACTGACACTGCTTAAAAACTTCAAGATGCTGGGAAGAAGTGCCAGTCCCTTAGACTGGAGGGGTACAGAGCAGAGCTGCTGATGCAGCCCAGAACTACACCATAAAACACAACTGAGCAGAAACATCCAAAATGCAAAAACCATTCACACTTTCAGCTACTGATACAATAAAACTGGGACCCAATTGGCGCTACGCCAATTGGCTCTGGCGTTCAAAATCCCGGGATGGCGCCCGGGATCCCTGTCAAATCCCTCAAACGCGATGAGACCCCGGGATCGTCTGACAGGCACAACGCAAGCCTCCTGACCTGCAACACAACACTGACACTACTTAAAAACTTCAAGATGCTGGGAAGAAGTGCCAGTCCCTTAGACTGGAGGGGTACAGAGCAGAGCTGCCGATGCAGCCCAGAACTACACCATAAAACGCAACTGAGCAGAAACATCCAAAATGCAAAAACCATTCACACTTTCAACTACTGATACAAGAAAACCGGGACCCGATTGGCGCTACGCCAACTGGCACCGGTGTTCCGGATCCCGGGATGGCGCCCGGGATCCCTGTCGGGTCCCTCAAGCGCGACGAGACCCCGGGATCCTCTGACAGGCACAATGCAAGCCTCCCGACCTGCAACACAACACTGACACGAGGCTGGAGCTGCCCTGCCCGGGACACGCTGGCATCGCACTGTGAAGTTCCCTGGATCCTTCGCCTGCCTAAAAGGGACTGTTCCTGGAGCACCCTTGCCCCAAAGAGAACTTTACCCCCCTCCCTGCAGTTCCCAACCCCTTCCCAGCCCCCCAGCCTCCACTTATCTTTCAGAGGGCCAAGAGACTGAATCCATCTTCAACAGAGGAAAACACCACATGTGCTGATGGAGATCTTCCTGCATCGCCAGGTTCCTCCTCGACATCTGCAATAACACAAGAAAACACGCGCTCACTAAGCAGAGCGAGCACACAATATAAAGGCACAAGGCACATCTTAGCTCTGACACCACGCACCCACCCACCTGCTTACGGCGCTCTGCTCGGCTCTTCCGTCGCTCTTTCGTGCCAGGTTGTCCCTCTGCATCTGAAATCAAGGTATTCAACAAGTCACCCAAATGCTCATCAACAGCTTGACCATTCCACAGGTCTGCTTTCTATTCAGGAATCCCACCCGACACTCTAATTGAGTCCCTAAAACACTGGGGAAGGGACTGCCAGCTCCCCTGCCCACAGCTACTGCATCCCAGATGACCGCACAACCTTTGCCTACACAATTGAATCTGTCAACAGATTAACCCTGGACTCCTAGAGTTCTCTCCACCCGCCCCTGACTCCACACCGCCGGGCAGAGCAGCTCCGAGCCGAACGTGCACGTGCGCAGACAAACGGGCCACAGAACGCTATGGACGACACGACCGCAACGGCACCGAAAACGCTCTGCAATGACAGTGACCCAAAACCAGAGACGGCATCAATCAAAACGCCCTGCAGGGAGGCAGTGATGAGGCAAGGAGCCTCTTCTGCAACCCCAGGAAAAAGGAGCTGAACATCATGGCCCCTTATGAGACGGCGCCTCTGGGGCGCACGCACGCACGCAGAGACGGCGCCTCTGGGGCGCACGCACGCACGCAGAGACGGCGCCTCTGGGGCGCACGCACGCACGCAGAGACGGCGGCTCTGGGGCGCACGCACGCACGCAGAGACGGCGGCTCTGGGGCGCACGCACGCACGCAGAGACGGCGGCTCTGGGGCGCACGCACGCACGCAGAGACGGCGGCTCTGGGGCGCACGCACGCACGCAGAGACGGCGGCTCTGGGGCGCACGCACGCACGCAGAGACGGCGGCTCTGGGGCGCACGCACGCACGCAGAGACGGCGGCTCTGGGGCGCACGCACGCACGCAGAGACGGCGGCTCTGGGGCGCACGCACGCACGCAGAGACGGCGGCTCTGGGGCGCACGCACGCACGCAGAGACGGCGGCTCTGGGGCGCACGCACGCACGCAGAGACGGCGGCTCTGGGGCGCACGCACGCACGCAGAGACGGCGGCTCTGGGGCGCACGCACGCACGCAGAGACGGCGGCTCTGGGGCGCACGCACGCACGCAGAGACGGCGGCTCTGGGGCGCACGCACGCACGCAGAGACGGCGGCTCTGGGGCGCACGCACGCACGCAGAGACGGCGGCTCTGGGGCGCACGCACGCACGCAGAGACGGCGGCTCTGGGGCGCACGCACGCACGCAGAGACGGCGGCTCTGGGGCGCACGCACGCACGCAGAGACGGCGGCTCTGGGGCGCACGCACGCACGCAGAGACGGCGGCTCTGGGGCGCACGCACGCACGCAGAGACGGCGGCTCTGGGGCGCACGCACGCACGCAGAGACGGCGGCTCTGGGGCGCACGCACGCACGCAGAGACGGCGGCTCTGGGGCGCACGCACGCACGCAGAGACGGCGGCGCTACTTAAAAACTTCAAGATGCTGGGAAGAAGTGCCAGTCCCTTAGACTGGAGGGGTACAGAGCAGAGCTGCCGATGCAGTCCAGAATGACACCATAAAACACAACTGAGCAGAAACATCCAAAACGCAAAAACCATCCACGCTTTCAGCTGCTGATACAAGAAAACCGGGACCCGATTGGCACTACGCCAACTGGCACCGGCGTTCCGGATCCCGGGATGGCGCCCGGGATCCCTGTCGGGTCCCTCAAGCGCGACGAGACCCCGGGATCCTCTGACAGGCACGATGCAAGCCTCCCGACCTGCAATACAACACTGACACGAGGCTGGAGCTGCCCTGCCCGGGACACGCTGGCATCGCACTGTGAAGTTCCCTGGACCCTTCCCCTGCCCAAAAGGGACTGTTCCTGGAGCACCCTTGCCCCAAAGAGAACTTCACCCCCCTCCCTGCAGTTCCCAACCCCTTCCCAGCCCCCCAGCCTCCACTTATCTTTCAGAGGGCCAAGAGACTGAATCCATCTTCAACAGAGGAAAACACCACATGTGCTGATGGAGATCTTCCTGCATCGCCGGGTTCCTCCTCGACATCTGCAATAACACAAGAAAACACGCGCTCACTAAGCAGAGCGAGCACACAATATAAAGGCACAAGGCACATCTTCGCTCTGACACCACGCACCGACCCACCTGCTTACGGCGCTCTGCTCGGCTCTTCCGTCGCTCTTTCGTGCCAGGTTGTCCCTCTGCATCTGAAATCAAGGTATTCAACAAGTCACCCAAATGCTCATCAACAGCTTGACCATTCCACAGGTCTGCTTTCTATTCAGGAATCCCACCCGACACTCTAATTGAGTCCCTAAAACACTGGGGAAGGGACTGCCAGCTCCCCTGCCCACAGCTACTGCATCCCAGATGACCGCACAACCTTTGCCTACACAATTGAATCTGTCAACAGATTAACCCTGGACTCCTAGAGTTCTCTCCACCCGCCCCTGACTCCACACCGCCGGGCAGAGCAGCTCCGAGCCGAACGTGCACGTGCGCAGACAAACGCGCCACGGAACGCTATGGACGACACGACCGCAATGGCACCGAAAACGCTCCGCAACGACAGCGACGCCAAAACCAGAGACGGCATCGATCAAAACGCCCTGCAGGGAGGCAGTGATGAGGCAAGGAGCCTCTTCTGCAGCCCCACGAAAAAGGAGCCCAACGTCACGGTCCCTTATGAGACGGCGGCACTGGTGTACACACACACGCAGAGACGGCGGCACTGGCGCACACACACAGAGGAGACGGCGGCACTGGCGCACACACACAGAGGAGACGGCGGCACCGGCGCACACACACACGCAGAGGAGACGGCGGCACTGGCGCACACACACATGCAGAGGAGACGGCGGCACGACCTAAGAACTTCTTCCCAGCATCTTGAAGTGCCAGTCCCTGGGACTGGAGGGGTAGAGAGCAGAGCTGCTGAAGCAGCCCAGATTGACACCATAAATCACAACTGACCAGAAACGTCCAAAATGCAAGCACCGTCCACGCTTTTGGCTGATGATACAATAATCCAGCACCCGACTGGCACTACGCCAATTAACACCGGCATTCCGGATCCCGGGATGGCACCTGAGAGGCCCGTTGGGCCCCCGGAGCGCAGCGAGACCCCGGGATCGTCTGACAGGCGCGAGGCAGGCTTCCCGAACTACACGACAACGCAGACGCAGGCTGGAGCTGCCCTGCCTGGCACGTGCTGGCGTCGCGCTGTAAAGTTCCCTGGGCCCTTTACCCACCCAAAGGGGACTTTTCCTGGACAGCCCTTTCCCTTATCGGAACTTTACCCCCAGCCCTGCGATTCCCGGCCCCTTCCCGGCCCCCGTGCCTCCACTTATCTTTCAGAGGGCCGAGGGATCGAATCCACCTTCGACAGAGAAAACGCCACATGTGCTAACGGAGATGTTCCTGCATCGCCGGGGTCCTCTTCAACATCTACGGTAACACAGGAAAACGCACGCTCACTAAGCCGTGCCAGCATACCGTATTGCGGGGTAAACGCCGACTCCTCCCGCGACACCCACCTCCTAAGATCCTCGGCGTTCCGTTCGGCGCGTCGTGTCACAGGTGCGGTCACAAACCCTCGTCGCTCGTAACGCCTAAGACAGCGAGAAACGAAAGAACTGTAGGGCTTGGAGCGAGTCCCCAGACCCACGCTCCTCCACGCCCATACCCCGGCTCACCAGAAACGTTCCTCCGAGTCCAAAGGGCCCAAAAGGAGCCTGCAAAACAAGAAGGAAACGCTGAACCGAGTCACCGGGCGACACCGGGCTCCTCGACACCCGCCGCCGCCTCACCTTCTCGGCTGCTGGTCGGCGTGCGGCTTCGCCCCTCCGAGCCGGTCTGCGGCACCTGCGAAAACAAAGGCACCTGCTCAGACGCTACCTGAAAACAGCCTGCCCACAGACAATTCCATCTCCCGCTCCTTTACCTTGGCCGCTCGCCCGCCTGGCCGCCCTTGCTTTTGACTGCAACGCTGTTGACCACAGAGGTTCAGCTGCCGCCTGTAAAACACAACCCAATGACGCTCACACCTGCACTGGCAACACGGGACCTGAAACGAGCTGCTGCTCTGGCCAAACACTCGTTCCTCACCTTGCCCGAGGAGCTGCGGTGCCGATACCCAGCTTTCCTCTTCGCTTCGCACCTGTAAAACAGACAAACAACCAAACTTAGATAAAGACAGAGGGCACATCTTCCCTCTGACACCACGCACCGACCCACCTGCTTACGGCGCTCTGCTCGGCTCTTCCGTCGCTCTTTCGTGCCAGGTTGTGCCTCTGCATCTGAAATCAAGGTATTCAACAAGTCACCCAGATGCTCATCAACACCTTGACCATTGCACAGGTCTGCTTTCTATTCAGGAATCCCACCTGAAGCTCTAATTGAGTCCCTAAAACACTGGGGAACAGACTGCCAGCTCCCCTGCCCACAGCTACTGCATCCCAGATGACCGCACAACCTTTGCCTACACAATTGAATCTGTCAACAGATTAACCCTGGACTCCTAGAGTTCTCTCCACCCGCCCCTGACTCCACACCGCCGGGCAGAGCAGCTCTGAGCCGAACGTGCACGTGCGCAGACAAACGCGCCACAGAACGCTATGGACGACACGACCGCAACGGCACCGAAAACGCTCTGCAACGACAGTGACCCGAAACCAGAGACGGCACCAATCAAAACGCCCTGCAGGGAGGCAGTGATGAGGCAAGGAGCCTCTTCCGCAGCCCCACGAAAAAGGAGCCCAACGTCACGGCCCCTTACGAGACGGCGGCACTGGCGCGCACACACGCAGAGAGAGACGGCGGCACTGGCGCACACACACACGCAGAGGAGACGGCGGCACGACCTAAAAACTTCTTCCCAGCATCTTGAAGTGCCAGTCCCTGGGACTGGAGGGTAGAGAGCAGAGCTGCTGATGCAGCCCAGATTGACACCATAAATCACAACTGACCACAAACATCCAAAACGCAAGAACCACCCACGCTTTCGGCTGATGATACAATAATCCAGCACCCGATTGGCTCTACGCCAATTAACACCGGCATTCCGGATCCCGGGATGGCACCTGAGAGGCCCGTTGGGCCCCCGGAGCGCAGCGAGACACCGGGATCGTCTGACAGGCGCGAGGCAGGCTTCCCGAGCTACACGACAACGCAGACGCAGGCTGGAGCTGCCCTGCCCGGCACGTGCTGGCGTCGCGCTGTAAAGTTCCCTGGGCCCTTTACCCACCCAAAGGGGACTTTTCCTGGACAGCCCTTTCCCTCATCAGAACTTTACCCCCAGCCCTGCGATTCCCGGCCCCTTCCCGGCCCCCGTGCCTCCACTTATCTTTCAGAGGGTTGTGGGACCAAATCCACCTTCGACAGAGAAAACGCCACATGTGCTAACGGAGATGTTCCTGCATCGCCGGGGTCCTCTTCAACATCTACGGTAACACAGGAAAACGCACGCTCACTAAGGCGTGCCAGCACACGGTATCGCGGGGTAAACGCCGACTCCTCCCGCAACACCCACCTCCTCCTAAGATCCTCGGCGTTCCGTTCGGCGCGTCTTGTCACGGGTGCGGTCACAAACCCTCGTCGCTCATAACGCCTAAGACAGCGAGAAACAAAAGAACTGTAGGGCTTTGAGCGAGTCCCCAGCCCCACGCTCCTCCTCGCCCATACCCCGGCTCACCAGAAACGCTCCTCCGAGTCCAAAGGGCCCAAAAGGAGCCTGCAAAACAAGAAGGAAACGCTGAACCGAGTCACCACGCGACACTGGGCTCCTCGACACCCGCCGCCGCCTCACCTTCTCGGCTGCTGGCCGGCGTGCGGCTTCGCTCCTCCGAGCCGGTCCGCGGCACCTGCGAAAACAAAGGCACCCGCTCGGACGCTGCTCAAAAACAGCCCGCCCGTAGACGGGCCCGTCTCCCGCTCCTTTACCTTGGCCGCTCGCCCACCTGCCTGCCCACCCTTGCTTTTGACTGCAACGCTGTTGACCACAGAGGTTCAGCTGCCGCCTGTAAAACACAACCCAATGACGCTCACACCTGCACTGGCAACACGGGACCTGAAATGAGCTGCTGCTTCGGCCCGACGCTCCTTGTTCGCCTTGCCCGAGGACCTGCGGTGCTAATACCCAGGTTTCCTCTTCGCTTCTATGAAAGAGACAAATGACCAAACTTACATAGAGCCACACGGCACATCTTCCCGCTGGCACCACGCACCGACCCACCTGCTTATGGCGCGCTGCTCACCTCTTCTGTTGCTCTTTCGTACCAAGTCATCCCTCTAACTCTGAAAACAAGGTATTCAACAAGTCACGCAGACGCTCATCAAGCGCTCGACCATTCCACAGGTTTGCTTTCTATTCAGGAATCCCACCCGACACTCTAATTGAGTCCCTAAAACACTGGGGAAGGGACTGCCAGCTCCCCTGCCCACAGCTACTGCATCCCAGATGACCGCACAACCTTTGCCTACACAATTGAATCTGTCAACAGATTAACCCTGGACTCCTAGAGTTCGCTCCACCCGCCCCTGACTCCACACCGCCGGGCAGAGCAGCTCTGAGCCGAACGGGCACGTGCGCAGACAAACGCGTCACAGAACGCTATGGACGACACGACCGCAACGGCACCGAAAACGCTCTGCAACGACAGTGACCCGAAACCAGAGACGGCATCAATCCAAATGCCCTGCTGGGAGGCAGTGATGAGGCATTGAGCCTCTTCTGCAGCCCCACGAAAAAGAAAAGGGAGCCGAACGTCACGGCCCCTTACGAGACGGCGGCACTGGCGCACACACACGCAGAGGAGACGGCGGCACTGGCGCACACACACGCAGAGGAGACGGCGGCACTGGCGCACACACACGCAGAGGAGACGGCGGCACTGGCGCACACACACGCAGAGGAGACGGCGGCACTGGCGCACACACACGCAGAGGAGACGGCGGCACTGGCGCACACACACGCAGAGGAGACGGCGGCACGACCTAAAAACTTCTTCCCAGCATCTTGAAGTGCCAGTCCCTGGGACTGGAGGGGTAGAGAGCAGAGCTGCTGAAGCAGCCCAGATTGACACCATAAGTCACAACTGACCAGAAACGTCCAAAATGCAAGAACCGTCCACGCTTTTGGCTGATGATACAATAATCCAGCACCCGATTGCCACTACGCCAATTAACACCGGCATTCCGGATCCCGGGATGGCACCTGAGAGGCCCGTTGGGCCCCCGGAGCGCAGCGAGACCCCGGGATCGTCTGGCAGACGCAGGCTGGAGCTGCCCTGCCCGGCACATGCTGGCATCGCACTGTAAAGTTCCCTGGGCCCTTTACCCACCCAAAGGGGACTTTTCCTGGACAGCCCTTTCCCTTATCAGAACTTTACCCGCCTCCCTGCGATTCCCGGCCCCCGTGCCTCCACTTATCTTTCAGACGGCCGAGGGACGGAATCCACCTTCCACAGAGGAAAACGCCACGTGCGCTAACAGGGATCTTCTCGCAGTTGTCGCTTTCTCCATCGTCGCCTACAGTAAGGAAAGCGAGGACACGCATGCTATAGAGCGCCCAAATAATATTTATCCGTAGTAGCCTACGGTTCGTTGCTCACCTTGGCTGAGTTCTGGGAGGTACATTTGAATGATCCACCAGGGATCGCCGCACGCTGCAAAGGTTCTGGAGACGAGATGCTTCTCCAGGAGAAGAGATTATATTAACAACTATTAATACAGCAATACAAACCAAAAAACAACACTCCATCTCCATCGTGGTCAGGAGTTTTGGGAAAATGCAAAGCACCTGGAAATGAATCAACAAATGAAACATAATGAGAAACAACTCTTCTACTACAGCTACTGTTAAACCTTCACTGTCCCTGAAGCTCTTACGTCAAACAGGCACCTCCGCTTGTCCAAAGACATCTGCCCACTTAGATTAAACATCTCAAAAGCTGCCGGCTGCTGAAGGAGCAGCAGAGAACCACCACCCAAGCTGCCCTGGAGCAGAAAGAGCTCCCTGCTCGGAGACCAGGGCTCAAATACCCAGGGCTCCGCCCACCCCTTCCCACAAACCCCTGGGAAAGGGGCGGGGTCATTCACCCCAGACCCCCTCACCACCCTTACCAAATTACCTGGAATCTCCCTGAAAATGACAGCGCCTGCACTTTATTGCTGCTATTGCAGCTACAATGAGACCAAGTATGGATCTCAACTTAGTTTTTCTAGGGAGCAAATAGAAAGTGAAATACCACCACCAGCACTCCAGCATCTTCATTGTAGTCAGGAATTTCAGGAAAATGCAAAGGACCTGGAATTGAATCAACAAATGAAAATTAATGAGAAACAACCTTTCTACTACAACTGCTACTGAACCTTTGCTGCTCCTGAAGCTCTTACATCAAACAGACACCTCCGCTTGTCCAAAGGCATCTACCCACTTAGATTAAACATCTCAAAAGCTGCTGAAGGAGCAGCAGAGAAACACCACCAAAGAGGCTCTGGAGCAGAATGAGCTCCCTGCCCGGGGACCGGGGCTCAAATACCCAGGGCTCCGCCCACCCCTTCCCACAAACCCCTGGGAAAGGGGCGGGGTCATTCACCCCAGACCCCCTCACCACCCTTACCAAATTACCTGGAATCTCCCTGAAAATGACAGCGCCTGCACTTTATTGCTGCTATTGCAGCTACAATGAGACCAAGTATGGATCTCAACTTAGTTTTTCTAGGGAGCAAATAGAAAGTGAAATACCACCACCAGCACTCCAGCATCTTCATTGTAGTCAGGAATTTCAGGAAAATGCAAAGGACCTAGAATTGAATCAACAAATGAAAAATAATAACAAACAACCTTTCTACTGCTACTGAACCTTTGCTGCTCCTGAAGCTCTTATGTCAAACAGACACCTCCGCTTGTCCAAAGACATCTACCCACTTAGATTAAACATCTCAAAAGCTGCTGAAGGAGCAGCAGAGAACCAACACTGAAGAGGCTCTGGAGCAGAATGAGCTCCCTGCCCGGGGACCGGGGCTCAAATACCCAGGGCTCCGCCCACCCCTTCCCACAAACCCCTGGGAAAGGGGCGGAGTCATTCACCCCAGACCCCCTCACCACCCTTACCAAATTACCTGGAATCTCACTGAAAATGACAGCACCTGCACTTTATTGCTGCTATTGCAGCTACAATGAGACCGAGTATGGATCTCAACTTAGTTTTTCTAGGGAGCAGATAGAAAGTGAAATACAACTGCCAGCGCTCCATCTCCATCGTAGTCAGGAATTTTCGGAAAATGCAAAGCAGCTGGAACCGAATCAATGAATGAAACATAATGACAAACAACCTTTCTACTACAGCTGCTACTGAACCTTGGCTGCTCCTGAAGCTCGTACCTCGAACAGACACCTCCGCTTCTCCAAAGACGTCTGCCCACGTAGATTAAACGGCTCAAAAGCTGCCGAGGGGAGGGGTCGATCGTCCCAGGCCCCGCCCACCACCCTTATAAAATCACCTGGACCCTAACTAGAAATGACAGCACCTGTGGGAGATTTAAGGGATGTTCTTAAGGTTGTTGTGCGGATGGGTTTCTGTTAGGTAGAGATTTATTTCTGACCTAGACAAAGCGACTCCGAGGCCGGCGCGAAGGCTGAAAAACACCACCTGTTATGAGGGTGAGGTAATTCTATAATAACAAGACCCGAACGTGGACGATATCCGATCAGCCGACGCGTGTTTGGAACGTGGACGCTTATCGGGAAATAACTGCATATACAAGGAGGCTTGTCTCCGCAATAAATGGCTTCGCTTGAACTCGTGTTGAGTTGCGTGGAGTCCGTGAGTTTGCGCCCTCGCGGGCGGTGACCCCGACGTGATCCCTAAGGAGAATTTACGGAAGGCACGCGACCGCTGCGGGGAGCGAGCCCCAGCTGGAACGGCTCGGCTGGACCGGGACCGGGACGCGGGCTGCGGGCTGCGTGACTCCCGATTGATGGCTACGGAGTGACAGAGGAGGGATGAAGGATCCGATATCGTCGCAACGGACGCCCAAAGAGGAGCGAGAGGAGATGGGGCAGAATATTTTTAAAGAAGAAGAAGAAATACTGGGGGGTTCTCCCGCATATTCTCTCTAAGAGAGGGGTGAAGTATGAGGAGAGTAACCTCAAAAGACTGTTAATTTGGTGCAGAGGCAGTGGGTTTCCTGCTGAACTGTTAGGAGTTTTTCAAATAGAGACCTGGGAAAAAGTGGGAACTGTGTTGTGGAAGGCGATTAGTCGCAGTGAAAAATATATTCTCGGCCTTGTAACACCTGTAAACTGGTAATTACTACGGTGAAGCAATTAAAACCTGAAAAGACTGTTATGAGCATTAGTGACTCAAAACTTTAACTTGAACTTTGGGATGATATCTAAAAACCTAACCCTAAACCCTAACCCGGTGTGAAGTGGGGGGAGGCGGTGTGAAGTGGCGGGGGAGGGGGTGTGAAGTGGCCGGGAGGGGGTGTGAAGTGGCCGGGAGGGGGTGTGAAGTGGCCGGGGAGGGGGTGTGAAGTGGCCGGGAGGGGGTGTGAAGTGGCCGGGAGGGGGTGTGAAGTGGCCGGGGAGGGGGTGTGAAGTGGCCGGGAGGGGGTGTGAAGTGGCCGGGAGGGGGTGTGAAGTGGCCGGGAGGGGGTGTGAAGTGGCCGGGGCAGGGGTGTGAAGTGGCCGGGGCAGGGGTGTGAAGTGGCCGGGTAGGAGGTGTGAAGTGGCCGGGGCGGGGGTGTGAAGTGGCCGGGGCGGGGGTGTGAAGTGGCCGGGGAGGAGGTGTGTTTACCTCATTTGCATATTTAATTAGGTAGTTTTCATAATCGGGGTTTAATTTGCATAATCAGGGTCTCATTTGTTTCATGTGTGTTTGGCTGTTTATTGTTTGAGTATTTCCTAGGGGTACGGTAATGTCATGTAATGGATCGGAACGTATAATTTAGTTTTATCTTCTTTTTCCACACAAAATACCTACAAGTCTGGTGCAGCAGTAGGGCTGTGGATGCTCTAGGGGAGGACTGGAATTATTTATTTAATATATATTTTTTTTAATCCCCTAGAGCATCCACAGCCCTACTGCTGCACCTGAAAAAAACAAGACAGTTTAGTTTGCATTTTATTTTCAGTTTGGCAATTTAAGTAAACTGACATGCTGTCCGATAGAAACCCTGCCAGAACTGCACACGCGATCCCATTCAACCTCACCGATCGGTCCGCTCGAACTCCATCAAACGCACGCTCGGACAGAGTCCGACACTCGCAGAAAAAAAGACCGGCACGCACAGACAGACAAAGTCCGACACTCGCACGCAACAGCGATAGACACCGAGTCTAACGCGCCCACACGGATGCCGAGTCCGGCACGCGGACGGTGACGCTGAGTCCTACGCGCACGCATAGACGCAGACAAAGTCCAACGCTCGCACGGCACGGAGTCCCACACGCTCACAGACAGAGACAGAGTCCAGCACGCAGACAGAGAAAAGGACAAAGTCTAACACACGCCGCACGGTGACAAATTCCCGCACGGACACCAGCGCTCCAGCCCTCCCGCGCCCTCTGATTGGCCCGCTCCGCACCCTCGCTCGCCTTCTCGCCGGGACCCCCGCGCCCTTTGCCCGCGCGGCTTCCGGCAGCCGCGTTTGGAAGGAAACGACAAACCACGCTCCTTTGCTTTACGGGGACAAGGGGGGCGGGTGGTCACCCCCGGCAGAACAAACCCTTCTATCTTGCGTGGCCCTTCGCCATCACAATCGCACAGGAGTGAACTCGTAAGAGCAAAGCAGCCGTCTGACAGACGCGCTCAGAACCGGACGAGGCTGGGGTTACACGAACGGAGTCGCGTTGTGGTAACATCGCTTTATTTATTGCCCCCCCCACCCCGTGCTTTAAGGTGGGTTGTGCGGGACTGGGCGGAGTCTTCAGAGGCACCGACGAATCAGGTGAGAGCAATGGTCACCTGCGAGAGGAGCTCGGCCAGGCGGGCGGAGCGATTGGGGGCGGCGGCCGAGGGCGTGTCAGCCGATCGGATGCGGCGCGGCTGGGGGCAGGTGGCCGATGGGGTGAGGGCGGAGGCGTCGTGAATCGCTGGGGTGAGAGTCAAAGGGAGGAACCAAGCAGAGCCTGACCCCAGCGCCCCCAGTTCACCACAGTTCACCCCAGTTCCCTTTGATCTTGTCGCACTGCTCCCCATTGACCCCCACTGACCCCTCAGTGTCTCCCAGTCCCTCCCAGTGCCCCCTTGGTTCTCACGGTTTCCATGGAGATCCAGCTCCTCCAGGTGGGGGAGGGGTGGGAAACCCTGCAGAGTTGTGACCTCGTTGAGTGACAAGTCCAGAACCTACGGAGGATGGGCAGCCGGATGCCTGGGTCCCTCCCGAACTCTTAGGTCCCCCCCTGAACTCTTCGCTCCCCCCTGAACTCCTGGGTCCCCTCCTGAACTCTTGGGTCCTGCCATGAACTCTTGGGTGGGTCCCCTCCGGAACTCTTGGGTCCCCCCCTGAACTACTGGGTCCTTTGGGGCACTCTTGGGTCCCCCCCTGAAGTACTGGGTCCTTTGGGGCACTCCTGGTTCCCCCCTTAACTCCTGGGTCCCCTCCTGAACTCTTGGGTCCTTTGGGACACTCCTGGGTCCCCTCAGAACTCCTGGGTTCCACCCTGAACTCCTGGGTCCTTTGGGGCACTCCTGGGTCCCCACCTGAACTCTTGGGTCCCTCCTGAACTCTAAATCCTTTGGGGCACTCCTGGGTCCCCTCCTGAACTCCTGGGTCCCTCCTGAACTCTGGATCCTTTGGGGCACTCCTAGGTCCCCCCCCTGAACTCCTGGGTGGGTCCCACCCTGAACTCCTGGGTCCTCTGGGCAACTCCTGGGTCCTTTGGGCAACTCCTGGGTCCCCCCCTATACTCTTAGTTCAATCCTGAACTCCTGGGTCTCCTCCTGAACTCCTGGGTCCCTCCTGAACTCTGGATCCTTTGGGGCACTCCTAGGTCCCCCCCCTGAACTCCTGGGTGGGTCCCTCCTGAACTCCTGGTCCCCCTCCTAAACTCTTTGGTCCCCCCCTTAGCTCTTGGGGGCCCCCCTGAACTCTTGGGTTCCCCCCTGAACTCCTGGGTCATTTGGGGCACTCCTGGGTCACCTCCTGAACTCCTGGTTCCTTTGGGGAACTCCTGGTTCCTTTGGGGCACTCCTAGGTCCCTCCTGAACTCCTGGGTCCCCTCCTGAACTCTTGAGTCCCCTCCTGAGCTCCTGGGTGGGTCCCGCCCTGAACTTCGGGGTCCTTTGGGCAACTCCTGGGTCCCCCCCTGAACTCTTCGGTCCCTCCTGAATTCTTGGGTCCTTTGAGGAACTCCTGGCTCCCGCCCGAACTCTTGGGTCCTTTGGGGCACTCCTGGGGCCCTCCTGAACTCTTGGGTCCCCCCCTGAACTCCTGGATCCTTTGGGGCACTCTTGGGTCCCTCCCGAACTCTTGGGTCCTTTGGGGCACTCCTGGGTCCCCTCCTGAACTCCTGGGTGGGTCGCCCCCTGTACTCTTAGTTCAATCCTGAACTCCTGGGTCCCCTCCTGAACTCCTGGGTCCCCTCCTGAACTCCTGGGTCCCTCCTGAGCTCTGGATCCTTTGGGGCACTCCTAGTTCCTCCCCTGAACTCCTGGGTGGGTCCCGCCCTGAACTCCTGGGTCCCCCACTGTACTCTTAGTTCAATCCTGAACTCCTGGGTCCCTCCTGAACTCTGCATCCTTTGGGGCACTCCTGGGTCCCCCCCCGAACTCCTGGGTGGGTCCCCCCCCGAACTCCTGGGTGGGTCCCCCCCCGAACTCCTGGGTGGGTCCCCCCCTGAACTCTTGGGTCCCCTTCTGAACACCTGGGTCGCGCCATGAACTCTTGGGTGGGTCCCCTCCTGAACTCCTGGGTGGGTCCTCTTCTGAACTCCTGGTCCCCCTCCTGAACTCTTTGGTCCCCCCCTGAGGTCTTGGGGGCCCCCCTGAACTCCTGGGTCATTTGGGGCACTCCTGGGTCCCGCCCTGAACTCTTGGGTCCCTCCTGAATTCTTGGGTCCTTTGGGGAACTCCTGGCTCCCGCCCGAACTCTTGGGTCCCTCCCGAACTCTTGGGTCCGTTGGGGAACTCCTGGCTCCCGCCCGAACTCTTGGGTCCTTTGGGGCACTCCTGGGGCCCTCCTGGACTCTTGGGTCCCTCCCGAACTCTTGGGTCCTTTGGGGCCCTCCTGGGTCCCCTCCTGAGGTCCTGGGTGGGTCCCTCCTGTACTCTTAGTTCAATCCTGAACTCCTGGGTCCCTCCTGAGCTCTGGATCCTTTGGGGCACTCCTAGGTCCCCCCCCTGAACTCCTGGGTGGGTCCCACCCTGAACTCTCAGTTCAATCCTGAACTCCTGGGTCCCTCCTGAACTCTGCATCCTTTGGGGCACTCCTAGGTCCCCCCCCTGAACTCCTGGGTAGGTCCCTCCTGAACTCCTGGTCCCCCTCCTGAACTCTTTGGTCCCCCCCTGAACTCCTGTGTCCCTTCTTGAACTCTTGGGTTACCCCCTGAACTTGGGTCCCCTTCTGAATTCTTCGGTCCCCTCCTGAACACCTGGGTCCCACCCTGAACTGCTGGGTGGGTCCCCTCCTGAACTCCTGGGTCCTTTGGGCAACTCCTGGGTTCCCTCCTGTACTCTTAGTTCAATCCTGAACTCCTGGGTCCCTCCTGAACTCTGGATCCTTTGGGGCACTCCTGGGTCCCCCGCTGAACTCCTAGGTCCCCCTCCTGAACTCCTGGTCCCCCTCCTGAACTCTTTGGTCCCCCCCTTAGCTCTTGGGTTCCCCCCTGAACTCCTGGGTCATTTGGGGCACTCCTGGGTCCCCTCCTGAACTCTTTGGTCCCCTTCTAAGCTCTCGGGTCCCCTCCTGAACTCCTGGGTCCCCCCCTGAACTCTTGGGTCCCTCCTGAATTCTTGGGTCCTTTGGGGAACTCCTGGCTCCCGCCCAAACTCTTGGGTCCCTCCCGAACTCTTGGGTCCCTTGGGGCCCTCCTGGGTCCCCTCCTGAGCTCCTGGGTCATTTGGGGCACTCCTAGGTCACCCCCTGAACTCCTGGGTAGGTCCCTCCTGAACTCCTGGTCCCCCGCCTGAACTCTTTGGTCCCCCCCTGAGCTCCTGTGTCCCCTCTTGAACTCTTGGGTTACCCCCTGAACTTGGGTCCCCTTCTGAATTCTTCGGTCCCCTCCTGAACACCTGGGTCGCGCCATGAACTCTTGGGTGGGTCCCCTCCTGAACTCCTGGGTGGGTCCTCTTCTGAACTCCTGGTCCCCCTCCTGAACTCTTTGGTCCCCCCCTGAGGTCTTGGGGGCCCCCCTGAACTCCTGGGTCATTTGGGGCACTCCTGGGTCCCGCCCTGAACTCTTGGGTCCCTCCTGAATTCTTGGGTCCTTTGGGGAACTCCTGGCTCCCGCCCGAACTCTTGGGTCCCTCCCGAACTCTTCGGTCCGTTGGGGAACTCCTGGCTCCCGCCCGAACTCTTGGGTCCTTTGGGGAACTCCTGGGGCCCTCCTGGACTCTTGAGTCCCTCCCGAACTCTTGGGTCCTTTGGGGCCCTCCTGGGTCCCCTCCTGAGGTCCTGGGTGGGTCCCTCCTGTACTCTTAGTTCAATCCTGAACTCCTGGGTCCCTCCTGAGCTCTGGATCCTTTGGGGCACTCCTAGGTCCCCCCCCTGAACTCCTGGGTGGGTCCCACCCTGAACTCTCAGTTCAGTCCTGAACTCCTGGGTCCCTCCTGAACTCTGCATCCTTTGGGGCACTCCTAGGTCCCCCCCCTGAACTCCTGGGTGGGTCCTCTTCTGAACTCCTGGGTAGGTCCCTCCTGAACTCCTGGTCCCCCTCCTGAACTCTTTGGTCCCCCCCTGAACTCCTGTGTCCCCTCTTGAACTCTTGGGTTACCCCCTAAACTTGGGTCCCCTTCTGAATTCTTCGGTCCCCTCCTGAACACCTGGGTCCCACCCTGAACTGCTGGGTGGGTCCCCTCCTGAACTCCTGGGTCCTTTGGGCAACTCCTGGGTTCCCTCCTGTACTCTTAGTTCAATCCTGAACTCCTGGGTCCCTCCTTAACTCTGGATCCTTTGGGGCACTCCTGGGTCCCCCGCTGAACTCCTAGGTCCCCCTCCTGAACTCCTGGTCCCCCTCCTGAACTCTTTGGTCCCCCCCTTAGCTCTTGGGTTCCCCCCTGAACTCCTGGGTCATTTGGGGCACTCCTGGGTCCCCTCCTGAACTCCTGGTTCCTTTGGGGCACTCCTGGGTCCCCTCCTGAACTCTTGGGTCCCCTTCTAAGCCCTCGGTCCCCTCCTGAACTCTTAGGTCCCCTTCTAAGCTCTCGGGTCCCCTCCTGAACTCCTGGGTCCCCCCCTGAACTCTTGGGTCCCTCCTGAATTCTTGGGTCCTTTGGGGAACTCCTGGCTCCCGCCCAAACTCTTGGGTCCTTTAGGGCACTCTTGGGTCCCCCCCTGAACTCCTGGATCCTTTAGGGCACTCTTGGGTCCCTCCCGAACTCTTGGGTCCCTTGGGGCCCTCCTGGGTCCCCTCCTGAGCTCCTGGGTCATTTGGGGCACTCTTAGGTCCCCCCCCCTGAACTCCTGGGTAGGTCCCCCCCCTGAACTCCTGGGTAGGTCCCTCCTGAACTCCTGGTCCCCCTCCTGAACTCTTTGGTCCCCCCCTGAGCTCCTGTGTCCCCTCTTGAACTCTTGGGTTACCCCCTGAACTTGGGTCCCCTTCTGAATTCTTCGGTCCCCTCCTGAACACCTGGGTCGCGCCATGAACTCTTGGGTGGGTCCCCTCCTGAACTCCTGGGTGGGTCCCACCCTGAACTCCTGGGCAGGTCCTACACTGAACTTCTGGGTCCCCCCCTAAACTCTTGGGTCCTTTGGGGCACTCCTGGGTTCCCCCCCTGAACTCCTGGGTCATTTGGGGCACTCCTAGGTCCCCCCCTGAACTCCTGGTTCCTTTGGGGCACTCCTGGGTCCCCTCCTGAACTTTTGGGTGGGTCCCCTCCTGAACTTTTGGGTGGGTCCCCCCCTGTACTCTTAGTTCAATCCTGAACTCCTGGGTCCCTCCTGAACTCTGCATCCTTTAGGGCACTCCTGGGTCCCCCGCTGAACTCCTAGGTCCCCCCCCTGAACTCCTGGGTGGGTCCCTCCTGAACTCCTGGTCCCCCTCCTGAACTCTTTGGTCCCCCCCCTGAACTCCTGTGTCCCCTCTTGAACTCTTGGGTTACCCCCTGAACTTGGGTCCCCTTCTGAATTCTTCGGTCCCCTCCTGAACTCCTGGGTACCACCCTGAACTGCTGGGTGGGTCCCCTCCTGAACTCCTGGGTGGGTCGCCCCCTGTACTCTTAGTTCAATCCTGAACTCCTGGGTCCCCTCCTGAACTCCTGGGTCCCTCCTGAACTCTGGATCCTTTGGGGCACTCCTAGGTCCCCCCCCTGAACTCCTGGGTGGGTCCCGCCCTGAACTCCTGGGTCCCCCCCTGTACTCTTAGTTCAATCCTGAACTCCTGGGTCCCTCCTGAACTCTGCATCCTTTGGGGCACTCCTGGGTCCCCCCCCGAACTCCTGGGTGGGTCCCCCCCTGAACTCTTGGGTCCCCTTCTGAATTCTTCGGTCCACCCCTGAACTCCTGGGTCCTTTGGGCAACTCCTAGGTCTCCCCCCTGAACTCCTGGGTGGGTCCTCTTCTGAACTCCTGGTCCCCCTCCTGAACTCTTTGGTCCCCCCCTGAGGTCTTGGGGGCCCCCCTGAACTCCTGGGTCATTTGGGGCACTCCTGGGTCCCGCCCTGAACTCTTGGGTCCCTCCTGAATTCTTGGGTCCTTTGGGGAACTCCTGGCTCCCGCCCGAACTCTTGGGTCCCTCCCGAACTCTTGGGTCCGTTGGGGAACTCCTGGCTCCCGCCCGAACTCTTGGGTCCCTCCCGAACTCTTGGGTCCGTTGGGGAACTCCTGGCTCCCGCCCGAACTCTTGGGTCCTTTGGGGCACTCCTGGGGCCCTCCTGGACTCTTGGGTCCTTTGGGGCCCTCCTGGGTCCCCTCCTGAGGTCCTGGGTGGGTCCCTCCTGTACTCTTAGTTCAATCCTGAACTCCTGGGTCCCTCCTGAGCTCTGGATCCTTTGGGGCACTCCTAGGTCCCCCCCCTGAACTCCTGGGTGGGTCCCACCCTGAACTCTCAGTTCAATCCTGAACTCCTGGGTCCCTCCTGAACTCTGCATCCTTTGGAGCACTCCTAGGTCCCCCCCCTGAACTCCTGGGTGGGTCCTCGTCTGAACTCCTGGGTAGGTCCCTCCTGAACTCCTGGTCCCCCCCTGAGCTCCTGTGTCCCCTCTTGAACTCTTGGGTTACCCCCTGAACTTGGGTCCCCTTCTGAATTCTTCGGTCCCCTCCTGAACACCTGGGTCGCGCCATGAACTCTTGGGTGGGTCCCCTCCTGAACTCCTGGGTGGGTCCCACCCTGAACTCCTGGGCAGGTCCTACACTGAACTTCTGGGTCCCCCCCTAAACTCTTGGGTCCTTTGGGGCACTCCTGGGTTCCCCCCCTGAACTCCTGGGTCATTTGGGGCACTCCTAGGTCCCCCCCTGAACTCCTGGTTCCTTTGGGGCACTCCTGGGTCCCCTCCTGAACTTTTGGGTGGGTCCCCTCCTGAACTTTTGGGTGGGTCCCCCCCTGTACTCTTAGTTCAATCCTGAACTCCTGCGTCCCTCCTGAGCTCTGGATCCTTTGGGGCACTCCTAGGTCCCCCGCTGAACTCCTAGGTCCCCCCCCTGAACTCCTGGGTGGGTCCTCTTCTGAACTCCTGGGTGGGTCCCTCCTGAACTCCTGGTCCCCCTCCTGAACTCTTTGGTCCCCCCCTGAACTCCTGTGTCCCCTCTTGAACTCTTGGGTTACCCCCTGAACTTGGGTCCCCTTCTGAATTCTTCGGTCCCCTCCTGAACTCCTGGGTACCACCCTGAACTGCTGGGTGGGTCCTCTCCTGAACTCCTGGGTGGGTCGCCCCCTGTACTCTTAGTTCAATCCTGAACTCCTGGGTCCCCTCCTGAACTCCTGGGTCCCTCCTGAGCTCTGGATCTTTTGGGGCACTCCTAGGTCCCCCCCCTGAACTCCTGGGTGGGTCCCGCCCTGAACTCCTGGGTCCCCCCCTGTACTCTTAGTTCAATCCTGAACTCCTGGGTCCCTCCTGAACTCTGCACCCTTTGGGGCACTCCTGAGTCCCCCCCGAACTCCTGGGTGGGTCCCCCGCCGAACTCTTGGGTTACCCCCTGAACTCTTGGGTCCCCTTCTGAATTCTTCGGTCCACCCCTGAACTGCTGGGTCCTTTGGGCAACTCCTAGGTCTCCCCCCGGAACTCCTGGGTGGGTCCTCTTCTGAACTCCTGGTCCCCCTCCTGAACTCTTTGGTCCCCCCCTGAGGTCTTGGGGGCCCCCCTGAACTCCTGGGTCATTTGGGGCACTCCTGGGTCCCGCCCTGAACTCTTGGGTCCCTCCTGAATTCTTGGGTCCTTTGGGGAACTCCTGGCTCCCGCCCGAACTCTTGGGTCATTTGGGGAACTCCTGGCTCCCGCCCGAACTCTTGGGTCATTTGGGGAACTCCTGGCTCCCGCCCGAACTCTTGGGTCCTTTGGGGCACTCCTGGGGCCCTCCTGGACTCTTGGGTCCCTCCCGAACTCTTGGGTCCTTTGGGGCCCTCCTGGGTCCCCTCCTGAGGTCCTGGGTGGGTCCCTCCTGTACTCTTAGTTCAATCCTGAACTCCTGGGTCCCTCCTGAGCTCTGGATCCTTTGGGGCACTCCTAGGTCCCCCCCCTGAACTCCTGGGTGGGTCCCACCCTGAACTCTCAGTTCAATCCTGAACTCCTGGGTCCCTCCTGAACTCTGCATCCTTTGGGGCACTCCTAGGTCCCCCCCCTGAACTCCTGGGTGGGTCCTCTTCTGAACTCCTGGGTAGGTCCCTCCTGAACTCCTGGTCCCACTCCTGAACTCTTTGGTCCCCCCCTGAACTCCTGTGTCCCTTCTTGAACTCTTGGGTTACCCCCTGAACTTGGGTCCCCTCCTGAACACCTGGGTCCCACCCTGAACTGCTGGGTGGGTCCCCTCCTGAACTCCTGGGTCCTTTGGGCAACTCCTGGGTTCCCTCCTGTACTCTTAGTTCAATCCTGAACTCCTGGGTCCCTCCTGAACTCTGGATCCTTTGGGGCACTCCTGGGTCCCCCGCTGAACTCCTAGGTCCCCCTCCTGAACTCCTGGTCCCCCTCCTGAACTCTTTGGTCCCCCCCTTAGCTCTTGGGTTCCCCCCTGAACTCCTGGGTCATTTGGGGCACTCCTGGGTCCCCTCCTGATCTCCTGGTTCCTTTGGGGATCTCCTGGTTCCTTTGGGGATCTCCTGGTTCCTTTGGGGAACTCCTGGGTCCCCTCCTGAACTCTTGGGTCCCCTTCTAAGCCCTCGGTCCCCTCCTGAACTCTTAGGTCCCCTTCTAAGCTCTCGGGTCCCCTCCTGAACTCCTGGGTCCCCCCCTGAACTCTTGGGTCCCTCCTGAATTCTTGGGTCCTTTGGGGAACTCCTGGCTCCCGCCCAAACTCTTGGGTCCTTTAGGGCACTCTTGGGTCCCCCCCTGAACTCCTGGATCCTTTAGGGCACTCTTGGGTCCCTTGGGGCCCTCCTGGGTCCCCTCCTGAGCTCCTGGGTCATTTGGGGCACTCTTAGGTCCCCCCCCCTGAACTCCTGGGTAGGTCCCCCCCCTGAACTCCTGGGTAGGTCCCTCCTGAACTCCTGGTCCCCCTCCTGAACTCTTTGGTCCCCCCCTGAGCTCCTGTGTCCCCTCTTGAACTCTTGGGTTACCCCCTGAACTTGGGTCCCCTTCTGAATTCTTCGGTCCCCTCCTGAACACCTGGGTCGCGCCATGAACTCCTGGGTGGGTCCCCTCCTGAACTCCTGGGTGGGTCCCACCCTGAACTCCTGGGCAGGTCCTACACTGAACTTCTGGGTCCCCCCCTAAACTCTTGGGTCCTTTGGGGCACTCCTGGGTTCCCCCCCTGAACTCCTGGGTCATTTGGGGCACTCCTAGGTCCCCCCCTGAACTCCTGGTTCCTTTGGGGCACTCCTGGGTCCCCTCCTGAACTTTTGGGTGGGTCCCCCCCTGTACTCTTAGTTCAATCCTGAACTCCTGGGTCCCTCCTGAACTCTGCATCCTTTAGGGCACTCCTGGGTCCCCCGCTGAACTCCTAGGTCCCCCCCCTGAACTCCTGGGTGGGTCCCTCCTGAACTCCTGGTCCCCCTCCTGAACTCTTTGGTCCCCCCCTGAACTCCTGTGTCCCCTCTTGAACTCTTGGGTTACCCCCTGAACTTGGGTCCCCTTCTGAATTCTTCGGTCCCCTCCTGAACTCCTGGGTACCACCCTGAACTGCTGGGTGGGTCCCCTCCTGAACTCCTGGGTGGGTCGCCCCCTGTACTCTTAGTTCGATCCTGAACTCCTGGGTCCCCTCCTGAACTCCTGGGTCCCTCCTGAGCTCTGGATCCTTTGGGGCACTCCTAGGTCCCCCCCCTGAACTCCTGGGTGGGTCCCGCCCTGAACTCCTGGGTCCCCCCCTGTACTCTTAGTTCAATCCTGAACTCCTGGGTCCCTCCTGAACTCTGCATCCTTTGGGGCACTCCTGGGTGGGTCCCCCCCTGAACTCTTGGGTCCCCTTCTGAATTCTTCGGTCCACCCCTGAACTCCTGGGTCCTTTGGGCAACTCCTAGGTCTCCCCCCGGAACTCCTGGGTGGGTCCTCTTCTGAACTCCTGGTCCCCCTCCTGAACTCTTTGGTCCCCCCCTGAGGTCTTGGGGGCCCCCCTGAACTCCTGGGTCATTTGGGGCACTCCTGGGTCCCGCCCTGAACTCTTGGGTCCCTCCTGAATTCTTGGGTCCTTTGGGGAACTCCTGGCTCCCGCCCGAACTCTTGGGTCCCTCCCGAACTCTTGGGTCCATTGGGGAACTCCTGGCTCCCGCCCGAACTCTTGGGTCCTTTGGGGCACTCCTGGGGCTTTCCTGGACTCTTGGGTCCTTTGGGGCCCTCCTGGGTCCCCTCCTGAGGTCCTGGGTGGGTCCCTCCTGTACTCTTAGTTCAATCCTGAACTCCTGGGTCCCTCCTGAGCTCTGGATCCTTTGGGGCACTCCTAGGTCCCCCCCCTGAACTCCTGGGTGGGTCCCACCCTGAACTCTCAGTTCAATCCTGAACTCCTGGGTCCCTCCTGAACTCTGCATCCTTTGGAGCACTCCTAGGTCCCCCCCCTGAACTCCTGGGTGGGTCCTCGTCTGAACTCCTGGGTAGGTCCCTCCTGAACTCCTGGTCCCCCTCCTGAACTCTTTGGTCCCCCCCTGAACTCCTGTGTCCCCTCTTGAACTCTTGGGTTACCCCCTGAACTTGGGTCCCCTTCTGAATTCTTCGGTCCCCTCCTGAACACCTGGGTCGCGCCATGAACTCTTGGGTGGGTCCCCTCCTGAACTCCTGGGTGGGTCCCACCTTGAACTCCTGGGCAGGTCCTACACTGAACTTCTGGGTCCCCCCCTGAACTCCTGGGTCATTTGGGGCACTCCTAGGTCCCCCCCTGAACTCCTGGTTCCTTTGGGGCACTCCTGGGTCCCCTCCTGAACTTTTGGGTGGGTCCCCCCCTGTACTCTTAGTTCAATCCTGAACTCCTGCGTCCCTCCTGAGCTCTGGATCCTTTAGGGCACTCCTAGGTCCCCCTCCTGACCTCCTGGGTGGGTCCCACCCTGAACTCTTAGTTCAATCCTGAACTCCTGGGTCCCTCCTGAACTCTGCATCCTTTAGGGCACTCCTGGGTCCCCCGCTGAACTCCTAGGTCCCCCCCCTGAACTCCTGGGTGGGTCCCTCCTGAACTCCTGGTCCCCCTCCTTAACTCTTTGGTCCCCCCCTGAACTCCTGTGTCCCCTCTTGAACTCTTGGGTTACCCCCTGAGCTTGGGTCCCCTTCTGAATTCTTCGGTCCCCTCCTGAACTCCTGGGTACCACCCTGAACTGCTGGGTGGGTCCCCTCCTGAACTCCTGGGTCCCTCCTGAACTCTGCATCCTTTGGGGCACTCCTGGGTCCCCCCCCGAACTCCTGGGTGGGTCCCCCCCCGAACTCCTGGGTGGGTCCCCCGCCGAACTCCTGGGTGGGTCCCCTTCTGAATTCTTCGGTCCACCCCTGAACTGCTGGGTCCTTTGGGCAACTCCTAGGTCTCCCCCCTGAACTCCTGGGTGGGTCCTCTTCTGAACTCCTGGTCCCCCTCCTGAACTCTTTGGTCCCCCCCTGAGGTCTTGGGGGCCCCCCTGAACTCCTGGGTCATTTGGGGCACTCCTGGGTCCCGCCCTGAACTCTTGGGTCCCTCCTGAATTCTTGGGTCCTTTGGGGAACTCCTGGCTCCCGCCCGAACTCTTGGGTCATTTGGGGAACTCCTGGCTCCCGCCCGAACTCTTGGGTCCTTTGGGGCACTCCTGGGGCCCTCCTGGACTCTTGGGTCCCTCCCGAACTCTTGGGTCCTTTGGGGCCCTCCTGGGTCCCCTCCTGAGGTCCTGGGTGGGTCCCTCCTGTACTCTTAGTTCAATCCTGAACTCCTGGGTCCCTCCTGAGCTCTGGATCCTTTGGGGCACTCCTAGGTCTCCCCCCTGAACTCCTGGGTGGGTCCCACCCTGAACTCTCAGTTCAATCCTGAACTCCTGGGTCCCTCCTGAACTCTGCATCCTTTGGGGCACTCCTAGGTCCCCCCCCTGAACTCCTGGGTGGGTCCTCTTCTGAACTCCTGGGTAGGTCCCTCCTGAACTCCTGGTCCCACTCCTGAACTCTTTGGTTCCCCCCTGAACTCCTGTGTCCCTTCTTGAACTCTTGGGTTACCCCCTGAACTTGGGTCCCCTTCTGAATTCTTCGGTCCCCTCCTGAACACCTGGGTCCCACCCTGAACTGCTGGGTGGGTCCCCTCCTGAACTCCTGGGTCCTTTGGGCAACTCCTGGGTTCCCTCCTGTACTCTTAGTTCAATCCTGAACTCCTGGGTCCCTCCTGAACTCTGGATCCTTTGGGGCACTCCTGGGTCCCCCGCTGAACTCCTAGGTCCCCCTCCTGAACTCCTGGTCCCCCTCCTGAACTCTTTGGTCCCCCCCTTAGCTCTTGGGTTCCCCCCTGAACTCCTGGGTCATTTGGGGCACTCCTGGGTCCCCTCCTGAACTCCTGGTTCCTTTGGGGATCTCCTGGTTCCTTTGGGGAACTCCTGGGTCCCCTCCTGAACTCTTGGGTCCCCTTCTAAGCCCTCGGTCCCCTCCTGAACTCTTAGGTCCCCTTCTAAGCTCTCGGGTCCCCTCCTGAACTCCTGGGTCCCCCCCTGAACTCTTGGGTCCCTCCTGAATTCTTGGGTCCTTTGGGGAACTCCTGGCTCCCGCCCAAACTCTTGGGTCCTTTAGGGCACTCTTGGGTCCCCCCCTGAACTCCTGGATCCTTTAGGGCACTCTTGGGTCCCTCCCGAACTCTTGGGTCCCTTGGGGCCCTCCTGGGTCCCCTCCTGAGCTCCTGGGTCATTTGGGGCACTCCTAGGTCCCCCCCCTGAACTCCTGGGTAGGTCCCTCCTGAACTCCTGGTCCCCCTCCTGAACTCTTTGGTCCCCCCCTGAGCTCCTGTGTCCCCTCTTGAACTCTTGGGTTACCCCCTGAACTTGGGTCCCCTTCTGAATTCTTCGGTCACCTCCTGAACACCTGGGTCGCGCCATGAACTCTTGGGTGGGTCCCCTCCTGAACTCCTGGGTGGGTCCCACCCTGAACTCCTGGGCAGGTCCTACACTGAACTTCTGAGTCCCCCCCTAAACTCTTGGGTCCTTTGGGGCACTCCTGGGTTCCCCCCCTGAACTCCTGGGTCATTTGGGGCACTCCTAGGTCCCCCCCTGAACTCCTGGTTCCTTTGGGGCACTCCTGGGTCCCCTCCTGAACTTCTGGGTGGGTCCCCCCCTGTACTCTTAGTTCAATCCTGAACTCCTGCGTCCCTCCTGAGCTCTGGATCCTTTGGGGCACTCCTAGGTCCCCCTCTGAACTCCTGGTTCCTTTGGGGCACTCCTGGGTCCCCTCCTGAACTTTTGGGTGGGTCCCCCCCTGTACTCTTAGTTCAATCCTGAACTCCTGCGTCCCTCCTGAGCTCTGTATCCTTTGGGGCACTCCTAGGTCCCCCTCCTGACCTCCTGGGTGGGTCCCACCCTGAACTCTCAGTTCAATCCTGAACTCCTGGGTCCCTCCTGAACTCTGCATCCTTTAGGGCACTCCTGGGTCCCCCGCTGAACTCCTAGGTCCCCCCCCCTGAACTCCTGGGTGGGTCCCTCCTGAACTCCTGGTCCCCCTCCTGAACTCTTTGGTCCCCCCCTGAACTCCTGTGTCCCCTCTTGAACTCTTGGGTTACCCCCTGAACTTGGGTCCCCTTCTGAATTCTTCGGTCCCCTCCTGAACTCCTGGGTACCACCCTGAACTGCTGGGTGGGTGCCCTCCTGAACTCCTAGGTCTTTTGGGCAACTCCTGGGTTCCCCCCTGTACTCTTAGTTCAATCCTGAACTCCTGGGTCCCCTCCTGAACTTTTGGGTCCGCTTCTAAGCTCTTGGTCCCCTCCTGAACTCCTGGGTCCCTCCTGAACTCTGGGTCCTTTGGGGCACTCCTGGGTCCCTTCCTGAACTCTTGGGTCCTTTGGGGCACTCCTGGGTCCCCTCCTGAACTCTTGGGTCCTTTGGGGCACTCCGGGGTCCCCTCAGAAGTCCTGGGTTCCCCACTGAACTCCTGGGTCCTTTGGGGCACTCCTGCATCCCCCCCTAAACTCTTGGGTCCTTTGGGGAACTCTTGCGTCCCCCCCCGAACTCTTGGATCCCCCCGGAACTCTTGGGTGCCTCCCAAACTCTTGGGTCCTTTGGGGCACTCTTGGGTCCCTCCCGAACGCTTGGGTCCCCTCCTGAACTCTTGGGTCCCTTGGGGCACTCCTGGGTCCCCTCAGAACTCTTGGGTCCCCTCCTGAACTCTTGAGTCCCTTGGGGCACTCCTGGGTCCCCTCAGAACTCTTGGGTCCCCCCCTGAACTCTTGAGTCCTTTGGGGCACTCCTGGGTCCCCTCCTGAACTCTTGGGTCCCCTTCAAAGCTATCGGGTCCTGCCCTGAACTCCTGGGTGGGTCCGCTCCTGAACTCCTGGGTCCTTTGGGGCACTCTTAGGTCCCTCCCAAACTCTTGGGTCCTTTGGGGCACTCCTGGGTCCCTCCTGAACTCTTGGGTCCCTTGGGGCACTCCTGCGTCCCCTCAGAACTCTTGGGTCCTTTGGGGCACTCCTGGGTCCCCCCCTCAACTCTTGAGTCCTTTGGGGCACTCCTGGCTCCCCTCCTGACCTCTTGGGTCCCCTTCAAAGCTCTCGGGTCCTGCCCTGAACTCCTCGGTCCTTTGGGGCACTCTTAGGTCCCTCCCAAACTCTTGGGTCCTTTGGGGCACTCCTGGGTCCCCCCTTAACTCTGGATCCTTTGGGGCACTCCTGGGTCCCCTCAGAACTCTTGGGTCCCTTGGGGCACTCCTGGGTCCCCTCCTGAACTCTTGAGTCCTTTGGGGCACTCCTGGCTCCCCTCCTGCACTCTTGGGTCCCCTTCAAAGCTCTCGGGTTCCCTCCTACACTCCTGGTCCCTGCAAAACCCCGGCCCGAGGGCCGCCCGCGTCCGAACCTTGGTGATGAACGTCGCCTCGCGGAGCGGCCGGGACCGGGGAAAAAAAAAACCCGGTCGGGGGGATGGATCCCCCGGCTGGAGTTTTTTATTCTTTAACTTTGGAATTTACCTGAAAAGGAAAAAAAATTTGAACCTCCAAGGACAAATAACTACAGTTTCACGCTATCCAAACGCTCTGCGCGTCGTCTACCCCGCCGGCCGCTTCTTCCTCTGCTGACGATTGGCTTGAGATGGGTACTTCACGCTTTGCACTTATTTCCTTTGTCATCCTTCATATAGTTCTTGACCGCGGTGACCTATTCTCGCTCGGCTTCCCGATCGTGGCAGTTACCGCGAGCCCGTTCCTCTGAGATTCCGGAACTCAAACTCGCCCCGCGTCTCCATCGCCAAATGCCGACGGCACCCGCGATCCCGCCGACGTCGCTCGGTTTCGGGTGATGGACCGGGGCGCAGCTGACCGGGAGCGGCGCTAGGTGGCTTACGCTGCGGCGGAATGTAATGGCGAGGGACGGTATTGCTTACTAAGTGGACAGAATAAGCCAAGCAAATTCAGCTAAACTTGATTCGGAGCGATTTCTACGTGGACAGGAGACGCCAAAGGCTACAGGGAAGTCTTTCCGTCGAGTCGTGAGGTTCGGTTCAGACTGGACCCCCTCGCTTTGTAAACTCCTCTGTGGACGGGAGCCCGGGTGTGGCTGGATCCGAACTTAGCCCCGCGCTGGATCTACGGTTGGTTTCCCAGACGCACAGGGGATAGGCGAAACGCCTAAGATACAGTCCTTTGACCATATATAAATATAGTATGTGCACACCTGATTACTTATATCGCTCAGCCTGAATTTCTGAATTGCATCGCTCTATACCTCAACATCTCTACCTCCCTTCCAGAGGCATGAGGATGCTTGGGTCTTGGTCTAGGTCCTCGGTCTATTGGGGCAAACTCCCAGGCAAAATCCATGTAAATAACTAACCGAATACAGCGGTACTGCGGGAAGGCTGACTGGAGCTGCTGCTTCTGCTGAGGTCCCAGCCGAGCGTAGAAATCCCTGGGTATTTATACCTTTACAAACTATTCACCCGCCCCTCTACGCTGTGATTCGGTCCGATAGCGATAGCCGAGTCTCCGGTCTTCTCGCTTCTCGGCGGATCCTTTGCGCCGACCTCGCGCCGGACTCGGCTCTGCGCGGCCGTAGATTCGGTTTACGGTCCGTGGGAGCGTCCCGACGGCCTCGAACGTGGCGTTTTCGGCGACGGAAGCCTATTTCTGCGTGAACGTGTAAAGCGCGCCTTATGGGATGGGTGCGGATCGGAGTCTGTAGCTGCTTTTGTTACCGTCGAGTAAAGGCTATAATTAGAGTGCTACATAGCCGAACAAAACGCCTTTTTATAAGTGAGTCGTGTTGACAATGTGGTCACCTGCAAAGAAAAAAAACAAAGATTTCATTAAAACAGGCTTTGTCTATGAAATAACAGCACACCACAGAAAACACTAGTCAACAATGGTCTCTGTAACAACTGCAAAACACCACTAAAAGGACTTGCAACTCCCCTGCCCAAGGCTACTGCATCCCAGATGACTTCTGGCTACACATTTTAACACATCAACAGATTAACCGTGGACTCCTAGAGCTCAGTCCACCCGCCCCTGACTCCACACCGCCGGGCAGAGCAGCTCCGAGCCGAATGTGCACGTGCGCAGACACGCGCCACAGAACGTGACAGACGACATCATGTCAACAACACCAACAACACCCAACGATGGGAACAACTCCCAATCAGAGAGGCATCTATCCAAAGAACCTGCAGGGAGGCAGTGGTGTGGCAAGGAGCCTCCACTGCAACCCCAGAAAACAAAGGACTCGAACGTCACGGCCCCTTATGAGACGGCGGCACTGGCGCACACACGCGCAGAGGAGACGGCGGCACTGGCGCACACACGCGCAGAGGAGACGGCGGCACTGGCGCACACACGCGCACAGAGGAGACGGTGGCACTGGCGCACACACGCGCACAGAGGAGACGGCGCTACTTAAAAACTTCAAGATGCTGGGAAGAAGTGCCAGTCCTTTAGACTGGAGGGGTAGAGAGCAGAGCTGCCGATGCAGCCCAGAACTACACCATAAAACACAACTGAGCAGAAACATCCAAAATGCAAAAAACATTAACACTTTCAGCTGCCGATACAATAAAACCGGGACCCGATTGGCGCTACGCCAATTGGCACCGGCGTTCCGAATGCCGGGATGGCACCTGGGATCCCTGTCGGGTCCCTCAAACGCGATGAGACCCCGCGATCGTCTGACAGGCACAACGCAAGCCTCCTGACCTACAACACAACACTGACACTACTTAAAAACTTCAAGATGCTGGGAAGAAGTGCCAGTCCCTTAGACAGGAGGGGTACAGAGCAGAGCTGCCGATGCAGCCCAGAACTACACCATAAAACACAACTGAGTAGAAACATCCAAAATGCAAAAACCATTCACACTTTCAGCTGCCAATACAATAAAACCGGGACCCGATTGGCGCTACGCCAATTGGCACCGGCGTTCCGAATCCCGGGATGGCGCCTGGGATCCCTGTCGGGTCCCTCAAACGCGATGAGACCCCGGGATCATCTGACAGGCACAATGCAAGCCTCCCGACCTGCAATACAACACTGACACGAGGCTGGAGCTGCCCTGCCCGGGACACGCTGGCATCGCGCTGAAGTTCCCTGAACCCTTCGCCTACCCAAAAGGGACTGTTCCTGGATCACCCTTGCCCCAAAGAGAACTTTACCCCCCTCCCTGCAGTTCCCAACCCCTTCCCAGCCCCCCAGCCTCCACTTATCTTTCAGAGGGCCAAGAGACTGAATCCATCTTCAACAGAGGAAAACACCACATGTGCCGATGGAGATCTTCCTGCATCGCCGGGTTCCTCCTCAACATCTGCAATAACACAAGAAAACACGCGCTCACTAAGCAGAGCCAGCACACAATATAAAGGCACAAAGCACATCTTTGCTCTGACACCATGCACCGACCCACCTGCTTACGGGGCTCTGCTTGGCTCTTCCCTCGCTCTTTCGTGCCATGTTGTGCCTCTACATCTGAAATGAAGGTATTCAACAAGTCACCCAGACGCTCATCAACAGCTTGACCATTCCAGAGGTCTGCTTTCTATTCAGGAATCCCACCCGACACTCTAATTGAGTCCCTAAAACACTGGGGAATGGATTGCCAGCTCCCCTGCCCACAGCTACTGCATCCCAGATGACCGCACAACCTTTGCCCTGCCCGGCACGAGCTGGCATCGCTCTGTAAAGTTCCCTGAGCCCTTTACCCACCCAAAGGGGACTTTTCCTGGACAGCCCTTTCGCTTATCAGAACTTTACCTGCCTCCCTGCGATTCCCGGCCCCTTCCCGACCCCGTGCCTCCACTTATCTTTCAGAGGGCCGAGGGACCGAATCCACCTTCGACAGAGAAAACGCCACGTGCGCTAACGGAGATGTTCCTGCATTGCGGGGTTCCTCTTCAACATCTACAGTAACACGAGAAAACGCACGCTCACTAAGCCGTGCCAGCACACGGTATCGCGGGGTAAACGCCGACCCCTTCCGCAACACCCACCTCCTAAGTTCCTCATCGTTCCGTTCGGCGCGTCGTGTCATGGGTGCGGTCACAAACCCTCATCGCTCGTGGTACCTAAGACAGTGGGAAGCAAAAGAACTGTAGGGCTTGGAGCGAGTCCCCAGCCCCACGCTCCTCCTCGCCCCTACCCCGGCTCACCAGAAACGCTCCTCCGAGTCCAAAGGGCCCAAAAGGAGCCTGCAAAACAAGAAGGAAACGCTGAACCGAGTCACCGGGCGACACCGGGCTCCTCGACACCCGCCGCCGCCTCACCTTCTCGGCTGTTGTCCGGCGTGCGGCTTCGCCCCTCCGAGCCGATCCGCGGTACCTGCGAAAACAAAGGCACCTGCTCAGACGCTGCCCGAAAACAGCCTGCCCGCAGACAATTCCATCTCCCGCTCCTTTACCTTGGCCGTTCGCCCACCTGGCCGCCCTTGCTTTTGACTGCAACGCTGTTGACCACAGAGGTTCAGCGACCGCCTGTAAAACACAACCAAAGGACGCTCACACCTGCACCGGCAACACGGGACCTGAAACGAGCTGCTGCTTTGGCCAAACACTCGTTCCTCACCTTGCCCGAGGAGCTGCGGTGCCGATACCCAGCTTTCCTCTTCGCTTCGCACCTGTAAAACAGACAAACAACCAAACTTAGATAGAGGCAGAGGGCATATCTTCCCTCTGACACCACGCAGCGACCCACCTGCTTACGGCGCTCTGCTCGGCTCTTCCCTCGCTCTTTCGTGCCATGTTGTGCCTCTACATCTGAAATCAAGGTATTCAACAAGTCACCCAGACGCTCATCAATAGCTTGACCATTGCACAGGTCTGCTTTCTATTCAGGAATCCCACCTGACACTCTAATTGAGTCCCTAAAACACTAGGGAACGGACTGTCAGCTCCCCCGCCCACAGCTACTGCATCCCAGATGACCGCACAACCTTTGCCTACACAATTTAACACGTGAACAGATTAACCCTGGACTCCTAGAGCTCACTCCACCCGCCCCTGACTCCACACCGCCGGGCAGAGCAGCTCCGACCCGAATGCACACGTGCGCAGACAAACGCGTCACGGAACGCTATGGACGACACGACCGCAACGGCACCGAAAACGCTCTGCAACGACAGCGACGCCAAAACCAGAGACGGCATCAATCCAAACGCCCTGCAGGGAGGCAGTGATGAGGCAAGGAGCCTCTTCTGCAACCCCAGGAAAAAGGAGCTGAACATCACGGCCCCTTATGAGACGGCGGCTCTGGCGCGCACGCACGCACGCAGAGACGGCGGCTCTGGCGCGCACGCACGCACGCACGCAGAGACGGCGGCTCTGGCGCGCACGCACGCACGCAGAGACGGCGGCTCTGGCGCGCACGCACGCACGCAGAGACGGCGGCTCTGGCGCGCACGCACGCACGCAGAGACGGCGGCTCTGGCGCGCACGCACGCACGCAGAGACGGCGGCTCTGGCGCGCACGCACGCACGCAGAGACGGCGGCTCTGGCGCGCACGCACGCACGCAGAGACGGCGGCTCTGGCGCGCACGCACGCACGCAGAGACGGCGGCTCTGGCGCGCACGCACGCACGCAGAGACGGCGGCTCTGGCGCGCACGCACGCACGCAGAGACGGCGGCTCTGGCGCGCACGCACGCACGCAGAGACGGCGGCTCTGGCGCGCACGCACGCACGCAGAGACGGCGGCTCTGGCGCGCACGCACGCACGCAGAGACGGCGGCTCTGGCGCGCACGCACGCACGCAGAGACGGCGGCTCTGGCGCGCACGCACGCACGCAGAGACGGCGGCTCTGGCGCGCACGCACGCACGCAGAGACGGCGGCTCTGGCGCGCACGCACGCACGCAGAGACGGCGGCTCTGGCGCGCACGCACGCACGCAGAGACGGCGGCTCTGGCGCGCACGCACGCACGCAGAGACGGCGGCTCTGGCGCGCACGCACGCACGCAGAGACGGCGGCTCTGGCGCGCACGCACGCACGCAGAGACGGCGGCGCTACTTAAAAACTTCAAGATGCTGGGAAGAAGTGCCAGTCCATTAGACTGGAGGGGTAGAGAGCAGAGCTGCCGATGCAGCCCAGAACTACACCATAAAACACAACTGAGCAGAAACATCCAAAATGCAAAAACCATTCACACTTTCAGCTGCCGATACAATAAAACCGGGACCCGATTGGCACTACGCCAATTGGCTCCGGCGTTCCGAATCCCGGGATGGCACCTGGGATCCCTGTCGGGTCCCTCAAACGCGATGAGACCCCGGGATCGTCTGACAGGCACAACGCAAGCCTCCCGACCTACAACACAACACTGACACTGCTTAGAAACTTCAAGATGCTGGGAAGAAGTGCCAGTCCCTTAGACTGGAGGGGTACAGAGCAGAGCTGCCGATGCAGTCCAGAATGACACCATAAAACACAACTGAGCAGAAACATCCAAAACGCAAAAACCATCCACGCTTTCAGCTGCTGATACAAGAAAACCGGGACCCGATTGGCGCTACGCCAACTGGCACCGGCGTTCCGGATCCCGGGATGGCGCCCGGGATCCCTGTCGGGTCCCTCAAGCGCGACGAGACCCCGGGATCCTCTGACAGGCACAATGCAAGCCTCCCGACCTGCAATACAACACTGACACGAGGCTGGAGCTGCCCTGCCCGGGACACGCTGGCATCGCGCTGAAGCTCCCTGAACCCTTCGCCTACCCAAAAGGGACTGTTCCTGGATCACCCTTGCCCCAAAGAGAACTTTACCCCCTCCCTGCAGTTCCCAACCCCTTCCCAGCCCCCCAGCCTCCACTTATCTTTCAGAGGGCCAAGAGACTGAATCCATCTTCAACAGAGGAAAACACCACATGTGCCGATGGAGATCTTCCTGCATCGCCGGGTTCCTCCTCGACATCTGCAATAACACAAGAAAACACGCGCTCACTAAGCAGAGCCAGCACACAATATAAAGGCACAAAGCACATCTTTGCTCTGACACCACGCACCGACCCACCTGCTTACGGGGCTCTGCTTGGCTCT
Organism: Patagioenas fasciata; assembly: GCF_037038585.1. Classification (NCBI taxonomy): domain Eukaryota; kingdom Metazoa; phylum Chordata; class Aves; order Columbiformes; family Columbidae; genus Patagioenas; species Patagioenas fasciata. Next base: position 13,451,841 of record NC_092538.1, on the reverse strand, counting down.
TCCCTCGCTCTTTCGTGCCATGTTGTGCCTCTACATCTGAAATCAAGGTATTCAACAAGTCACCCAGACGCTCATCAACAGCTTGACCATTCCAGAGGTCTGCTTTCTATTCAGGAATCCCACCCGACACTCTAATTGAGTCCCTAAAACACTGGGGAATGGATTGCCAGCTCCCCTGCCCACAGCTACTGCATCCCAGATGACCGCACAACCTTTGCCCTGCCCGGCACGAGCTGGCATCGCTCTGTAAAGTTCCCTGAGCCCTTTACCCACCCAAAGGGGACTTTTCCTGGACAGCCCTTTCCCTTATCAGAACTTTACCTGCCTCCCTGCGATTCCCGGCCCCTTCCCGGCCCCCGTGCCTCCACTTATCTTTCAGAGGGCCGAGGGACCGAATCCACCTTCGACAGAGAAAACGCCACGTGCGCTAACGGAGATGTTCCTGCATTGCGGGGTTCCTCTTCAACATCTACAGTAACACGAGAAAACGCACGCTCACTAAGCTGTGCCAGCACACGGTATCGCGGGGTAAACGCCGACCCCTTCCGCAACACCCACCTCCTAAGTTCCTCATCGTTCCGTTCGGCGCGTCGTGTCATGGGTGCGGTCACAAACCCTCATCGCTCGTGGCACCTAAGACAGTGGGAAGCAAAAGAACTGTAGGGCTTGGAGCGAGTCCCCAGCCCCACGCTCCTCCTCGCCCCTACCCCGGCTCACCAGAAACGCTCCTCCGAGTCCAAAGGGCCCAAAAGGAGCCTGCAAAACAAGAAGGAAACGCTGAACCGAGTCACCGGGCGACACCGGGCTCCTCGACACCCGCCGCCGCCTCACCTTCTCGGCTGTTGTCCGGCGTGCGGCTTCGCCCCTCCGAGCCGATCCGCGGTACCTGCGAAAACAAAGGCACCTGCTCAGACGCTGCCCGAAAACAGCCTGCCCGCAGACAATTCCATCTCCCGCTCCTTTACCTTGGCCGCTCGCCCACCTGGCCGCCCTTGCTTTTGACTGCAACGCTGTTGACCACAGAGGTTCAGCGACCGCCTGTAAAACACAACCAAAGGACGCTCACACCTGCACCGGCAACACGGGACCTGAAACGAGCTGCTGCTTTGGCCAAACACTCGTTCCTCACCTTGCCCGAGGAGCTGCGGTGCCGATACCCAGCTTTCCTCTTCGCTTCGCACCTGTAAAACAGACAAACAACCAAACTTAGATAGAGGCAGAGGGCATATCTTCCCTCTGACACCACACAGCGACTCACCTGCTTACGGCGCTCTGCTCAGCTCTTCCCTCACTCTTTCGTGCCATGTTGTCCCTCTGCATCTGAAATCAAGATATTGAACAAGTCACCCAGATGCTCATCAATAGCTTGACCATTGCACAGGTCTGCTTTCTATTCAGGAATCCCACCCGACACTCTAATTGAGTCCCTAAAACACTGGGGAACGGACTGCCAGCTCCCCCGCCCACAGCTACTGCATCCCAGATGACCGCACAACCTTTGCCTACACAATTTAACACGTCAACAGATTAACCCTGGACTCCTAGAGCTCACTCCACCCGCCACTGACTCCACACCGCCGGGCAGAGCAGCTCCGACCCGAATGCACACGTGCGCAGACAAACGCGCCACGGAACGCTATGGACGACACGACCGCAACGGCACCGAAGACGCTCTGCAACGACAGCGACGCCAAAACCAGAGACGGCATCAATCCAAATGCCCTGCAGGGAGGCAGTGATGAGGCAAGGAGCCTCTTCTGCAACCCCAGGAAAAAGGAGCTGAACATCACGGCCCCTTATGAGACGGCGGCACTGGCGCACTCACACGCAGAGAGGGCGGCACTGGCGCACTCACACGCAGAGAGGGCGGCACTGGCGCACTCACACGCAGAGAGGGCGGCACTGGCGCACTCACACGCAGAGAGGGCGGCACTGGCGCACTCACACGCAGAGAGGGCGGCACTGGCGCACTCACACGCAGAGAGGGCGGCACTGGCGCACTCACACGCAGAGAGGGCGGCACTGGCGCACTCACACGCAGAGAGGGCGGCACTGGCGCACTCACACGCAGAGAGGGCGGCACTGGCGCACTCACACGCAGAGAGGGCGGCACTGGCGCACTCACACGCAGAGAGGGCGGCACTGGCGCACTCACACGCAGAGAGGGCGGCACTGGCGCACTCACACGCAGAGAGGGCGGCACTGGCGCACTCACACGCAGAGAGGGCGGCACTGGCGCACTCACACGCAGAGAGGGCGGCACTGGCGCACTCACACGCAGAGACGGCGGCACTGGCGCACTCACACGCAGAGACGGCGGCACTGGCGCACTCACACGCAGAGACGGCGGCACTGGCGCACTCACACGCAGAGACGGCGGCACTGGCGCACTCACACGCAGAGACGGCGGCACTGGCGCACTCACACGCAGAGACGGCGGCACTGGCGCACTCACACGCAGAGACGGCGGCACTGGCGCACTCACACGCAGAGACGGCGGCACTGGCGCACTCACACGCAGAGACGGCGGCACTGGCGCACTCACACGCAGAGACGGCGGCACTGGCGCACTCACACGCAGAGACGGCGGCACTGGCGCACTCACACGCAGAGACGGCGGCACTGGCGCACTCACACGCACCCGCAGAAAATCTGCGGCACGACCTAAGAACTTCTTCCCAGCATCTTGAAGTGCCAGTCCCTGGGACTGTAGGGGTAGAGAGCAGAGCTGCTGATGCAGCCCAGATCGACACCATAAATCACAACTGACCAGAAACATCCAAAATGCAAGAACCGTCCACGCTTTTGGGTGATGATACAAAAATCCAGCACCTGATTGGCTCTACGCCAATTGGCACCGGCATTCCGGATCCCGGGATGGCACCTGAGAGGCCCGTTGGGCCCCCGGAGTGCAGCGAGACCCCGGGATCGTCTCACAGGTGCGAGGCAGGCTTCCCGAGCTACACAACAACGCAGACGCAGGTTAGAGCTGCCCTGCCCGGCACGTGCTGGCATCGCTCTGTAAAGTTGCCTGGGCCCTTTACCCACCCAAAGGGGACTTTTCCTGGACAGCCCTTTCCCTTATCAGAACTTCACCCCCATCCCTGCGATTCCCGGCCCCTTCCCAGCCCCCGTGCCTCCACTTATCTTTCAGAGGGCCGAGGGACCGAATCCACCTTCGACAGAGAAAACGCCACGTGTGCTAACGGAGATGTTCCTGCGTTGCCGGGTTCCTCTTCAACATCTACGGTAACACAGGAAAACACACGCTCACTAAGCCGTGCCAGCACACGGTATCGCGGGGTAAACGCCGACTCCTCCCGCAACACCCACCTCCTCCTAAGTTCCTCGGCGTTCCGTTCGGCGCGTCGTCTCACGGGTGCGGTCACAAACCCTCATCGCTCGTAACGCCTAAGACAGCGAGAAACAAAAGAACTGTAGGGCTTGGAGCGAGTCCCTAGCCCCACGCTCCTCCTCGCCCCTACCCCGGCTCACCAGAAACGCTCCTCCGAGTCCAAAGGGCCCAAAAGGAGCCTACAAAACAAGAAGGAAACGCTGAACCGAGTCACCGGGCGACACCGGGCTCCTCGACACCCACCGCCGCCTCACCTTCTCGGCTGCTGGTCGGTGTGCGGCTGCGCCCCTCCGAGCTGGTCCGCGGCACCTGCAAAAACAAAGGCACCTGCTCGGACGCTGCTCAAAAACAGCCCGCCCGTAGACGCGCCCGTCTCCCGCTCCTTTACCTTGGCCGCTCGCCCACCTGGCCGCCCTTGCTTTTGACTGCAACGCTGTTGACCACAGAGGTTCAGCTACCGCCTGTAAAACACAACCAAAGGACGCTCACACCTGCACCGGCAACACGGGACCTGAAACGAGCTGCTGCTTTGGCCAAACACTCGTTCCTCACCTTGCCCGAGGAGCTGCGGTGCCGATACCCAGCTTTCCTCTTCGCTTCGCACCTGTAAAACAGACAAACAACCAAACTTAGATAAAGACAGAGGGCACATCTTCCCTCTGACACCACGCACCGACCCACCTGCTTACGGCGCTCTGCTCGGCTCTTCCCTCGCTCTTTCGTGCCAGGTTGTCCCTCTGCATCTGAAATCAAGGTATTCAACAAGTCACCCAAATGCTTATCAACAGCTTGACCATTGCACAGGTCTGCTTTCTATTCAGGAATCCCACCCGACACTCTAATTGAGTCCCTAAAACACTGGGGAACGGACTGCCAGCTTCCCTGCCCACAGCTACTGCATCCCAGATGACCGCACAACCTTTGCATACACAATTTGATCTGTCAACAGATTAACCCTGGACTCCTAGAGCTCACTCCACCCGCCCCTGACTCCACACCGCCGGGCAGAGCAGCTCTGAGGCGAACGTGCACGTGCGCAGACAAACGCGCCACGGAACGCTATGGACGACACGACCGCAACGGCACCGAAAACGCTCCGCAACGACAGCGACGCCAAAACCAGAGACGGCACCAATCAAAATGCCCTGCCGGGGGGGAGTGATGAGGCAAGGAGCCTCTTCTGCAACCCCAGGAAAAAGGAGCCCAACGTCACGGTCCCTTATGAGACGGCGGCACTGGGGTACACACACACGCAGAGACGGCGGCACTGGGGCACACACACACACACAGAGGAGACGGCGGCACTGGCGCACACACACGCAGAGACGGCGGCACGACCTAAGAACTTCTTCCCAGCATCTTGAAGTGCCAGTCCCTGGGACTGGAGGGTAGAGAGCAGAGCTGCTGATGCAGCCCAGAATGACACCATAAGTCACAGCTGACCAGAAACATCCAAAATGCAAGAACCGTTCACGCTTCTGGCTGATGATACAATAATCCAGCACCCGATTGGCACTACGCCAATTAACACTGGCATTCCGGATCCCGGGATGGCACCTGAGAGGCCCGTTGGGCCCCCGGAGCGCAGCGAGACCCCGGGATCGTCTGACAGGCGCGAGGCAGGCTTCCCGAGCTACACGACAACGCAGACGCAGGCTGGAGCTGCCCTGCCCGGCACGTGCTGGCGTCGCACTGTAAAGTTCCCTGGGCCCTTTACCCACCCAAAGGGGACTTTTCCTGGACAGCCCTTTCCCTCATCAGAACTTTACCTGCCTCCCTGCGATTCCCGGCCCTTTCCCGGCCCCCGTGCCTCCACTTATCTTTCAGAGGGCCGAGGGACCGAATCCACCTTCGACAGAGCAAACGCCACGTGCGCTAACGGAGATGTTCCTGCATTGTCGGGTTCCTCTTCAACATCTACGGTAACACAGGAAAACACACGCTCACTAAGCCGTGCCAGCACACGGTATCGCGGGGTAAACGCCGACTCCTCCCGCAACACCCACCTCCTCCTAAGTTCCTCGGCGTTCCGTTCGGCGCGTCGTCTCACGGGTGCGGTCACAAACCCTCATCGCTCGTAACGCCTAAGACAGCGAGAAACAAAAGAACTGTAGGGCTTGGAGCGAGTCCCTAGCCCCACGCTCCTCCTCGCCCCTACCCCGGCTCACCAGAAACGCTCCTCCGAGTCCAAAGGGCCCAAAAGGAGCCTACAAAACAAGAAGGAAACGCTGAACCGAGTCACCGGGCGACACCAGGCTCCTCGACACCCACCGCCGCCTCACCTTCTCGGCTGCTGGTCGGTGTGCGGCTGCGCCCCTCCGAGCTGGTCCGCGGCACCTGCAAAAACAAAGGCACCTGCTCGGACGCTGCTCAAAAACAGCCCGCCCGTAGACGCGCCCGTCTCCCGCTCCTTTACCTTGGCCGCTCGCCCACCTGGCCGCCCTTGCTTTTGACTGCAACGCTGTTGACCACAGAGGTTCAGCTACCGCCTGTAAAACACAACCAAAGGACGCTCATACCTGCACCGGCAACACAAGACCTGAAACAAGCTGCTGCTCTGGCCAAACACTCGTTCCTCACCTTGCCCGAGGAGCTGCGGTGCCGATACCCAGCTTTCCTCTTCGCTTCGCACCTGTAAAACAGACAAACAACCAAACTTAGATAAAGACAGAGGGCACATCTTCCCTCTGACACCACGCACCGACCCACATGCTTACGGCGCGCTGCTCGGCTCTTCTGTCGCTCTTTTGTGCCAGGTTGTCCCTCTGCATCTGAAATCAAGGTATTCAACAAGTCACCCAGATGCTCATCAACCGCTTGACCATTCCGCAGGTTTGCTTTCTATTCGGGAATCCCACCTGAAGCTCTAATTGAGTCCCTAAAACACTGGGGAACGAACTGCCAGCTTCCCTGCCCACAGCTATTGCATCCCAGATGACCGCACAACCTTTGCCTACACAATTTGATCTGTCAACAGATTAACCCTGGACTCCTAGAGCTCACTCCACCCGCCCCTGACTCCACACCGCCGGGCAGAGCAGCTCCGAGCCGAACGTGCACGTGCGCAGACAAACGCGTCACAGAACGCTATGGACGACACGATCGCAACGGCACTGAAAATGCTCCGCAACGACAGCGACGCCAAAACCAGAGACGGCACCAATCAAAATGCCCTGCAGGGAGGCAGTGATGAGGCAAGGAGCCTCTTCTGCAGCCCCACGAAAAAGGAGCCCAACGTCACGGCCCCTTACGAGACGGCGGCACTGGGGCGCACACACACGCAGAGACGGCGGCACCGGCGCGCACACACGCACGCAGAGGAGACGGCGGCACGACCTAAGAACTTCTTCCCAGCATCTTGAAGTGCCAGTCCCTGGGACTGGAGGGTAGAGAGCAGAGCTGCTGATGCAGCCCAGAATGACACCATAAATCACAACTGACCACAAACATCCCAAATGCAAGCACTGTCCACGCTTTTGGCTGATGATACAATAATCCAGCACCCGATTGGCACTACGCCAATTAACACTGGCATTCCGGATCCCGGGATGGCACCTGAGAGGCCCGTTGGGCCCCCGGAGCGCAGCGAGACCCCGGGATCGTCTGACAGGCGCGAGGCAGGCTTCCCGAGCTACACGACAACGCAGACGCAGGCTGGAGCTGCCCTGCCCGGCACGTGCTGGCATCGCGCTGTAAAGTTCCCTGGGCCCTTTACCCACCCAAAGGGGACTTTTCCTGGACAGCCCTTTCCCTTATCAGAACTTTACCCCCATCCCTGCGATTCCCGTCCCCCGTGCCTCCACTTATCTTTCAGAGGGCCGAGGGACCGAATCCACCTTCCACAGAGGAAAACGCCACGTGCGCTAACAGGGATCTTCTCGCAGTTGTCGCTTTCTCCATCGTCGCCTACAGTAAGGAAAGCGAGGACACGCACGCTATAGAGCGCCCAAATAATATTTATCCGTAGTAGCCTACGGTTCGTTGCTCACCTTGGCTGAGTTCTGGGAGGTACATTTGAATGATCCACCGGGGATCGCCGCACGCTGCAAAGGTTCTGGAGACTAGATGCTTCTCCAGGAGAAGAGATTATATTAACAACTATTAATACAGCAATACAAACCAAAAAACAACACTCCATCTCCATCGTGGTCAGGAGTTTTGGGAAAATGCAAAGCACCTGGAAATGAATCAACAAATGAAACATAATGAGAAACAACTCTTCTACTACAGCTATTGTTAAACCTTCACTGTCCCTGAAGCTCTTACGTCAAACAGGCACCTCTGCTTGTCCAAAGACATCTGCCCACTTAGATTAAACATCTCAAAAGCTGCCGACTGCTGAAGGAGCAGCAGAGAACCACCACCCAAGCTGCCCTGGAGCAGAATGAGCTCCCTGACCGGGGCTCAAATACCCAGGGCTCCGCCCACCCCTTCCCACAAACCCCTGGGAAAGGGGCGGGGTCATTCACCCCAGACCCCCTCACCACCCTTACCAAATTACCTGGAATCTCCCTGAAAATGACAGCACCTGCACTTTATTGCTGCTATTGCAGCTACAATGAGATTGAGTATGGATTTCAACTTAGTTTTTCTAGGGAGCAGATAGAAAGTGAAATACCACCACCAGCACTCCAGCATCTTCATTGTAGTCAGGAATTTCAGGAAAATGCAAAGGACCTGGAATTGAATCAACAAATGAAAAATAATGACAAACAACCTTTCTACTACAACTGCTACTGAACCTTTGCTGCTCCTGAAGCTCTTACGTCAAACAGACACCTCCGCTTGTCCAAAGACATCTGCCCACTTGGTTTAAACATCTCAAAAGCTGCTGAAGGAGCAGCAGAGAACCACCACCGAAGAGGCTCTGGAGCAGAATGAGCTCCCTGCCCCGGGGACCGGGGCTCAAATACCCAGGGCTCCGCCCACCCCTTCCCACAAACCCCTGGGAAAGGGGCGGGGTCATTCACCCCAGACCCCCTCACCACCCTTACCAAATTACCTGGAATCTCACTGAAAATGACAGCACCTGCACTTTATTGCTGCTATTGCAGCTACAATGAGACCGAGTATGGATGTCAACTTAGTTTTTCTAGGGAGCGGATAGAAAGTGAAATACAACTGCCAGCACTCCATCTCCATTGTAGTCAGGAATTTTGGGAAAATGCAAAGCACCTGGAACCGAATCAATGAATGAAACATAATGACAAACAACCTTTCTACTACAGCTGCTACTGAACCTTTGCTGCTCCTGAAGCTCGTACCTCAAACAGACACCTCCGCTTCTCCAAAGACGTCTGCCCACGTAGATTAAACGGCTCAAAAGCTGCCGAGGGGAGGGGTCGATCGTCCCAGGCCCCGCCCACCACCCTTATAAAATCACCTGGACCCTAACTAGAAATGACAGCACCTGTGGGAGATTTAAGGGACGTTCTTAAGGTTGTTGTGTGGATGGGTTTCTGTTAGGTAGAGATTTATTTCTGACCTAGACAAAGCGACTCCGAGGCCGGCGCAAAGGCTGAAAAACACCACCTGTTATGAGAGTGAGGTAATTCTATAATAACAAGACCCGAATGTGGACGATATCCGATCAGCCGACACGTGTTTGGAACGTGGACGCTTATCGGGAAATAACTGCGTATATAAGGAGGCTTGTCTCTGTAATAAATGGCTTCGCTTGAATTCGTATGGAGTTGCGTGGAGTCCGTGAGTTTGCGCCCTCGTGAGCGGTGACCCCGACGTGATCTGTAAGGAGAATTTACGGAAGGCACGCGACCGCTGCGGGGAGCGAGCCCCAGCTGGAACGGCTCGGCTGGACCGGGACCGGGACGCGGGCTGCGGGCTGCGTGACTCCCGATTGATGGCTACGGAGTGACAGAGGAGGGATAAAGGATCCGATGTCGTCGCAACGGACGCCCAAAGAGGGGGGCGAGAGGGGGCGAGAGGAGGTGGGGCAGAATATTTTTAAAGAAGAAGAAGAAATACTGGGGGGTTCTCCCGCATATTCTCTCTAAGAGAGGGGTGAAGTATGAGGAGAGTAACCTCAAAAGATTGTTAATTTGGTGCAGAGGCAATGGGTTTCCTGCTGACCTGTTACGAGTTTTTCAAATAGAGACCTGGGAAAAAGTAGGAACTGCGTTGTGGAAGGCGATTAATCGCAGTGAAAAATATATTCTTGGCCTTGTAACCGCCTGTAAACTGATAATTACTACGGTGAAGCAATTAAAACCTGAAAAGACTGTTATGAGCATTAGTGACGCAAAAATTAAACTTGAACTTTGGGACGATATAGGGCAGAAATCGTGGGATAAAGTCAGCAACGGAGATAAAGAAGCTAAATCATTAGTAACTATGTGGAAGCTTATAATCGCCACCTTAAAAGATCTTAAGGTCGAACGGTCTGCCGCTGCCAGAATTTTAGCGGCGTTGTGGCCCGATAAGCATCGCGAAAGCCGCTGTGAAGTTTACCCGGTTTGTGTCTTTGATACTCTCCCTGTTCCGTCGCCTGCTGTGCTTTCGGCACCCCCGATAGCTCAGCAGTCCGGGGTGGGGGGAGGAAAAATGCCGAGGGGGTGGCCTCCCGTACCGTCGCCCAACCCCGGTGAGAACAGCGAGTCCAGAGGATTGGAGTCAGACGACTCGCCCAAAGAACCTGCGAAAGCTGAGAATGCTAAGGTCGTAAATAAGGGTACTGTCGGTCCTTTTACCGATTTGTATCTACCTTTACTGCCTTTTAACCCTCCAACTTCCACAAGAGAGCGGAAGGAGTCACTGGATAAGAACTGGACAACAGAACTGTGTGAAAGATCAGATCAGCTATTAGCGAGTGAATCCAGCGGTCGGCTATGCGGTCATGATGATCGTGACGGGAAAGGGGGTGCTCCTGGGGACTCGGGTAATACCAATAATGATGATGCTAGAAAGTATTGGCGAGACTGTTCACTGTTCCGAACCCCCCCGTTACTAATGATTCTCCGGCACCGTTCGAGTCTGCGTTATCTGATGACTCGGATGAGGACGGGGGTTTGCAGCATTTTCTTCAAAAATTAACAGGAAAAAGAGTATGTGTACGTGTTGCCCCGGGATCAGATAAAAACTGTGAAAGACTCAAGCAAAATTAGACCTATGCAATGTAACGGCCATAGATCGTTTAGGACGGAACGATGGGGGCTCGTTGAAAGGGACAGGTATCCCGGCTCTTGGAACAGACGCTGATTGATACACCGCAATTACAGGTGCTACTAGTTTCTTAAATCCTGAGGCAGTCAACAGACCTTGCATATCAAGCTATAGTAGAGGTGTCTGAAACCAACAAAGCAGCCAAATCTTTTATAAGTAAGTACTATAAGAGTCCCAGTGAGAATTACATGCAATTTATTGACCATGTTCAAGAGACCATCAATAAGCAGGTTGAAAACTTAGAAGTTAAGGAAGCACCGGTGTTGAAATTAGCAGTACAGAATGCTAATGTTTGCTATCAACGTGTTGTCTGTGGGTTTTACGGTACGTATTATGTGCTTCTGTGTATCGCCCCTCTGAAAATCAAGCGGCTTGTCAGGAATGTGAGTTAATTGTTTCGCTGGTTGTTGTTAGAATTGTTTCTTTGTGGTGTAAGTACACCGTAAAACTTTCTCCCCGCTTTTCCCGCTCGCGCTGCAAGCAGCCCTGTGCTTCCCCCCCCAGTCCCTCCCTCTTCTCGTGCTTTTTGCTTACGAGATGGGGTCAGAAATTACCGTTTTCAGTTGCGTTCCTGAGAAATTGGTATCGGGAGGTGTTTTAAAACATAGGAAAGCGCTTGGAAATATGAGGAAGGAAGATCTTGTAAAATATTGTAATTAATGGCAGCTGCTGTATAAGTTAAATGATTGGGAAAAGTGTCCGGAGAATACAATCTTGAAGTATAACGCTTGCAATTAATGCTGTTTTTTAAGGTGATAAGAGTAGGACAAAATAAATCCCTACAAGAGATCGTTAAATCGTTTCAGACAGTTTTATGGGCGGAACAGTTTGAACTTACACAAGCTGAGAGAGAGTTAACTGATAACACACAGGTCACAGTAAACTTGCTGGAGTCTGCAAGATGCTTTCCTTATTAACCTGTTTTCTTTGTAGATATCTGTTTAAGAATTTTACAGTTTAATAGGTCTTTGTCTGTTATATGGTACAGTAAGTTCACAGACTGTTAAATCATGAGAATCCGTTGACTCAAAATGTGCATTTTGTGATATTACTGAAGATCGTGAGTAATTTAGTTCCTTACTGCGTGAACGTGATTATAAGATTTTATGTGTAATGGCTGTTACTTTTCTTTCTAGCACGCTAGCTTTATTCCAATATTAGTTGTGATTTGTTGTGTGTTTTGTTGTCCGTGGTTGTTGTTTATTTGTTTTATAGGGTTTTGTTTTATTTTGATTGTAGTAGTTTTGTTTTTGTGGAAGTAACTTGTGCTTTTGTTTCATTTTTGTGTGGTTTGGTGTGTTTTGTTTTGGCATGTTTGTGTTTTGTATTGGGGTAGGTTTGTTTAGTCATTTGGTGGTACTGAAAAACATTTTTGCATAATTTGCATATTTAATTAGGTAATTTGCATAATTGATTTGCCATTTGCCTGGCCATAGGGAGTAGTCCTTAATTAAAGCTGTGTGCGGTTGGGTTGATTAATTAGGGACTACTCCGTATGGCCATGCAAATTGATGGGTGGGATGTTTTGTATATATGTTATGTATAAAAGAATAGAAATACAAAGTCTGGTGCAGCAGTGGGGCTTTGGATGCTCTAGGGGACAAAAAAAAAAAGAAAGAAAAAAAAATCCTAGTTCTCCACCTGAAAAAAATAACCAATAATTTATTTTAGTTTATTTTTAATTGAGAAACTAAACTATCTTACATGCCATCCAAAAGAAATCCTACCATACCTGCACACTCAATCCCACTCAACCTGACCAATCCATCCACTCAAAGTCCAGCACACACACAGACTCCAACACACACAGAGACAGAAACAAAGACCAGCACACATACAAAGTCCAACACCCACAGAGCCAAGCACCACACAAAGTCCAGCACACACACACACACAACAGCAACAGAGACAAAGTCCATGCACACACAGACAGAAACAGAGTGCAGTGCACACACAGACAGAGACAAACACAAGGTCCAACACACGCCACAGAGACAGAGTCCAACACACACTCACAGTCACACTCTCAAAATCTGGTACACACACAAAACCTCAAACTGTCACACCTCGCAAACCAAAAAAGATGCCGGACAACAAAAAGATACATCTGCTTTATTAGTTTTGTGACAGCCCTTAGTTTGGCAGGACTAGTCCCTCCAAACCAAATATCACAACTTCATAACTCCATTTATTTCATGTTAGCCAACAAATTATGAACTTTTTATTACAGTGTTCCCTTATCACAATTGCCATAACAGGAAAAACTCCTCCATATTACAGCATTTTGACATAATGAATCACATTGCATAAGGCTACAGGGAAGATGATCGCCTTTGGTACAGAGTCGTTACAGCGTTTCTTACCGGACCACGACCCTTTAAGAAACTTTGTTCCCGTGTGACTTTGACCGCACCGCTGAGCTATCTCCTCGCTATTACGACTCTTTTACGTCCTATCCTCACGAGTGGTAGCCCAAATATCAAACGCACGCCTTTATTACATATTTTACATATTACGTTTATCACACAACACAGATAATCCAACTCATCTTTCTCACAGCATTCCTGACATCACTTCACAGAGCATAACACGCTCCTGTCACAACCCTGGCCTACTCATGGGCCATTTAGTCTAACTGCTCCTAGGGCAATTACAACCAACTTCCTGGGACCGTTCCCTAAACGGAGCTCCTTACCGGTACCGACTGTGGACACAATCCAAAATACCTATCGCCGGAAACGCCGTTCCCAGGAGCCTCGACGATCATCCTGCCTCTGAAACCACCATCCCGGCCTGACCTGAATCTGAACATTGACACTGAACTTTGCCTCACTGAGCACTCTGCACCTGGGAAAAAACACCCTCCTGGGGGCGGGCAGGGAAGAGGGAATCCCCTGGCAGAGGTTTTTTTTACTCTATTTTCATTTATTTTTTCCTTTTCAAGTAAATTTCAAAAAAAATCAAACCACAACTGCAACCCCAAAACACAATCATAGTAGATCACACAGCTAAACCGCACCACTCAGATACCAAACCCACCACACTCTCACACGGCTGCTATTCTCCCGGCTCCTACCGTCACCCCGTGTCTGCATCGCCCCTGGGGAACGCTATTCCCAGGAGCCTCTAGACTCTCCCTGCCTGCCAAAACCCCGTTCCCGGCCTGAGCCCTGACCAAACTCTGGCGATGAACGTCGCCTCGGAGAGCGGCCGGGACCGGGGAAAAACAACCCAGCCGGGGGAAAAAAAAAAAAATCCCCCAGCTGGGTTTTTTTATTCTATTTGAAATTTGAACTTGAAACCTGAAAAGGAAAAACCATTAACCTGCAAGAACAAATAACTACAACCCCACAACACAATATCACCACATCACACAACTCTTAACATATCAGTCATTCAGTCATTCGCCTGCCAACACCACCGCACACTCACACGGCATCCATTCCCTGCCATTCTCCCCCGTGCCTCGACCCTGCCTCTGCATCGCCTCTCGGAAACGCCGTTCCCGGGACGCTCTAAGCTCGCCCTGCCTGCCGAAACCGCGGTCTCGGCCTGACCTCTGTCCCTATCTTGGTGATGAACGTCGCCTCGTAGAGCGGCCAGAACCGGGAAAAAAAAATGGGGGGGGTAAATCTCCCAGCCAGAGTTTCCTTTGGTTCTTTAACTTTGGAATTTACCTGAAAAGGAAAAAATATTTGAACCTCCAAGGACAAATAACTACAACTCCAAGCCACATTTGCTCAATGTTTCACACTATCCAAGCACACTGCGCATGATCTACCGCACCGACTGCTTCTTCCTCTCCTGACAATTGGCTTGAGACAGGTACTTAACAGTTTGCGCTTAATTCCCTTGCTATCCTTCATATAGTTCTTGACCGTGCTGACCTATTCTTCCACAGCTTCCCAATCGTGGCAGTTACCGCAAGCTTGTTCCTCTGAGATTCTGGAACTCAAACTCACCCTGCGTCTCCATCGCTAAACACTGACGACACCCGCGATCCTGCCAACATCGCTCGGTCTCGGGTGACTGACTCGGGCGCGGCTGACCGACAGCGGCGTTAGATCGCTCACGCTGTGATGTCATGGAATGTAATGGCGAGGGACGCTATTACAGACTAACTGCACAAAATACGCCAAGCAAAATCAGCTGAAACTTAATTCAGAGTGATTTCTACATGGACAGGAGATGCCAAAGGCTGGAGGGAGGCCATTCCGTCGAGTCGTGAGGTTCAGATCGGACCCCCTCGCTTTCTAAACTCCTCTGCGGACGGGAGTCCGGGTGCGGCTGGATCCAAACTTAGCCCCACACTGGATCTACGGTTCGTCTCCCAGACGCACAGGGGATAGGGGAAACACCTAAGATATTATATTTATATATGGCCAAAGAATCGTATGTGCACACCTGACTCCTTATACCGCTCAGCCTGAATTTCAGAATTGCATCGCTCTACACCTCAGCATCCCTACCTCCCTTCCAGGGGCATGGGGACAGGTGAGTTGAGGTCTAGGTCCTCGGTCTATTGGGGCAAACTCTCCGGCAAAATCCATGTAAATAACTAACCAAACGGAGCAGTACTGCGGGAACGCTGACTGGAGCTGCTGCTTCTGCTGAGGTCCCAGCCAAGCAGAGAAATCCCTGGATATTTATACCCTTGCAAACTATTCACCCACCCCTACCGGGTGGATTAACTAGCACGTTATTTTTTATTATATCTATAAACTAGAGGTTTTTTCTCTACCGGTATTACTTCCAATTAGTGCTCCAGTATTTATATTCCACTCTTTTAAATTTTACTATATAAATTCGGGATAAGTACTGTCTGCAGAGTTTTGAGGAACAGCTAGAGTAGATTATAGGCATTATTTACTCCCAAAGACTCTTCTGGTTACTCTTACTTCAGTTTTAATTCTAAATGTCTTACAGTAAGTAAGTAGTTAAAATAATAAAACACGAGGACCTTGGAATTTCCAGGAAAACCCACCGCAGCGCCTCGACGTGTCCAGAGCTTGTCGGTGCTGGCTCCGCCAACAACGCGTCCGACGAGCCCCACGGTGCTGCCGAGGCTGCGGCAGCGCGATGGAACCGACCGCGAGCGTGGGGAGGGGACTCAGCCCAGCAGGGACCGCACGTAACATGGAAGACCGGGCAGCGCACCTTCATTTCAAGGGAGGAACACGCACACAGAGCACAAAGGACGTTACTCTACACGAGACACACACGGTCCTTAGCAGCTGCACAGCAACATGGTCTCTGTGATTCGGAGTTCTGGTGGCAAATGATGGAGCTCTGCACGTTGCACCTTTCAAACCTGCACACAGAAACTCTTCACCCCACAGGTGACACCAGAAACTAGGAAGCCTCCAAAAAGAATTTACAACCCCACATCCAAACCAGTTACACTCACCCCCACAACCAATCCTGCTCTACACAGATCTCCTTCTCCTTCACACACCCTTCAACAGCCAGATCCACAGTCATCTCCTAATGGTCATTCACCGCACTAAACCCAGCAGGGCGGGGGCGGGGAGCGGGGAGCTAAAGGAAATTTTAAAAAAACTCCCTGTGTTTTTTTTGGTGGCGTTTTTTGGCATTATTTTTGTTGGGGGCCGGGGGACTTGTTGGGGTGTTTTTAGTGAAGGAAACTGCTGTTTCAGCCTGCAAGTGAAAACAAACCACATGTACAACGCTGGACACGGGCAAAAAAGTCCCAACTCATTCAGCAGTCGCTGACAGCACGTCCGTCCAGCCGTCTGCCCAACCTGACGGGCTTGCCCCGAGACGTACCAGGCTGGACACACACATGTGTACTGGGGAGCTCGTACCAGCGCTACGTTCTGGGGAGGAGTGAATGACAAATCAGAAATAAATCCTGTAAGATGGCCACCAGGGGTCAAGGGGGTCTTAGGTCCCAGTACCCACCTTGAGCCCTACCCCAAGATGGCCAATCTAGACAGGCCCCGCACTTCCAGCACACGGCAGCCATGAATGCAGCAGGGAGCCTGGCGCCCATAGGTGGAGGGAGAATCTGGTTGTAGCAAATGGCGCCGCAGTCAGTGCAGGGCAGGGGCCGGGGTTGGCCCAGGCAGAGATATGGGTCTAACCCTAACCACCAAAGCAGCACGCAGCTCTCTGCAGCCTGCTACCACGCCTTGGCAGTGTTTTTATACAGCCCACCCAGGGCGGGCTGCGCGGCTCCCAGAGGTACTGCGCTACAAGGATCCACTGCTCAACTGGAGACACAGATCCAGAATGGACTGCTTCACCCACCTCCTCTGTGAGAAAGGCCAAGCTCCTAACAAGCTCAGATAAAAAACTGCCAAACCACAATAGCACCCCCCTCACCTCACCACCCCATTCTGTTCCGCCCATCACGTCACTCTTGCTGTGCCCACACAGACCTCCCACCTCCTGAGTAGTATAGCAGGAGGGCTGGCTTAAGCTGGGTGCCTGCCCAGAGGTCTGAGCCAAGCACTTTCAGAAATCCCTAGATTTTTATATCTTTCCAGATCATTCATATCATGATTCAGTCCAATAGCAATATTTGAGTCTGGGATCTCCTTGCTTCTCATTGGATCTTTTTCACTGATATCAGATGGGCCTTTGTTCTATTTAACCGTAGATATCGTTTATAGTCCACAGCCTTGAACGTGCCATTTTGCCTGAATGAATCCTTTTCCTCCCAGCAAAGTGCAGAAGGCCCTATTCTGTTCAAATGCAAATTAAAATAATTGTTTGCCATCAGCTGACCATGTCCAGCCAATCCCCAAGCAGAACCTCCCACCAAACTCCACCCCCAGTTTTATCACAGAGAATGACATCCCATGATTTGGAACACCCTTTGGTCAGTTTGGGTCAGCTGTCCCACTTGTGTCACCCAGCCTGCTTGCTGGCGGGGTGAGGAGCAGACCAGCCCTTGATGCAAGTGCTGCTCAGCAGTAACTGACACAGCCCTGTGTTTCCAGCACAAATCCAAAACATGGAAGGAGGAGAGCAGGGTGGGAGCAGGTGCAGGAAAGTGGGGGAGTGTCAGAGTTTGGGTGGGGGATGCAGGCAGCGTCTCAGGGGTTCAGAGGCAGAAGGGGGCAGTGCAGAATATGAGGGAAGGAGGGAGAAAGCAGCAGAGGGGTAGAGAGGAGGGAGATGGACCCACAGGGGTGGGGGAAGACCCAAGGTGAAAGAAAAAAAAAAAAAAAATAAATTGAAAGGTACAGCAAAGAAAAAGTCCAGACTGGGTGCCTCTCAAGGGGAGGAATCCTGAGACAAAAGAGCCTTGGGTTTTTAAACCCTCACCCTCTATACACCCACCCTTCACACGGTCCTTCACGCACTGCGCACATGCCTTTAGTCCAATGGTAATTCAGGTCCGGGGGTTTTTTTGTCTCTTATCGGATTCTCTTTCTCCATCCTCTGGGGAGTGTTTTTACTGTTCCCATCTTGATGGTTTGCAGCCTCTGCTGACAGTGTTGTCTCTTTATCTCCTGGCACTGGTCTTCAAAGTCCCCATCACCAAGCAACCAGGTTCGCAATATGCAGCCTGGAATTCCAGTTAGCTTGTCCACTCATGCTAAGTTTAGCTACTCATGCTAAAATAGGTTATTCAAACAAAAGAATATAGCTAAAAGAATACAATGTTAAGGTTAGTTTGATTAAACTTATTCCAAAACATTTCCTAACTGTTCAACTATTTCTTAACTATTCAACTATTCAGCACAATCTTCCAGGGGAATAGGATAGCAACCTTCATATCCTGCCTTTCACCTTACAAGATACTCTGATCAGAGTAATTAGAAAGAAAAAAAAAAAAAAAGGAATAAGGTTTACAAAAGAATGTGGCTTACAGCCTTCTGCTGGTAGAAGCAGGTGATAAATAAGGGCTCTTCAGTGCTGCTGTTCTTCTTGATCTCTGGAGAGAAACGGCATCTTTACCAAGCCAGGATGAGAAGCCCCTCCACGCTCTATGTTCTGATGCCCTTGCTGGCCCAAGCAAAGCTCTTTTGCTGGACCTTGGGGTGCCTTTGGAACTGGTTGCTGAAGTAACACACTTCCTACAGCAAGGGGTTTGAGGTGTAGTACTTCTGGTTTTGGTAGAACTGGTTGCACAGCTTCTGCTGATGGATTCGGCTGGAAAGGTCGCCATTGAGCATACTCGGCTTTGGCAAGACTTCTGTATTTTCTGAAAGAAGCATTACACACACATGTTATGCTAAATTAACTCAATCAGCCTAGAGTTTGGAACCAGAATGACACGGAACATTTGAGCTGAATCTCTAGCTTTCATTCTCTTACCAGGTTTAGCATAGCACAAATGCTTCCCAGCCCTCCATTTGCATTGGTGAAGTTATTTGCTTCCCCAACCCTCACAACTTGTCAAGGACTTCAGTAGACATTGGAACAGAGTTCCTGCTGCTTTTATGCAGGACAGGCTCCCTAATATAAAATTAATGCAGTTAAAATCCATCAAAGGGAAAAGCAAGCTCAAGTTTTCTACTCTGCTACTATCTAGTGTTTTTTGTCGGTCCAAATTAAGATTGACTATAACAAAGAACATGCTAATAAATAGTATATGTACAGGAAAAGGAATAAACAACAAAAAAAATCCCAGCCACTACATTTCCTAGAAAGAATTCTTTGCAAGCAACGGCAGTCCTTACCCACTTTCCCCCTTACGAAGGCTGCTCTGCCATACATAATGAAATACAGTAGAGGAAAAGCATTTATTTAGTAATAAAAGAAAGGTTTTGATGAAACTACATCTCATATTTCTTATTTTCACCTTTCTCCCTGTTCTGGCAGATTTGTAATTTGCAGATTTTACTAGTTAGTAGCTATGAGACAACCATTATGGTGTGCGAGCGTATGGGTAGACTCTCTGGAGTACAGTATTGTGTACAGAGTCCAGTAATCTAAGTACTGAGGTTGAAGCAAAAACTAAACTCTACCCACACTCCACTGCAAAGTACCTGGGACATAGTTCCAAAAGCATTTTTTGCTGTTCTTTTAATACTCTGAAGAGGCTGGCACTTCTGTCTTGCTTCCAGACTTTCCCAAGTTGTGGTCTTATGAAAATTCAGCTCTACTTGCTTTAACGGTACTCGCTTCCTTAGAGACATGCGGATGGTATTGAGAGAACTCAAAGAAGCCCTTCTCTTGAGTTTGTCAGGTACAGGGCTCTCGTTCTCATCCAAGTCAGCCAGGAGCTGGTGTTTCCTCCAAGCCTTGACATTTTGGAGCACAGATACCATCTTGTTCCAGTTCTTGCTCAACCTTATTTCGAAAACAATAAGAATGAGTGCAAGAATTAGCCAAAACAACCTGCAGAGCAGTGTGAAAAAGGAGAAATGGGCCGGGCCCAGGGCGGGTAGGGGGGCAGCTCGGCCGGACCCGGGGCGGGGAGGGACCGGGAGGGGGGTAGCTCGGCCGGGCCCGGGGCGCGGAGGGGGGCAGCTCGGCCGGGCCCGGGGCGCGGAGGGGGGCAGCTCGGCCGGGCCCGGGGCGCGGAGGGGGGCAGCTCGGCCGGGCCCAGAGGGGGGCAGCTCGGCCGGGCCCGGGGCGCGCCCGGGCAGTTGGCGTTGCTCCTGCAGTACCTCGCTCTCATGGCTGGCATTCCCCGTGCCCGCTACTGACAGCCGCGGCCTGGCTAACCGAACCGGATCCGTACCGCGGGAGCTGACACACGATGCACGGCGAGCCCAGCCAACACCGTTACTTCACCCGCCAGGGACGGCTGAAGTGAGCGTTGAAGGCGATGTCGAGGCCGGAGGAGACCAGCTCAGGCTGTGCGAGAAGCGCACAGCCAACAAACGCGAAACGTGAAACGCGAACCGCGACCAGACCACCCCGGCAGCCGCTCGGGGCCGTACTCACAGCGGCGAACGAGACCGAAGCCGACCCACCACCCCACACCGGGAACCTCTCTGCGGCGCCGCCGCGTTTGAACGGCGCCCCGCCCACTCTGGCTCCCCGGATTGGCGCCGGCGCCGCCCGCCCCCATTGGCTGCGTCCCTCGCACGCGCCGCGGCCGTTACACGGCTCGGCGCCTGCGCATTAGCTGTGGCTGCTCCGCGGGGCGTTCCGGGGTTGCGGCGCCCGCGAGGGTGGGGCGTAAAGCGCGGGAGGAGGCGGCGGCTGCGTGTCCCGATAAGTCACCCGTGCCCCAGCCCCTAGGCAGGGGCGTTGTAGAGACGCTGCCGGCGACGGTGCCTCTGTGGACCTGTGGCCTAGAGATCCAGGTCAGCAGGAGCAGCAAAAGGAGTCAGAGGCTGGGTTGTACCGTTTGGGTATCCAAGCCATGGCTCCTGTTGCTTCTGGTAGTTAATTATGAGCCAGTGTCTTAAAAAAATATTTGTTTGCTTGCTTTTTCTCCACCGGCTTCTGCAGCTCTTGTTGGAGGAGACAGCTGGTGTAACTACATTGCGTTGTATGGGAAACAATCTAGGATGTGCTCTGTAGTGTATTGGCCAGGAAAGAAAGGCCATGTGCAGAGAATGTGGTTTGGTTGTTTTTAGTATCCTACCTTAGAAGAAAACAAGATATATAAAGCATTTGTCTTTAAAACACTTCTACCTGAAATAGCAGTAGCAGCTCATGTTGTTTTCCAAAGATTTGGTTTGGTTTCCCCCCACCAAGTTAAACTCGGAGCTGACAGCTAGAGACACTTCCATAGTTGTGGTTTAGAGCTGTGGGGAAGTCAATCCAGTAAAACTGCAGGATTCCTATCGCGTCCCACCTATGGCTTATAAGCATACTTTCTGTAAGTTCCTAAGATATATGGTTTTTAAAAACTTCTGTGTGATGGTGTGTGTACCCCTTTGTACTCACACACTATAGCATGGGTGAATATAGCTCAATAAATATCCCTTACTAACGTTTGTTTCTGTGATTACAGCCCTATATGCTGTTCTGCTTTCCTCAGGCCATTGGCTCTATGGTTTCCAGATAGCTGTAGATGTGTTTGCCTCTTTCCCCATCCCTCCTCATTCCCCACACCCCAGTCTCCATAGGGAAAGTTTCAGGCTCTTCTCACTAGCAACCTGCAGCTTGATCCACCGTATTTTAAAACTTGTCTTGGATCTTTGTCTGGACAGGCAAAATGGGGTTATTAAAGACCTTCTAAATAAGTGACTGACAGTTCTGCAAAATGAAGAGCTCTTGTGGGGGGATGGGGGAGAGGAGGGTGCTAAATACAAGAGATGAAGATCCTCATGCTCAGTTTCTAAGGGTTATCTTGAGAGCTGGGGGTTTGGATTGGCATTTTGGATGGGAAGAGGGGAGGAGGAATCCCCAAGAATGGACATGGTGCCAATTGAACACACAGCATATACAGGCAGAGAGACAGTGTGTGACGGAAGAACTGTAGGCCAAAGGGAAGCAGCAGGCTGGAGCTGAACTCGGCAGCCAGCCGGTCCTTTTGTGCCTGTTTAGAAAGTTAAAATAGAAGTATTTTAGTGTTTGTAGTTGTAAACAGACTCTCAGGGATCTGAATATTTTCTTCATCATCTTATAGTGCCTCTGTTGTTTCCATCCAATTCAACGTGGTTACCCAACAGAACAGCATATGCAAAGGAGGAAGGGTAGATTGTTTGGAGATTGTCATCACGTACTTTTGAGTTGCATCTTCTTGTAATCACGTCACCCAATAAGCCTTGATTTTAGGGTATACCATAAGAAAGCATCACTAGATTTTCTTCCAGTTTCATCCCCAAGAGCACTAAGGAGTGATTTACCGAGTGGACACTATGAGGCGCATGCACTATAGACATGGAAAATAAATACATTCTGAATTTTTGCCCCTCTGCAGAGGTACTAACAAAACACGAGGTTTCCATGCCCTTTGTCTGCTTGCAGAGCGAGTAGCCTGATCTGTAAAAGGTCTCATGAAAACAAGCACCTAACAGGGCAGTGGGATGTACTCTGCATTTCACAGCTGAAGTTTGAATGGACACATCGCTTCCCGTCTCGACTGTCTATTGCTCAGGCTCTTGATCCATTTATCTGGTCAGCGCAAATTGAGATAGGACATACGGCCTTCTCCTAGCTTGTCGATTGTGGCCTGTACTTCTCACTTCCTAAGGGACCACCAAACAAGGCTGCCTTTCCTTTACACTGTCTTCACCTTAGCCAAAATGACTTGGTTTAGGTTGGCTTTGTTCACTGGTCACCCTTACGTAAATTCAGTTGTCATGACATCACAAACATTACCTCTCTGCTCCATGGCAATAGCTAAGCTTCACAGGGGGAGGGGTCGCAGGTAGGGAAGACAGATCTTGAACTCTGGAGGGAAACTACGAGAGCTCGAAAAGTGTGTGGAGAGTTGACTACTTACACAGTCCAGTCTTGAGAGTGGAACCGGTAACTTCTTGCATTGTGGTTGTTTACTTACATGTTTTACCAATGCTCAGTGGTCTTCCAGTTCACCAGCCTTCTCCCTCCCTATTGGAGCACAATGTTTGAACATCCTGCTTGAACCGAACAATGGAACAGTTTATATTGCTTACTGCTGTCTACAGGGATTGTACCTTAATCTATGGCAGGGCACTAGCTTAGATGATTGTCATGGAACAGCACACCTAGGATAAGTCAAGTCATTTGCATGAGTTTTTGCACCGACAGTACTGTTCAAATGTGTACAGCCCAAAGCACTGGATACTTCTAGACACTAGGCACCAGGCCATAAACCATTATAAATTACAGCTGAAGCTAACCAAAGGTTTCTGGAGGCTGTGGGTGCTTTATCAGCAGTTGATACCATTTCACTGTTCAGCTAGAGTGAAGGCAAAAAAGTAAAAAAATGTGTCTTGTGCTTGTTCTTAATTTTTGTTTTGTGGGTTTTGTTTTTTTTTTTTTTTTTTTGTGTGTGTGGGGGGGTTTTTTCGATTTAGGTTTGACCATAGTTCAGACAAAAGAGCTTGTTTGACCCTGACAGCTTGAGTACAGAGGCAAAGAAAAGATTGTTGGTTTTGAATGTGAAGAAGCAAACTTTCAACTGTTTTCTAAGAAGCCTATTCTGCTGGGAATGTCAAGAAATCTACGCACAGCCTTCTTCATCTAGGTTTGGCTCAAGACCCAGAAGAGAAGTGAAAAATTGTCTTCTCAATGGAAGATGACAGTGAACCTGAGCAGAGCTCCTGGGCTTATCTACCTGATGTCTGTCTGAGGCATGTCTTCCATTGGTTAGATGACAGGGACAGATCTCAGGCTGCCTTGGTCTGTAAGAAATGGAGCTGGGCCATGTACTCGGGATCCCTCTGGAGGAGCAGAACCATCATATTCTACGGCCGACCATCAAGGGCACGCACAATGGAGTTTCAAAGTGCATTATGGTATGTCAAGAAGTTTGGCAAGTATTTGGAGCACCTCGAGATCAAGTTATCGAATCCTTACAACACTGCCTTTACTCAAAAATTTCAAATGACGATGAGAGGTCTTCTTTCACACCTGGGTAAGCGCAACAGTCGCCTAGTATCCCTGAGCATCAAGTACCTGGAATTAGACCGCTTGATCTGGAAAAATGTGGTCAGGGCTCAGTTTATCAAGAACTTAGCTACCTTCCTGAAAAGAATGAGCAAGCAACTTGATTATCTCAACCTAAAAGGAGCAAGAGTAACCTTGGAAGAGGGCTGTGAACTTCTGAATTCTCTGACCTGCTTGACAAATAGAAGCTTTATATCTGAAATCAATATTGAGGATTTCTTCGGTCTTCACCTTCCGGTCTACAGCAGCACCTTGTTCCACCAGACTATGTCCAAGTTCCACAGCCTGGTTATCTTGACTTTCAATTATAACTGCATCTCTGATGAACTGCTGGACATCCTGCGGGAGCACACCGCTCATTCCCTGTGCACCTTGAATATCAAATGTCATATCCATGACCCTCATGGGCAAGTGGTCTGGGGAATGTCATGGGCAAACCTGGCCAAGAGAGCCCCAAAACTGAATGTGAACTTCTTCTTTGAAAGAGTCGTGAGGCATGATCACCTAGCCAGGATCCTGCTAGCAGAGATTCCAGTCAGGAGCATCAGTCTACGGAGCTGCTATTCCAGTGACCCAGACTGGATAATGAGACCTACCCTCACCAACCTCCTCCCAGCCTACTGGCATATTCTGCAGGTAAGGGAAACAATAGTGACATCTTACTGCAGTAGCACAAAGTTAGGCAAAGTCATCATATAGGCCTTCTGCAGAACAGCAGTAATCAACAGGAAGTCCTGTTCAGGGAGTAATTCTCCTAAGTGAGCCATTCCAGCTATAGTCTAGTTCAGGTAATTATCCTTGTCCAGTTAAAATGCCCATTATGGTAGTCTTTGCTGTCAGGCTGATGTCAGGTTGCCTTCATAAAAAGCTAAAACACCCAAAATACTGGTGGCTGTAAGGTCAGCTGTGAGCAGAAAAAAACATTCAGGCAAGAAAACATTTTTTTGTAAAATAGCTTTAGGCTTATTCTGGTTAGATAGCACAGAATTGTAAAATCATAGAATGGTTTGGGTTGGTAGGGACCCTAAAGATCACCTAGTCCAACCCCGCTGCTGTGGCCAAGGACACCTTCCACTAGACCAGGTTGCTCAAAGCCCCATCCCACCTGGCCTTGAACACTTCTAGAGATGGGGCATCTACAGCTTCTCTGGGCATCCTGTTCCAGTGCCTCACCACCCTTGTGGGGAAGAATTTCTGCCTAATATCTAACCTAAATCTCCCCTCTTTCAGTTTAAAGATATGACTGCACGACCTTGTAAAAAGTCCCTCTCCAGCTTTCTTGTAGGTCCCCTTTGGGTACTGGAAGGCTGCTATAAGGTGTCCCCCGAGCCTTCTCCAGGCTGAACAACCCCAACTCTCTCAGCCTGTCTTCATGTTCAGTAACTGGTAACTTTCCTGTCATTTCGTATTTTTCTGAACCCCACCCTTTTACAGGGAAACCTGCACCTGAGGAAGTCAGTACGCCTTGTTTGCATACAGACCTGTAGCCTGCATCAACCTACACTGAAGGTTTTGCTTGATTTTGGCAATCCACAAATGTCTTATAGCACATGTAGACTAACTGATGCCCATGTCAAAGCACTGTGGCGTCACCAAGAATGTGTCACCAAAGGTGTGAAAGAGCTGCCCCGTGTAAATAAACATCAGGTCTTTGCATGCCTGAGGGAAGCACACGGCCTTATACCTGACGGTTGCTGATAGCTTGCTTTAAGTTCTGTTGCACTGCAGAGTTTCCAATAAACACCAAAGATCTGTAAAGCATTCAGGAAATGGTCTTTGGATCTACTCTGTATCTGGGATATTTTCCAATACGTCAAATATGGTAATGGCATGAGCTGTGGATGTAGCATCTTCTAACGGTAATGTAAGTTGTCTGTCTCTCAGGATGGTATATAATGCACTAGGGACGTCCCCGCAGCTTAACAGGAGAGTGGAGATTACTGTAGACTATACTATTGTCATAATACAGAAATGATTCTCTGCCGATGTCAAGTTACAAAACTGATTTGTTCACAGTCACTTCTGTTGGTAAAACTGGGAAACAGTTGCATTCTAGTTATTGTGCTCATAAGCTCTGTTCAGTAGTATTAACAGTGTTCATTCTTTTTCAAGAAATTAACACTTGAATTAGACAATGACCATGAGCTGCTGGATGATGAGCTGCTACAGCTCATCTTGTCATGCAAGAGGTTGTTATTTCTGAAAGTTTGGGCATTTCTAAGTGTCACCTTTATGGAGAGGCTGCTACAAAACCGTGCAGAAAGGAAATGCATTCTGACTACCATAAAGGTAAGCCTTCGTGCTCTAAAACTCCCATTCCCTTCCTCTCTCCACTGCCCAGAGAAAGGTGGGGTCCCCGTGCCCATAGAAAGGTCACTTACAGAAATGCTAACGTAACTACCTTCCCTATATTATGTTTTAGCATTATAACAAGCCTGGGGAACCACTCACAGAAATTATGCTTTCCAACCTACTTAGCCAGGTACAGAATAATAACAAGCCCCAGCAATTCCACAAGTCCTTCCTAGGCTAGGCTTCTTTCTGTCACTTCTAGTTCAAGCTAGGCATTCTCAGTCACTTCCCAGGCCCAGTGCTTACATCTATGCTTATACTGAGGCAGGTGAATCCCACTAAACTGCAAACAGATAAAAACTCTCATTCTTTAGGCATGCTGTGTTGAACCGTAGCCAGACCACAACTGCAGCTGGTGTAAACCATGCTGTTGTGCGTGTTAGATTCTGAATTCAGTAGATCCTCCCAGATCTGCGCAGATCCCAGGGATGCATCAGTTCTGGGGTTAAAAGGAATCTTGCTCTTTCCAAAAATTATTTGGCAGGAGATGATGTGTTCAGTCAGTTTGGAGTGAAAACAGAACAAAGCCTCAAGAGTTTACTCAAAACCAAGGAATCAGCTTCTCTGGATTCCTCGTTAGTCGCAGAGGCTTCTTATTGTGAGCTTTAACGACTGAGCCTGCTACATATATCTGAGAGACATGACTGCCATTCATGCATACAGGTCAGGATTTACACAGCTCAGCAAGAGACCAGTGAGGAGGATCGGCTGTTGTGTGATATTTACAGGAAGTTCAAAAACCTGATTGACTCGGAGATTAATTATTTTGTCATCACCTACCCAATGGCGTAAACCACAGGGAGAGAGAAGAACACCCAGTGACGTCTGCAAGCAATGAACGGATCCTCTGGAGGGCATTAGTAAGGGATTTGAATCTTGACAGCAGGTGCCTCTGAAAGGAAGACAGCATTACAGCAAGAGAGAGGCAAGGGACAATTTTACACTCCATGCATTAAAATGTTGGACTTGGGAACCAGCCTCCTGTGTCTCCAGCATCATCTGTTCTTGTCCTTGCTTAGTTTTTCCTCACCAGAACCAGAGGCAATGAGCCCTTTTTCACCCTTACAGGCATCTCTAGTTAAAATAAGGCCATCCTCTTTTTTTCAGCACGTCTCACTGTAGAGCTTCAAACACCTTACCAGTGAAGCCCATCGTGTTATTTCCATTTTACTAAAATGAAAAATGAGACACAGGGTGAGGAAGTGATTAGCCCAAAGTCAGCTTTGGCTTGATCTTGACTCACATGCAGCCAGATGCACTCTGCAGTGTATCACCAGTCCTTACCTCCCATTAAGTTTGATATACACCCTGTGCCTAGTTAACAACAGATGTTAAGAACAAAACATACTATGGCTAGTCCTGAGTCACCCTTTCCCCTTTCCTAGTTTTCCAACTATGAAAAGTAGGACTTATGAGGAGACTCCTGCTCTAGCTTACACAGCTTCTAGGCTTGTCAATGGCAAAATATTTAATTGGTTGCACACGAGATAAATAACATGGAAGAAGACACATTTCCTCTTATTCTGGAATTTTATTGCTAAGTGGGAGATTTCATCAGGTGTTCCAGAGCATAGATAGCTGTGAAACAGATAGCTGTAAGTACTAGGTCTGTTTTAATTACCTTACACAACTGGAACCAGGACAGCGTGGAGCCAAACCAATAAATGTGGAGGTTGTCAAAATTTCAGCAGGAGCTGACTCTTTGGAACACAGTCTCCCTATATAGTGGCTTCAGAAGTTTTTAATGTAAACAGACTCTCTCATTTGCATGCAAAGCACTTCATCAATGTACAATGTATTCTCCTTGACCTGGATCTCCTCCTCCAAGGAGAGCTGTCTGCGGCTCAGACCTTTCAGCTCTGTCTCAGCCTGTGCCAGAGTGTCCTTTAATCTAAGAGGGCAAATACAGACAGACATTAGTTGAAAACACATGGATACGTTCTTGTTTGTTTGTTTGTTTGTTTTCCATATGGGAAAATAATTAATTCTAAGTGAAAAAAAGATGGAAGGGGATTCACAGAGAGACAGTTTCCATGCAGCTTCCCTTAAACTGTCCTGCCTTTAAGGGAAAAGCAATTCCCAACCTTTCAGGGAGAATAACTGGGAACCAATGTTACTTTCACTCATTAAATTAACACAGTAATCTATACCACAGATTTTCCCCTTTCATCATTTCCACTTGCCTTTGAATATTTTTTGTAATCTCTTGAACTTCACTAATCAGCTTGTATTGCACTGTGTCATAACACAATTCCACACTGGGACGATGGTTTCTTGCTTCCAAGCGGGTTTGAGCCACCTTAACAGGTCCTTCTTTATCAGCAATTGCTTTCTTTAAGGCTGCAATGTTCTTCTCCTGTGAGGCAATCTCATCCATCACCTTAACAAAGCCAGTGGAAGGATGTGTTGCACACTGTCTCTTACAGTGGATGAAATCATCAACATCTTCTTTAATAGTTATAAAACTCATGACAATACTCATTAAGATCAAAAGACATTTTACAAAGGTCAGCCAGGACTATGATTCCTTCATTGGAAAGCAGGTGACACTGTTCTGAGTGAAACTGGTGATTTATGCTCAGCGATTAATTTTTAACAACACAGTTTTCATGTATCAAATTTCGAGCACAATGACCCTGATTTCACAACTTAACAGGCTTTTATATCACAATCGTGAAAATTCTATAGGAGCCCCATGTAATTCAAAATCACAAGGGAAAGCCTGACTTTACTGATGTCTACAGCAGCATTTATATCCAGAAATTCACCTCTGTAATGGCTGAGAAAACAAAATGTAAGGTGACTTTTGGGGGACTGGGGGTGAGAAGGTAAATGTGGCAGGGGCTGCCAATATTGCAAAGATAAAATTCTTAAAGCAAAGTAGCTCAAGCCACTGGATTGAGAAAACTGGTAGATAAGCCAAGCCCATTGTTTCCACTCTTTTGCTGACTGTCCCTTAGCACTTACCATTGCAAGGAGCGTCTCAAGTTTGTGCTTGGCATCCTTGACTTCCTTCACGCGACTTCTAAATGCGACATTCACCGCCTCACATTGCTTGCGCATGTCATTTGCTGTCTGTGAGAGGATGCCATCAATCAGCGCCCTCAGTGCCAAAGAATTGTTTCTCTGCTTTTCAGCCTTTTCAACATTTACGTTTGAGAAATCTATCCAGTCTTCAGGGCTAACAAAACTGAAAGAGATTCAAAATTAAAGGTCATCAGCTGGCAGCATCAGGCCCTCTGTGACCTCATAAATCTATAATTACCCCACAAAACTGAGAACAAAGCAGTACTATTAACTGCATGACCCAACAAATGCCAGTGCCCACACAGAAAGGGCACATTTGACAAGTTTAATGACTGAGTCAGAAACTGACTCCACACCTCATGTGTCCCAGTCCAGCATTCTCCCCACCAGGATGCTGTGGGAGAGGAAGTTAGATTAGTAAATCTATTCTGTGTTTAAGCAATGTGCAAATTTTTTCCTTAGCTTGAACTACATAACCACTTACTTTCCTTCTATTTTCACTGCATCATCAGCATATCTGATATCAGGAGTGTTGTTTGTCAAGCTAGCACAGTAATCGTCAATCATCAAAGCTGTGAACTTGTCCTTCAGATCCATTTCCAGGTTGTATTTTGCTGAACGGTTTAGTCTAGGAGGACAAACAACCAGACTCTAAGCCAAAGTGTAGGCACTCAAAGGTGTCCCTAACATGCATGCTTACATGCACTGGGTAATACAAATGCCATTATGAAGTGATTCATGTATGAACTGTTAGTTGCAAACTCCCAGAATCTAGAGAATGAAGCTGCCTTCATATAAATTGATGGTACAATTGCCATTGGAATTAGAGGCACAGGACTGTATAATGAGAAGACCAGGGGTCATGTGCAAGTACTCTGAGTTCTAACAAACAGAACTTCTCACCATTACTGATCAAATAGTATGATTTAGGACTGATTTCCTGTAACTGTTTAGCATGGAAGATAACTTTGGACCCATACTCAGCCTGTCCCTACAACTTCTCAGGATAATGGCTGTCCTACGATTCAGCTAATCAGTGTTCTGTTATGCTCTTTGCCTCTGCACCTGATTTGCTCATTGGTTTGTTCCAATGTACGTCCAAGCAAAGCAATAACCCCCTGGAGGACTTCAACTTCCTTTACCAGTTCCTGTTCCACTTCATCATGGACCAAGTCAATCCCAGCTCGCCTCTGCCTAAACAAAAAGAGGAAAAGCCATCAGCCACATTTTTCAAATACCTGCAGCTAACAGATGACGATGAAGCCTAGCTTTCCAAACTGAAGGCTTTTCCTTGCCAGATGGGAAGTTTTTCCTTTATGGCCTTGGTTACCAAGCGTTATAGCACCTAAATCAGACTGTGACACCACAGCAAAGAGAGGCAGGACCTTAATTTGCAGGCATTTTTATTATTTGTTAAAGATTCATTACCCAGATTTTTTTTCTCTCCCTGAATGCTTTTCTTCTTAATCATCTCACCTATTCAGGAGACACTTTTGGGCAACGATGAGTGGCTCTTCACAGCTCTCCAAAGATTTCTCCAGCCTTGTCTTGAAACTCAACAGTACCTCTGTCTCATGGACAATTTGTTCAAGTTTGTTATCTAATTCTTGCTTCCAGAATTTTATTTCTTCCCGTCTCTGTTCTGCAGAATGAAAATCGCAAACAGGTATTAATACAAGCCCATCTTATATGCCAGAGCGCTGTGGATCAGACCTTAGATATGGCTAAAAATAGACTTATTCCATAGTGGAGTGCACATAGTGCCGTAGACTGATGTGTGGAGACAGTTTTGCAACCCTGTGTCAGGAAGTTTGGTTGGAATGGCTGCGTTTTTTGGAGAGGTAATTTATTTGCTATAAAATTAAGAATCTGCCTCAAAATATTTTTTAACATATTTTGACTTTTTCCATGAGTTCAGAGAGCATGGCATTGATATATATACCTATTTGATATCAACTAATTTTCTGAGTCCATATTAAACGTATAGTTCAAATAACACATTGTGATACTTGCAGAACACGTAGGATTACCTATTTTCTTGTTGACGTCACTCTGGGTTTTCCGAGTCGTCTTTTCTACTTCATCCAGCAGCCTCTGACTCTCAGCTATTGTGCGTTCTGAGCTGGATTTCTGAGACTCCGTACTGGCACGCTGCATCTTGTTTGCAATGTCCCATTCTGAGGGATTAAACTTGGGTGGAGCTTGCAACAGTCTGGCCATTGTGCTTTGGAAAGTTTCTGGCTATAACACAGGTCAGTTCTTGGAATGTTTAACCTGAAAACAAAAATAGCATAATATCTGGATACAGAAGCAAGAAGAGGAGAAGACAGGTCCATGAGGCTGAGAAAAATTCTTGCCTCTTTTGGCTGCAAAATGACACAGGTATGAAAAGACTTCTTGCTCAAGGCTCCCCAAGACTTTGCTAAGGTGTGGGGAGAAAGTCCAGAGTGGGAGAATGAAGAAACAGAAGAACTGTGGAATGGATGCTAGGAGAAGAGAAAGAGGCTTGAAAGTGGAACTGAGAGGAAAACATGGGCTGTCAGTGATAGGAGGGAGAAGCAAAGGGAGACCTGTGAGGAAGGACAGAACTACTAAATGGAACAATCACAGAAAACTGAGAAAAAATGAACAAATATAAAAGATAAATAGTCTCCCGCAGATTAGAGAAGTAAACAGGAAGAAAAGGTGCATGAAGTCTAGGTTGTTTAAAAAAAAAAAAAAAAAAAAAAAAAAAAAGAACAGTCATTAGGAAAAGAGAAAACAGGACCGGAAAAGCTGAAGGAGGAAATGCAGCAAGTAA
This sequence comes from Patagioenas fasciata, assembly GCF_037038585.1. NCBI lineage: Eukaryota > Metazoa > Chordata > Aves > Columbiformes > Columbidae > Patagioenas > Patagioenas fasciata. Next base: position 13,419,655 of record NC_092538.1, on the reverse strand, counting down.
ATGAGGAAATGGAAGAAAAGTCTAGGAAGGGCTAAAAGAGAACAAAGCATAGTGAGGGCACTGGTTTATGGTAGGGTGAAACCAATGCCAAAAATACATGCGAAGTCACAGCAGTTAGATTATCAATTTTCCTGTTCTTGCACTATACTCATCCAGTGTTCCCGAGACAACTCCTCACCCCAGATGCACACAGCTGCTCCTTAGCAACACACAGCTTTGCCCACAGCCCAGCACAGGTACCCTTAAGCCAATCACCCTCACACACCTCTTGGCTGACACTGCTTCTAGCCTGGAGTGCTCCCAAGGTCAAACAAACCCTGGCTAAGTGCCGTGTCCTCAGTTCCCCTTCAGTGGGCAGGGGTTTGCTCTTAACTGTCTTCCACAGCCTTAATCGCCACAGCAGCAGCACATAGTTTCTTTTAAAATGTGCAACTAAATATTCCAGGAGGTGGCTCAGAACAGCACGGAAGGTAAACAAACCAGTTGCCATGGGAACACCAACACTGCCTCTAGCAACCTTCTGCTGTAGCAGCAGGTGGAAGCCGTGCAGCACACACAAGCCAGTGGTACTTTCACCCATTCCCAGTTAAGATCTGTCTTGAAATAAAACTCTATTCTTTGTACATTAATTGAGATAGTTCCTACAGCTTCAAACAGTAATTTTTGATCAATTTATTCCAGAAAGATTGTGAAAGCATATGAAGTATTTACTATCTAAAATGTCAGTCATAAAATATCTTTAGCAATATGCTCTTTGTGGCAACTATATTCTCTCCTGGAACAAAAGTGATTGGAAGCCAGACAGAAGAAATGAACAGAAGAGTATTACGTCGGTTATGCCCCCTCTATATAACCTTGATGCAACTTAGATCAGATCAAGGTTTCTCAGAGCTCCCAACAAAGTTCAAAGAGATTGCAAAGTGATAAAGAAGCAGGTAACATTGGTCAAAAGAAGCTGAGCTGGTTCAAGACAGGAAAGTGGGAAGCAACTGGGATTGTTGGCTGCAAATACAGTGCATTGATGACAGCATTCTGTCGGTGATCATTAAAACTGTTAACTACAGTGCCTCTCATGGTAGCTGCCATGTAAACAGAAATCTGCATGTACACCAGAAGAGCAAAAAAAGGGGGCTCGCTGAAGAAACACTGTCTTACATAAAAATGCAGGTATTTCAGAGTTAGCCAAAGAAAAATACAGTCTTCAGAAGAGAGAGGGTTGACGTTAGAACTGAAGCCACTAGCCTGAGAGAAGGACCTAGAGATTCAAGAAGCAGCAGAGAATGGGGTGCAAGGCCAGCAAGGAAAATGAACAATATATGCTAACTGATCCAGGAGGGTGAAAAGCTGTGGTCACAGACACTCAGAATGCTCCTGATTCACAAGGCAAAGCAAACCTATGACTAGGCTGAACACTGATCAGAATTACAAAGACCACTACTGAGGTGGTCCTGTAAACCAGTTTATATGGTACTGCACACATAAAGTCTGTAATGATTTGTACAGGAAAGTGATGCTTCTATGTGCTGTCCGTTGATTTGTACATTCTGGCCTCCCTTGGTCTAGATTCCCTAATGAATAGTTTTTAGCAGAGTCTTAACATGCTAAAATGAATTGGTTAAAATCAGTAATTTTTGTCATGTGAACAGCTGGAGCAGGAACTGGAGCCATTTCCATAATGACTGAAAGGTTTCTAATGACTTAAGTAGATCTGAACTCAAAGCAAGTTTGAACAAAGGTTCACTTTGGCCAGTGTGAGTCACAGAACACGTAGCAGGCTGCATATTGGTCATCTTCCCCAAGTTTTTAGTATCTGTACTCTCAATAACATGGCAAGGCTTTTGAAAATATGAGCAAATTAAAGATGAATGGCAAAATTATTCATAATAAACTGAAACGCTCAGATATCTGAACAGTGGTTGAGAACCACAAATGTCTTACGTTTCTGAAAAGGAGCTCAGTCACTTCGAAAGCCGAGGAATCCACAACTGATGGTCCTCAAAGGCACTATTGTAAGACCGACAAGACTTCATGCGGTTTTGATCTGAAAACCTAGTATCCCATGCTGGACTGACCCAACTTGTGAAGGACAAAATAATGAAGTAATTCATCTGTAGCTACCGACTCTAAATCTGTTCTTCATTGTTAGCTGACCAGAAAATATTATTTCTTTTTAAACTGTTAATACAAAGTTTACAACTGATCCTTTAATATGAATTATACAACATAAGAAAGTTTTACCTTTGGTGGTTTTCAGGGGTTACATCATTGTAGACTTTCTGAAGTTGACAACTGTGAGCTGTTCATCAAACAACACAGGCAAGATCAGCTCAGCAGCTAGAACCGCTTAGAAAAGAATGAAAATGAAAACGCTTGTTAATACCTGAAAGCCTCTAGCAATTTAGAAGGGGAGAAAGTGACCCCGAGGCAGGTTTGGGTCTGTAGCCGCTCGTAAAGGCTCCGCCCCGGCCCGGCTCCTCCCGCGGGCAGCGCAACGCCTGCAACGCTCCCCTCCGTCCCCATCTCAGCCCCGCCATCGCCCCCTCAGCGCCCCCCATCGCCCCCTCAGCGCCCCCCATCTCCCCCTCAGCGCCCCCCATCGCCCCCTCAGCGGCCCCCATCGCCCCCTCAGCGGCCCCCATCGCCCCCTCAGCGCCGCCATCGCCCCCTCAGCGCCCCCCATCTCCCCCTCAGCGGCCCCCATCGCCCCCTCCGCGCCCCCCATCTCCCCCTCAGCGGCCCCCATCGCCCCACCCCCTCAGCACCGTGTGTCTCCGCAGCCGCTGCCCGCGCGCTCCTCACTAACGGTCGCAGGCCCGCGCGTGGCGGCAGCAGCGCCGAACTCACGGGCGAGCCAAGGCCCACGCCGCGCTCTGCCGCCGGGGCTGCTGAAATCCGCATCGTCTTTCCCACACAACACATCGCATGAAATGGCAAATCCTTCTTGGTACAGAAGTACTGGCAAGCTAACACTGCTGTGCTGCTGAAATACTGTTCGCATAACACATCCGATACAAAGGCCTTTATAAAGGATTTTACAAAGGAGCAGTTCCTCACCTTGGTGAATTGTGTCTGGATGTAGAAACTGGGTTCATTATTTGTCAAGAAGTGGTCAAAGTCCTCAGAGTCTGGAAAAATACATTTTCTGCAGAGAAGTCTAACCAGCATTAACGAGACTAGATCTAAATGTGTTGCCACATTCCTTATTAAGTGTATTAAAAACACCACGGTCTCATTCTTCAGAGGATGAAACTCATCCAAACTGCTGTGTGCTGAAGTGGGAGAACTCTCCAGGTTGAGCTGGTGCTGCAGCATTAACTGCTTGCTTTCAATGTCGCTGAACTTGCAAAGCAGACTAACGTAACAAGTCCGGATTCTGATGTTCCACCCAGTGTCTGGAATAATCTCCTATGAGGAAAGGCTGAGAGAAAGTTGGGGCTTGTTCAGCCCAGTGAAGAAAACACCCTGGGGAGACCTTATTATGGCCTTTCAGTACTTAAAGGGAGCTTATAATAAAGATGTGGACAAACTTTTCAGTAGGGCCTGTAGCAACAGGACAACGGGTAATGGCTTTAAAGAGATTAGAGTACATACAAGGAATAAATGTTTTACTCGGAGGGTGGTAAAACACTGGTGGTGGATGGCACCCTCCCTGGGCTTTATCTAGACATAAAGCTGTTTTAGCATAACCAAAAGTGGCTTTTAAATGCACCTTAAAGGAATGCCAACTTTTGTTAATATTTTGGACACTTTAAAAACTATCTCTGTAAACCACGGCAGGTTTAAATTAATGACAGAGGTTGAACCATGAGGGCTACTCTTACGCCTAATTACATGTATTCAGGAGTTTTGCGCTGCACTGGTTTGAGAATATGTTTAAACGCTTTACTGGAAATGTCACACACAGAGACAACTGATGAAAGGCATCCATCCAATAATTGTACTTCCAAGGAAGAATAATTCCCTGTTGTGGTAAGCTATATGCAAGCATAATTTTTAAAAGCAGGTGATGTCTCTGCTGAGATCATTTTGAAAACCTTGCACAGAACAAATTCATCTAGGATCAAGTTGCCAATAGCCACCTTAAACTGCACTGAATTTTAGATACAGTGCAGAAGCACTAGAAAAGCCAGGAAACATTCCATCTCTGTAAAATATATATTACGCTGACTTATTATATCGTTCTCTTGATCACTCATGCAAAACACATTTACTGGCACACTCTCTGCATATTTTTTGAACTAAAAATACCAAAAAAGCCCAGCAGCAGGCATACATTATATGCTTCGATTTCAATTTAATTGTACAATCTTATAGTCAAGGTTACTCATACAAATCAGACCTCGCTTCATGCACAAAGCTGTAGGTTTTTCTAAAATTATGTCATAGCACCATCTTCCTCATTTTCTTACACATGAACCACCAGCAGTTAAAATCAGCTTACAGTCTTCCCCTCCCCCGCAGTCTCATCTCTCTGACTTTAGAAAACTGTGCAGCTTCTGGGTAGCTGTGAAAACAAGCCAGATTATAGAAAGGATGTAAACTCTCCCAGGTGGACTGTCAATAATTTTACTGTCTAAAACTCCCTTTTATATAATTCTCTGCTACTAGGTCTAAATTGGCCAAGGACTTACCTGTGTCTTTAGAACTTGCATCACGCAGGAAAATCATCCATGACTTGGGACTGTGAAGGAATGTAATGTATAAGGCCACTACTACTCCTCTTGTAGCTACGATGGAACTTGGCTCTGCTAGTCAAGGACAAGTATTCTACTGTAAGAATGTAAATGTGTGTATTGCGTCTGCCAGTTGTAGACAGATTTCTCTTCATGCTTACTCTAATTTTTCAAAACACAAGCACAGTGTGTTGATTCTTACAGTGCATTTTGTGGAGCAACAGATGCACAGTTACTCCTCAGAATTACGGTCGTTCAAGACAAAGTAAAAAACTGAAGACGATGGCAGTCATACGACAAATGCAAACAGCCGACCCAACCTCTGTCTGCTTGCATTAAAGCTGTGAGGATCTCGGCAGTTTGACCCAGTATCTTTCAGATACTTCTATTAAGATGTGTATTTGGAAGTCTTTCACACGGTTTCCATAGTGTCATAGCAACCACCCAGCTACACTTTTCACAGAACCTGATGACCCAGACCTTCAGCAGTTGACTTACACTTTACCTTTGTACACCTTTTTTTTTTTTTTCTTCTGAGACTGGTAACAAAGCGGTTGCTTCATTCATGGTTTCTTAAGTAAACTTCACTAGAGAGGCTGAACTAAAATCCTATTCCAAATGCCACCAAACTTCCATACTTTTTAAAACTGAAATTCAGAGTACACAGCATTATGACTATGACAAAAATCTTCTAAGAAAAACTCTGTGTTCTTTTCACTGATTTTGTTATCTGTCACTTCATTCTAACAAGAAGCAGTAAATATGAAGAGTGTTTGACATATTTTATTATAAATGGTCACCAATACAGAACCAAAGTCATCTTTATAAATATAGCTATGAAAAGCACAAATGCAGATTAAAAAACATTCTCTAGCATGAGCAGAGGGCTCTCAGCTTTCAGTTTTTACTTTCTATGAGCCAGTTCTTAGGAAAGAAATAATTTTAAAAGGCTTCTTTTTTTTTGTCTAAAGTATGCTTTTTTAGTGGTTTTGTTTTTAAAATTGACTGTGAAAACAAAGCTCTACTGATTTACCAAAGAGAAAACCAGAAAGGGTGACACAAGACCTTTTTGTAAATCTGGAATAATCCCACTGTGTTGTGGTTTTAACGCAAATTTAACTGAAAACGGAAACCAGTTCAAGGCATTTCAAAAGTCCCACATTGTTCATACTTTTTTTGCCTGTCCACCTCAGAGTCACCACGAGGACTGAGCAAGCCGTAACGACTTAGTTCCTGTCCACACTGCAGAGCTGCTCTCCCCTAGAGTCCAGGGCAAAGCGGACTATAGTCTTGCTTTTATTACAACTCTTCAGAGGATTTTGTACCTCGCTAGCCCTGCCCTCTCCCGTAATCCTAAATCATGCAAACATACAATCTCATACACAGGACAGCCCCAGCTGTTGCTGTTCTTCATGATCAAGAAATTAATCCACGACTGCCAGCAGTGGCTTTAGCAAGCCTCTAAGCAAATCCCTTTAGGTTTGACTTTTACAGACAAACACTGTTGTGTAACATGGGAGTTACCTGTCATTGCAGCAGGTAAGAGGCTATGCTCTCTTTCTACTTTAAGAGAACAGAGCAATGCCCGTTTGATATGTGTGTGTGCATGCATGTATGCTGGAGGGGAACGCGGGTAGGGCTGGAGGAGAGGCAATATTGCCCTAGTGGTTGAGTACTCCAGGTTATTTGCTAAACTGAATTCTTCTTGTCCATCTGCTATTTCTTTTGTGCTACACTAAATGGAGCAGTGGAATTGAACGTGCTATCTTCTGGAGTTTTACCTGCATTTTAAGAAGGAGCACCTTTGTAGCAGAGTTACCTGTCACTGCATAAAACTCTGTCCCCAGCCTAACAGAGAAAGGAGCAGCAAATTAAGTTTTCTGTGATCTTTAATCACAAGAATGTTAAAAATCCAACCTAGTACTCGCATCAAAATGACAGCACTTGCCTCTCCCTATTTTTTTTTTGTCTTTTTCAAACACATTTCTGTATTATTGCCATGCTGATGCAATCAACACTTTGGGGCACTGCCCAGCAACACCACAGTCAGCCAGCCACACAGTTGAATGTGAGAAAAGGGACAGTAAAAAGCAAGAAATAACACTGCATTCCATTTGCAAAAAGTCCCTCTTCCCATTAGCATACTGTACTTGACCCTTCTGGCTGGAGAGATGTCGATGGTCTTATTCAAAGTGTCGTAGATGATTGTACAGAGACTGGACGTAGGTGAAGACACACATGGGATCTGGCTTGTGACCCATCACCATCATGTCATCCACTTCTATCAGACGATCACATTGAGCCATTTTCCTGTAGTAATAATAAAACACACAGAGCAAAGAGTTAAATTGAAGGCCTGTAACTATTTCCAGGATTCATTTGCTGCTCTGATTTGAGCATCACTGAGGCACTTAAGATACCCCACGATTTATCAGCTACATTTCATTTTACAATTCAATGGTCAGGTTCAGGTCGGAGGTAATTTTGTGACCATGGAATACTCCTGTTCTTTCCCTCTCTTCCTCTATACCAGTATTTGATCCAAAATGCTGTAGGGTGGTGGTGGGGGGGTGTTGTTGTTTGTTTGTGGTTTGTGTTTTGTGAGTTTTTTTCCTCTATTTGTTTTCTCCCACTCACATTCCTGGTATCTGTAGCATGTAGCCCAATCTCACATTCCTCTGCCCAAGTCTCAGTAAGCAGGGTCATGCAAGTTTGCAAATCATGAGTTTTTCTGGTTATTATATAGGAAAATTAGATGTGCCAATGAAGGCCCATGTGGCTGTGGACTGTTCTCCACCACCCCCACATCTTTAAGATGTGAGTGACTTGGACAACACTATGTCAGAGGATCAGGCTGGAGAGCAGAGACCTGACTGAAATCTGGACCAGCAGAAAGGAACACATCAGCTGAGGCCTAGGATGAAAAATCACAAGGACATGAAGCAATTTGATCAGCAGAACTCATACTGGGGTGAACAGCAATAACTGAGAGAAGAGCCTTTTCTGGCACCAGAAGAGAACCATTAGTTTAAAGACAATCACAGCTATGAAGTAGTCATTTCTGTACCTCTTATGTAATGATTCTTACTGTTGTGTGTATGTTGCTTTCTGTTCTCCACTATATGAGACAGAAAATACACTGCAGCTTTCCTTTGAGAGTGGCAGATAGTTTTAACTTTAGAGATAAACCACCTAAAAGTGCCATAGAATCTCTTCCAAATCACAAGCAACAAACTTTTTTATATATACATATATGTGTGTGTATAAAAACCTTGTAATTCCCACATGAATTCCTTTGCTAGGGGCTGTAATAAGGGGAGCCAAAATTATGCTAAGAATTTCCAAAAATTTTCTCTGGAATGGCAAATCCAGTCCTGTAAATGCTTGCTTTAATTTAAAAACCAAACAACCGAGAAAACGTGCTCCGAAATAACCCCGGAGCTTCAATGTGGTGGTACTGGTGTTTCAATCTGTATCAAAAGCTGCAGGAAACTTTAGCCATGTATTCGCACATCCTGTTAGTATTCTGAAAGAACACACTAAACCCAACTGTATACCACACAGAGTGTTCTTCCTTTTGCACAATCAAACAAAACAGCAAGTAAGAATCACTTTGTTACTGGGTCAAAAAAGTTACTATTTCTAGCTGACAAGTTCACACTCATAATGACTTTAACAAACAAGTTATTTAATTGCCAGGTACACTGCATCTGAAAGGATCAGGATAGTGTGACTGAGGATATTAGCTCTGTCCATTTTACAAACATGCAATTACCAGGTTGAGATACGGAGAAACTCTCAGCCTTGATCTAATTCTACTTAGACTGAATTCAACATTCATTCTTGTTCCACAAAGCAACATACAGACAGAGGTGAACCCTTCTGCAAAACTCCGTTTCAAAAATTAATCTACTTGCTCCCTGCCATTCAGGGGTCACGGTTTTTGCAGAGAGGCTGGATGGATATATGAACATGCCTCAAATTCAAATCAGGTATCAAACAGGTGGGACTGGCTAAGAAACTACAAGTTGTATGTCCAGTTTCTGTGGACTGTCAGTAAACCATGGCTGCCTGCCGTATGTTCTATGAATTCAAATTTCTTCTTTTATGATTGATAACAGCAAATTCATTGCGAATCATTCATTACTCCAAGAATAAGTAATTAAAACAAACAAACAAACAAACAACAATAAACCACACACACATATAGGAGTTTTTTCCCCTCTTTTGTCCAAGCATAGCTCATGAGGCTGATTCCTCAAGGTCAGTGTGTTGGTGCTAAGGCTGGTGACAATCACACAAGTGAGAAAGCAGAATTCAGCTACTGCCTGAATCACTGTGAAAGACCTGAACATGGGACTCCACTGAATTACTTTGTGCCTGGTAAAACCACCTCTGATTTTAGCCTGCTGAGTCTCCTCTTTCTGCATTCTCTATGCAGAGCTGTATTACCTTTTTTGGCACAACACATGTAAGCTAGTGAAACAGAATCTACAAGAACAATGACCAAACTCTTCACGGCTGCCCAGCTACATCAGACTTGAACTGTAAGCACTTCGCAGAGATCTAACGTGATACTCACTCAGCCATGGTGAAGGCCAGCTCAAAGTTCTGTTTGCGATTAGCTGGGTCAAGCTTATTATAATCAAAAGCTTCAGGAAAGAAAGAATGCACAAGAGCACAGAATGCCATCCCATCATTCCAGCTTGAGGAGAAGTTCTGGAGATCAATGTGCTGCCATGATGAAAAAAACATGCACATTAAGGAAACACAGGGGAACAAGGAAGAGCAGCTGTTTTTGCTCACTGCAGTTTTCTGTCCTCTCCCGCTAATCAAAGCAACAGAGCAGAGACTTTATGTTTCTCTTCCCCTTGTTGTATATCCATTACATTATTTGTATTCAGAGATAAAATGGCAAGTTCGGCAACGAAAGCCTTTTGCTCGAAATGCCCAGATGCAAAGCACAGACACAGTCAAGATCCCTGATCCAAAGTCCACTGAAAATACTGGGAAAAAATCTTGCCAACATCAGTGAGCTCTGGAGCACACCCGACACACCAGCTCAGTGTCTGCAGAAACTAAGGACAGCGCTTACCCTGTGAAGTGTTTATAATTGAAGAACAGTTCATTTTGTGGCTGTGAATGACACTAAAGACCATGCTTACTTGCTTTGCTTTTCAGTAAGGCCCAACTCAATGCCTGTTTACACACAGATAAGTAGAAACATAGGAAGAAATACAGGAAGAATTATGTCTACTGCAAAGCCTGTTTTTTAGAACAATTGCGTATCGTTACTTTCAAAGTGAAGAGAAACGTATTTGGCTTCTTGTCTCAGGTTGCTTTCCCATCACATAAAATTCAAGCCCCACCTTTTCTGGTAAGCAACTAACAGTAATTTTTGCTAGTTCTGCTTACGTATGCTACGATTCAGAGTCCAGCAACAAAAAATGCATGTTTTACAATAATATTGAAAAAACATATTACACACACAAAAAACATATTACACACACAAAACACCTAGTCAAAAAAGTTATTTCTGCTGGAAATTGCTTTGGCAATTACAGTTTAAGGCCAGGTGGAATTACCAAAATTTTAAGCGCTGCGTTCTTTTAGCTACACCGCTCACTAACAGTGTGTGATTCATCCTCAACCATTTACTACAAATTCACTTATCTAATACCAGGAGAGAGTACTTTGGTCTGCTGTGTGACAGAAGGGCCATAGTCTCCGTATACTAGCGAAATGTTACTCAGATCTTGCCACATATAATGCAAATGCAAAAATTACGGTCTGCAACTAAGAAAAAGTGTGAGTGTATACTGAAGTCTATATTCATAAGCATAAACATGTAGGCTTTCAAACAAACAGTAATGCATTGCTTTGACAGACACACAGACTCTCACTCATGCAATCACTGACTGTCTTGAGTTGCTGCCCATGCAAACCGTGTTTGTGTTACCCGCACAAAACTTGACCTTGAGGAAGTTAGTGCATTTTCTAGCACGTTTTACATTCATTTTTCTGAGTAGGCTTTTCTTGAAAATTCTTCTGAAAAAGACAGAGGTGAAAGTGCTAGCATGTCTTCACCTTGTATCCTATGGTTTTTGAGCGACACCAGTCTAACAGGATTTGTTTAATGCTGCTAGCGCTGGCAACTCCAAAACTCTGTGATCTCTTCAGCTTAGCTCTGGATTCTCCTTTTCCTCTGGAAAATTAACAGAGAACAAATTAAACTGCATTCTAGAAAAACTTAAAGCTACTTGTCAGCAATATCTATGCATCCTTGCCCAGGTCAGCCCCTTCTGTCCAGGTGATATTTGAGAAACACATTGCTGAAACCTCGACTTGTTGGTCCGGCAAGAAAAACTCATTTTCATTTCACTAAAGTCAGGATTCCAAGACCTCTTCTCTTTAAATCATACCCTTCATCATGGTGCATAAACAACAGTTCGTGCTTTTGGTCCTTAATGAATGGGAACAGACAGTCACTGTATTCCTAGTCTCTTCTAATGGCAGAGAAGGTAGCTTTCACAGCACTCCTGAAAAAAGACAGCTGCTTCTTAGCTGAACAACTCCAAAGCCAGAGGAATCTGTAGCTGTGAATAACCAGGCCTCAGTCTGTGAAGTCAGCAAAGTTATATGTGACCTTATATTGTCCCTTAGCTCAAAACCCTACACTGAGAGTGTCCTCCCACCCAGCTGTCCTCATCTGGTAATAACTGACAAATCAGTTTCCCATTAACAAACGCATTCTGGAAACAAGGGGTGTGACATACTTTCCACCGTCGTGTTCAAATTTCTCGAAAAGTGCTTTCCTGGCCTGTGCCCCTGCAGTCCGTGGCAGCGTCTGAGACCGCACCAGTTCTCGCCTCCTTTCAACTTGGCGACGTACAGTGGGAGGAGAGGAGCGAGAGCTGGGGGTCACATCACAGCAACTGTCAGTGGCACTAGAGAAACGTTAACAGGAAAAGTATGTGGTTAAACAAAAAGTAACTCTCTCCAGTGCTGGGAGTCAGCATAAAGGTCCAGCTGTTGCCTACTGTAGACCTCTCAAAACAGCTGTTTCTAGAGTACGTGAATCAATCAAAAGCAACTTAAGGAAAAGTCAAAGTTCCACGGACAGAAAACAGCACGTAACTATAGAAGAGTCTATGGTACTTCTACAGATGAGACACAGCTGGACAAGTCACAAATGCTTTGTAGCACAATTAAATACCTTTAAGAAAAAAGAAAAAAAAAAAGTTATGACCACATAGGAGCACTAAATCCCTTTAATTTCCAACTTCAGAGTTCCTGGAGGGTAAGTCACGTTTGAAAAATGGTACTTGAAGAGTAATTCAGGAAGTAGTTTTGAAACTTTTACTTGCAGTACACAGAATCTTGAGCTCATGTCAGTGTTGCTTCACTGACCACAAGCTGATAATTTGATTGAGAAATACAGGATTATATTCTGATTTGTGTTCATTTGAGCCATAAGCCACTTCATCATCACTAATGAAGTAAGCCACACATTGCATTTGAAAATATTTCCCGTGACAGAGATGGGGAAACTGAGGCAAAGGCCTATGATACAGGTGCCACACACTAATTTCTGGTACAGATGGAGGTCAGATCTGACAGCAGGTTCTCTAGGGTGCTCAGCATATCATAACTCAAATATCAAAGTGCTGATTTTGGAACTATCTCAGAAGAAATGTAAAGCCCAATTTGGGATAATTTTCAAGGCAGATGCAAGCCACATTTAAGAGATTTAAAGTGGCTGCCCTCCGCTTTTTCTTGATGGATATTTTGCATGCTGAGCATGCCTGGATATGCCAGTAGTAATTGTGATACCATGTAATCCTATACTAAGCAACAGCAACTCCGAGTTAATCAAGAAAGTGTAGTAGTCCTCAGCAAGGCATTTATTTACAAACTCGACTCTACGCTAGCCAAACTGATATTTGACAGCAGCCATATATTGCTTTCCAAAAATAAGCCCAAAGTACAAATATCAACACAGCTAAGTATTTTTAAAAGTGTTTTCAAAGGGCCTGACAATGTGCTCCTCCTAACAAAAACCCACTCCTGGCACTGAATGTTTTCCTAACGCTGTAAAAAACGCTGAAATCTACAACTAGATCCTCTTTAAACTGCTCTACAAACTATTTTTGTCCCTTTCCAACTCTCTTCCACTTAGCCCTCATGAAAGCTCACAGCCTTTAACGGGCTTAAAATACAGCACATGTTCTCCAAGCCAGCAGAACACCTGTCCCTTGAGACTCTATTGACCACAACGGCCTAACAAAATATCAGAAAAATGCATACCTTTCACCAGTTTTGGTTCCACTACTTGTCCCATAGCTCACAGTTGAGACAGACTTAGTGACAGAAGTAGTATTCTCTGTATAAAGGCAAGAAAAACAAGATGCATCAGGGCGGAAATTTATTTTATCTCTTTTCCTCATATATCTTTAAAGCATTTCCTGATAGACAGCCATGCGCTGCAGGCCTCTGTCTAACTTCCAGTATGAGCTAACAAGCTGGGGAGGGATTTTCCCTAAGGGTGAAATTCCTCTGCAAAATTGCTGCACTGCAGCGAGGATGGTGTAAATATACCAGGAAGGGCTGTGAGAGGATGCCTTTGACAAGAGTGCACTGAGAAGGCTGGATCATTTCAGGGCCTTCTTGCAGATCTCAGAGGAGGGCACACTGCCAGTGACATTTCAGTCAAAGGAAGAAATGGTGCTTCTAACAGTCATTCTGGCAGCCATAAGGAGTCCTGGGAAGTCTGCCATGATTGAGAGCATAATTTAAATTACCTAATTTCTACCAGGAAACATGTTAGCTTTTAAAGCAGAACAGACTTCAAAGGTGGCTTAAAATCACCTTTGCATCTTCCTACCCCCACATCTGAGGTTCTGCCTTTTGTACTTTGCCTTTTAGAGCCCAGCTCTAGACTCCAGCTGTGCTCTGCAAATGCAGAACAATGGAGTGGATTGCCCAGTTTTAACACAGTAAAGCCAAAAATTGTTGCATAATCCAGCAACTGATTTATCGAAGGCTCCTTCAACACATACAAAGAAGACAGACTAGCATCTTAGAAGCAATCCAACCTGATCACTGTTCAAATCACTCTCTGAAAATGTTGAATTCACCTCACTGCTTATAGAAAGGATCCAGATCAACTACACTTCTCATGTAAAACACTCTGGTAAATATCACCAAACAGACGTGACAAAATTGGGACCAAACGATTGACAGATATTTGTGCAAATCTCAGAGGTTTTAAGATGAAGAAGAGTACGATCCCTATTATAGGCGAGCTACATCTTTCCTATACTGACACTTGAGACCAGTGTGAAATGCCAGTACACTGTGTAGACAGTAACAGCTGGGTGAAATCAATCAGATGTACTTTGGATAGAACTCAACTCATCTGTTTTTACTGAAATTGAAAATCCTTAAGGCATTTTGTCCTTTAACACATCCATATACAAAGGAAATTATCTACCGCTATTTTGCTCAAAGCAATTTCCTTCAATATCCATAGGGTGGGCCCATGACTTCCCATCTGCTATTACCTATCAGCTGAAATCTTCACTGTTCAAACTGTCTGTTCTGCCACACTTTTCTGGCACCTTTTGTTTCCACTGCACAGATTGACTAACAATATACATGTACACCACCGTGCAGGTAAAGATCCATACCCCTCACTCTGAACTGACTGAGAATCTGATACAGCAGAACAAGTTTCCATGGTACCTGGAAAACTGAACCGGCATGCAGTCTTGTTATCAATTTTAATATTACCATACACCTACCGACTAACTGGAACTGCATGCTCTAATCTGAATCCCCTAGATGCGGATCACAGATTCACTCTCAATTTGTATTGCATAAGGTCATACTGATGGGAACACTCACCTCCAGTGGCAGATGACTCCATTGTTCTCACCATATTTGAGTTCCAGGCCCTGGCTGAAAAGGCAGAAAAGACAAAAAAGGCAGGCTTTGCTACACTGTTAGCTTTAATAAAGATAAAAGTTGAAAGAATAATCCACAAATAATCCCCGTCTCTTGCTGGCAATTCCATCTGGTCTCTCTCTGAAATTTCTGACCCATATATACAGTCTGATGTGTAAGTGAATGACTTCAATATGAATAAAATGAGATTTCTTCCTTTTTGCCTTTAGATTTAACTCAACTTAGATATAAATAAGATTCTGCAATCACTCTTACTTGCGTCTATGCGTCAGTCTGCTGTCAGCCATTCCTCCCTCCAAATTAATGTTGACCTGTTAGCCAAATGTCTGCTTAACTTCTCAAGAGGCCTCAGGTCTCAAAAGAGTAAAAGCTCCTCCAAATTTCACTAAAATAGCTGGCCACATTGAAGAAATACTATTCAGTGACTGTGCTACAAGATAAGCTATACTATGAACTCAGTTATATTAAGCAGCAAAAATTCTCAGCAGATGTGACATTATAGCCCAAAGCTCCTACTAGGACCCATGATATTCTAAATCAGTGTCTCACCACGGGATATGTAGACATGGAAGTGAGGTTTCATAATCACCACTAGGTCAGAGGACAATTCCCAGAGCACTGGTTTCTTGAAGTTAAGACATGGGAGACAGCTTCAGCAAACAAATGATTTTTGTCTCTTTACCTGACTGGTCAGAAGTTTTCACTGCCATCGCAGTTCTGCTCTTGCTCTGTCCCAGCAGGCCCGCAGGCGCGTTGGTTGTTCCTGCTGAACAGACAGCCTCTCCTGAAAACTTCTCTGAAACCCTGGTTACTGCAGTCACAGGAAGGTGGGGCATCTGTAAGGTGACTGCAGGGGCATGGGCTTCAGGCAAAGAGTCTGACCTTTGAAAAGAGGCCAGTTCATGGCAGAATTTTGCCTGACCTAGTGAACAAAAAGAAAAGGAGAGAAGATTATTTGTAGATTTGTAACAGAGTTACAAACCAATTTCTATGAAACAACTTCACACGTCATTGGAATTACTCCCCCTAGTTCCCTCTGTGGGCCATTATACCATTTACAGCACACTGCAGAAACAACCCTAGTGTAACTGACCCTTGTAGCGATCTCAGCAAGAACAACTTCTCCGGGGAGACCTTATTGTGGCCTTACTGCACTTAAGAGAAGCCGGTGAGAAAGATGGGGGCAGACTTTTTAGCAGGGTCTGTTATGATAGGACATGGGGGTGATGGTTTTACACTAAAGAAGGGGAGATCCAGGATAGACATGAGGAAGTAATTGTTGCTCCCGAGGTGAGAGCCTGGCCCAGGTTGGCCAGAGAGGTGGTGGCTGAACCATCCCTAGAGACATCCCAGGCCAGGCTGGACGGGGCTCTGAGCAACCTGAGCTGGTGAAGATGTCCCTGCTCACGGCAGGGGGGTTGGAAAGGTCCCTTCCAAACTAAACCATTCTGTGACTCCATGATTAATCCACTGGCATCAGCAGCTCGTAAGCTCCTCCGCTTCCTCTGTGCAGCCCCCATGCTCAGTCTCCTGCGATGGGTCAGGAGTCAGCATTCTTGCACTTTTCATGGTTTTATGAAACGCTGTGTGCCTCGGGGTTTTCGAGAAAATCGAGACATTACGTCCATTCTCCACTGAATGACGATGGAAGCGGACAGGTAATTCGCAAAATGTTTTTGGATGCGAGGCTACAATGACATCCAGAATAGCAGGTCTTATAATCACTAGTGCCCCCAGATAATGTGACAGTCGTAGTCTCTCATTTATGGATGCTTAACAATAAAGTTAAGGTTTAAAAGCTGAACTCCTGATTGGGAAATAAATGGTATCAGTGCCACAGTACGATATCCACAGCAGATTCTAATGCTTCCAACATGTAAGAGTTGCTCTGTGACTGCCAGGATCAGGTATTTTACAAGTAATGCTACTTCATTTCATTCCTTGTTCCTACCTGATGAACACTGATGCCCATTTTCAACAATGGAAGAACTAAAAACTCTTCTATACTCAGGTTTGTGGTGGCCATCCAGCTCTACACTCTGTCAGAACAGACAACAGAAATGACAGCTAAATTTCAAACAGAAGCAAAAGTTAGAGGAATATCCAGAGATACCTGCCAAGAACATGTCTTCCTTGTGCTAATGAGCCCTAGGAGGGGTCTTCCACTTTGGTTAGATAAAGGTACCACCATCCACTGCGAAGGTGATAAACAGAAGACTTCGCACAACAGTAGAGAGACTGATTGAGATTGCATAAAACGCTACAAAACAAAGCGCGCACACACACAAAGCAGACAAAAAGAACCCCAACAACCACAAATCAGAACACTCACCACAACCACCACCACTCACCAACCACACGCTCCCGCATGTTTTAGCACAACGTTGCTTACAGCACTGTTAGCCAGACCAAGGGACTTCCACTGACACCAATAAGGGCTCAGGTTTACCCAGCACAGCTGGGAATTAGAATGTCCATTCCACAAACAGGTCACATTAGCCTGCTTTGAGATAACACTGCAAGTTCCACAAATCAAATCCGTAATGAAGTTCAGTATATCAACCCAAATGAGAAGCACTTTCGTTTAATTTTATTTTTTGTCTCTCTTTCTTATTTGAAAAGAAAGGAGAATAAACTAGATTGGGGAAGTTGGAATGTTCAGAACTTCTCACCCTCTTCCAGCACTTAAACCTTTCTCACAAGCGCAAGCACTACAATTCAGCTGTCTAGGATCCACTGACTGTTGTGGGATCTCTCCCATTTAGAGGCTCCATTACTGACAGGTCTTCAGAAGACCTCACATCCAACAAAGTTACACTCTTTCAACAGTTACTCAGCTTAGGCCCAAAAGGAGTGATCGAGTTATTTTGCAAAACTAGTCTGCAAACTTTTTTCACAATGCATCACCAGAACAACTTCTTTAAAACAGCATTTGTCTCTCCCGATAATTAAAAATATTTTTCATTTTTATACCATCTGCTGTTCCCACAGAGAATGCTTCCATATGCACGTAGTCTGACTTACTGCCACTAAAATTGATCTGTGTCATTGTATCCAGGTCTTTTAACCTGTGAAAATAAAATTATTTTGAAACTTTTGTATCTGTCAAGAAGGTACTAGGCTAGTTATCACTAGCTGCCAGGATTAACTTGAGACAAGTACACCAAATATCAATCGTACAAACCATGCAGAATCAGGGGTTCTGAACTTTTATTGCTGCATTTAGTGTAACTGAGACCCTAATCAACAGTGACTGACCATTTCCAGAACTGAAATGTAAAGCACAGCTAATGCAGCTCACTAAATGTACTCATGGCATATAGTTAGAATTGTTTAGCCTTTCGTGTCAACCATTACGATCTGAACACTTCAAATACCTGTGTAGACTGTAAACATGTATCTACTTTATATGCTGGGGAGTGGGGGTGAGCAAAACAGTCAAATGAGATGATCATTGCAAAGATCATGTAGTATCCTGAACACTGAACTGGTTTCCTAATGAAGTGACAGGTGCTGCATTAATTTATTTTATGCAAATCTGATTACCACATTTTGGCTAACGCCAACAGCGCTGGGGAAGAAACTGATACCAGGCTGGAGGAGGGGAAGGCCAATGTGCTAACAGAATGCTGGGAGGATCTGGAATCAGATTCTGTTGTGCACTTAGTAGTACCAGGCTAAAGTACATTAAAATCCACTTTGTTTGGAGATGCCCAGCTCCTGACAAACCCGTGTGCGTAACAGTACTTCCCGTGTCAATGCTGGCCACATAGATTGTAAATAGAAGGACAGGTACCTACACCTGTCCTTAATGATGAGAAGTACTCATTTGTACAACTTGTGCGACAACAACAACATGACGAGGAACTGGTGAAGCTGGAGAAAAGAGAGTTAACGCTAATGTTTTGTGTGTCTTAGGCTTGCTCTTAGAACTAACCTCTCCCTAGCTCAGAAGTTTCTGTGTAATGTAAGGTGATAATACTTCCCACAGCTGTATGGCTAATGGAATTCCTCCTCCACTGCAAAGAAATTAGACCTTGCAGATCCATAACTGGAAGTTGCTATACAACAGGCAAATATCGTAACCCAGTAGTGAAAATTCCATACATTCAGAAAAAGTAAGCACTGGGTCATGAGATTATAAAGAAAAGAAACACAATCTTAACTTCCTTTCTGAGCCTCTAAGGTGCTCATCTGTCTTCAAGCTTTTGCCTGCAACAAGGTCAAATTGTAGAAGAATGACAGACAAATGAGATTCCTCTCTCTCAAATGAGATACAATAGTCATCCAAAGTCTTTCATAAAAGCACCAATCATCAAGAGGGTCACGATAAAAATCACTGGATTTAGAAATGCTGTTTATCTGCAAGAGAAACTTCCCTCTGTTGTTACTCATGCTGGATGAAATAGATGCTTCACTTTGGTGAACAGCAACACCTCTACACTCTTACGCAGTGCAAGACTTGACACTGTTCCTTGCATATAAAGACACCATTGATATATCAAGAATGGAAAATGATGAAACGCGTGAAGAAATCCAAACAATGCTGCTAGACAGCAGCAAGAACTGCACCACATTTACCCCTTAATTCTCCTACTAGTAATCCACTGCCTGTCGGATAACACAAGTGTTCTTTATCCGTAACCAACCCTGCAGCTTCAAGAAGAAACCTTGAATGCCCTGAGCATATCAGGAAAGCTTTTGCACATGGAATAATCACTGAAGAAAAACAGAAGCAGTACTTTTCACAGAATCTGCGGGAACACTTTCTTCATTACAGAGATTCTGGGTGACCAGCATATTAACAAATGCTTGTTCTATAGCCATTTGAGCACAGCTACATCTGAGCCTTACCCACAAAATCATGTTTTCACTGCATGCATTTGCTGTGTGTAGCTCTAGCTGCATCTCCCATGGTTCTCAGTACTGAAATTCCTTCTCTATCAGCCATGCTAATTCAGAAAGTTGTCCAGCCTTTCAGAGAAAATTGAGGGAGGGCACTGAAGAACTATCAATACTTAAGTGATCTTCCCTGAACCCTCAAAGCAAAGGTACCGATCCAAACAAAAGCTAATTTTGTGTTTTAATGCAGACTGATACTTAAAGCTGGATATTGCCATAACCTCTACGCAAGACTTCACAGAGTGTGAAGTGCACGCTTCAATGTAGGCAGTGGTGATGGAGCAGGTGACATCGTGTGAGGGACCCCACAACCCCACCCATTCCGTGTCACTCAGCTTACTCCTGTTCCTTGCAATACAAACATGTGTGGATGGCTCCATGGAACAAAAAGGAATGGTTCTGAAAGTCACATGTACGCTGCTTACCCTTGTCACGTGCGGGAAAAGGCAGCAGTTGCCACGACCATGCTGGAACAATGCATCCAGCAGCAGCTCTACCTTTGGACTCGTCCTGGCTGTGGCAAGCCCTATGCCCCCATTCTTCTGTCAATATGAATAAAAAGGGCTGGAATGCAATACAGACTCTCTGTTTACTCCTCCTGATTTAGCCTTGAGTGAATTTCATTTCCAAGCTTCTATTTTCCATCCCCAAAGCCTGGATAGACCACAGACCATCTTTCCATGCTCCAACAGCCTTAAAGACCCCCAAAGACATGGCTTAGTCAACATTACCCAAAATAGGCTGTCAGCTGTGAAAGCCAAGTCTCTAGTATTGCATAGTTTAATGGGACTGAATCACGGTGTACTGTCTGGCTGCTACCTCCTGGCGTCAAAGATTGTACAGAGCTCTCAGCTCTTTCCATAGTCGGACACATAAAAAAAAAGTATTACACAAAACATCTCAGTGCCAGATGAGCTTCCCACTAACTGAGGTTTCCATGCACCAAGCTACAAGGCTCCACTATGTTGCACAAAGAGTTTTATCACCAAGAGGAATGTGTGTGCTTGTCCTAGTACAGGTCATGGAGAACACCACAGCTCATGTAAGGCCCACGTCTCAGCACAGAGCTGCAACAGTGTGGGACAGTGGTTGCACAGCAAAACTCTCACTGCAGGATGCTAAGTCACTATCTTAGGAAAACATGCTACTGCCTGCTATACGCTGAGCTGTTCTCCTTTGTAAGCCTGCCAGCTGGCAAACAGCATTGCTGGCACACAGAGCCCCTGAATCGAGTCCAGAAAGGATACACAGATATTCACATACGTATGTATATTGATAGTTGAGGCTGCCTCAGCTTCTCGTCTTACTTCTAACCACACTGAACTGACACGTTGCCACTACTTTAACCAATATCCCAGTTTGACCAAGCAATGCTATAAACAGGAACATCGCCAGATAGCATGAGGGCCAAGACCACTTCGCAGAGCACCTCTCCAAACCCCATTTGACCCTGCACTGCAAAAGCGGAGCCCCGTGCCCCTAAACGTTCCCCATGTCAGCGCAGATCTTGGCAACACCCGTGAAGCATCTGCTCATGCACCCTCTTGGCCCTCCCTCCCACCGCCAGCACTTACTTGGCTCCGACCGGTGACCGCTAGCTTGGCCTGGCTAGAGAACCTGCCGCCGGCTGAGCCCTGCCCCGGAGAACCGGGTCCCGCGGCCGGGGCGCTCCCTGCCTCCTCGTCCACCCACTCCTGCGGCAGCCCCGCCGACCGGCCGAGGGCCTCCACCTGCCGGGACAGGCGCTCCAGCTGTGCCCGCAGGCGCCGGTTCTCCTGCTGCAGCTCAGAGACGGTGTGTGCCAGGGGGCTGGCGAGGCGCAGCACCTCCTCCACCTGCCGGCCTACCCCCTGCTTGAACACCTGGATGTCCACCTGGATCTCCCGGACGGCGCCGCGCAGCGTGTCCTCGTAGCGCCCCAGGGCCTCGCAGACGGTCTGCGCCTCCCGGCTGTTCGGATCCTCGGTCCCGCTGGCCATAGTGTCGGCGGACCGCAGGCCGCGCGGCCAGGGAGGCGGGGGGCTCGGGAGCCGCTCCCGGCAGGCGTCCGGCCGCCTCCCCTCCCGCCGCTGCCTCTCCCCTCGGAGGGCGCCCTCTGCCCGCGGCGGCCCCAAGCCCGGCCCCCGCGACGGCCGGCCCCCGGCCCGCTCCCATGCTGCCAAGACACAGGCCCGGCGGGCCCGCGCCGGCGGGGGGCGGGAGCCGCGGCTGCGCGGTCCGCGGCGCTCAGGGTGCGCTCGTCAGCCGGGGAGATGTAATTCCAGGAGGCAGCTGGGGGACGGGGAGGCGGGGCGGGCCCACTGGCGCGAGCGCTACTGCCGCGGGCTGTGAAGGCCTGAGGCGGCCGGGCGAACGAGACGGCCCGAAGCGGCAGCGGCGCCGGTGTGGAGAAGGGAGAGGAAGGAGTGGGAGGCGGGGGTCGGGGCGGAATGGCACAGAGAAAGGAGGGGTGGGCTATCTAGACTTCCCCGGGTTGCCTGGAGATGATGCCAAAGTAAGCACAGCTCATCTCTTCCCGGGGAGCAGAGGCAGGGGGAGAGGAGAACAGCCTCTGGGACGAGCGAGACAGAAACGCAGAAACATGCTGAGCGCTCGTACGTCCCTTCACGCACACAAACTTGCATACGCACCCACCATACTCACCCTCATGAGTTTCTGCCCCGTGGGCTGCAATTCGCTGGGCATTAATACTAAGCTGCCAAATCATCCAGCAGATCTGATGTGTGTGCACGTGGGCGTGAGATCCACGTTTCTGTCAAATTAGACAGAGCCACTATAGGGAATGCTCTTGGGTTTACTCTGTATCGCCTGCTGCAGCGCAAAACACTAACTCGGGTATAAAGCCCCTCAGGAAAAGGAAATCTGGAAGTATTTTAAGCAAATTTACACCAGACTGAGCCTATATATATCTAGCCTTTTTATCAGGTAGCTACAACTCTTTGGTACCATACAACATTTACCATGTTACTCCCTCATTGCCTCTTTCTCTCGGGAACACTGCATTCACATGCAAAACTCACACACATTTACGAGCATGCCTAGAAAATATTCCTCCATCCATGGTAAAGATATCAATGTTTAGAATATTTTTAAATTACTACGGAAAGCTTGTGCTTTTCCATATAATATTAATCTAGTTGAAAGTTCAGTCTTCTGAGAACAGATGTTTTGGAAGAAAATTTTCAACCCACTTTCAGCAGGGTCTAGCAGAGCCAAGAAAAACAAATTCTTTTGTTGTCCGCAGACTCAGCAACCATAGAATAATCATAAAAACCTAGTACTTATTTGAAAACAGCTGAAGATACCGATCACTTTGTGTGGGCTACTAGCCACGAGTCATCAGTTGTTTAACATAACTGACAGGCAACTTTTCTGCGTCATCCTTGCTTGGCACCAGGAATTATCGTAACACTGAAATGATGATGGCAGAAAGTAACAGAGCGCACCCACATGCAATCGCAGATATCCACAGGCAGCAAAAGGAGCAGCCATTTCCCAATTTGTGCAAGGTCTTTCATCTCCTTTGGCCCTGCTCACCCACAAGAAGGACTAACAGTCTCTGTTACACTTGAGGGTGCCAAGCTGTGTAAAGGGTAACATTTAAGATACAGCAGTTGCTGCCATGGCTGCAAACTTTGTTTTCTCAATACTCATCTCAGATAACACCGAGGCCCGGCCATCCTCTCCTCAGCAAATTGCTATCCGATCGTGTGTCTGACAGTTCCATGGGCAGTTCCAATTCTTTCCAGATCAGAGTTCTAGCTTTTCATGGCAGAAGGCAACCTAATACTCTGGCCCAGCTCCAGCTGGCACAGGACTGCCAGCTGAGAGGAAGGCCTCAGCGATGGGACATTTTTTGTCAGCACCTGTCTCAAAGCGCTCTGTTACAGAAGAAGCGGAAAAAATCTCCAGTCACTTCACCAACGCCAGGTCCTTAATCACATCTCCTCCTCAGCACCTGCTTCATCATGCACAGCATCTTACAATGTGACTTATTATTAGCCATTACTTTCCACAGCACTCAGGTTACACAGTCTGGGGGCCAGAGCTGACACCACTGGAAATTCCAAGACCAGGGCACAAGTGGGCAAAACGGAGAAGGAGCTGTGAGTCTTACAGGGCTCTGGTCTGCTGCGAGAGCCACCCAGGCCAAGGGTCTCACAAGCAAATTGCTGGGAGGGAGGATAAAAACTTGCTAATGTAGTAACTGACCTTTCGGTTTGGCATTTGAAAGGAGCAGGGTTGCCCAACACTACAGGAAGGAGACAGCTCCATGGCTGACACCCCGTCTGGCTTAGACACCGCTGCATGCACCCATGGCTGGGGAGCTCCCTCTGGGGACTTAGCAAAAGACATGTAAAACTCCAGCTAAAATGGCTAGTGCTTAGTTCCCAAATCAGCTAACTGTAGTCTGGTTTTATTTCCATTCTAAAAAACACCTTTGCCAAGTATCTGGAGAGTTTCAGGAATGTAAAAAGACCAGCAGCATGCTGTCCTTGCTCATACCTCGGGTGTAATCTACTGCTAGACACCCCACTATCTCACTCCGCATTCCCCAAACACTTCATGAACTACTCCAGCTTCCATTACGGAATTCTTCAGGGCTCTTTGACTATTTATCAGTGGTGACAGTGGCTTTCCTGTCTGATAATGCTGGCTGATCAGTTCCTCAAACATCCTTCACAAAACCTTCAACACATTCCTGTGTCCCACATAAAATTCCCACCGTTTGGAGAGCAGCCTGACCAGTGTGTTGACTTGTCTCTTTTCCTGACGGGGGTTCTCTCCTTCCCAAATGCTTTGCTTGTTTTTCTGGCTTGTTATCCCTCCCAGCTTGCTATGATCTGTCTCCCTCCTTCTTGTTCTACAGTGAAGTGATTTTATTATGTCTCCTCCTGGAGGGAGATTGCGAGTGTTAAAACATGCTCACAGCCTATGCAAACTTGTAAAAATGTGACACAGTCCCAAAAGCAAACAGCTCTCTTCCTTCAACAGAATTTAGCCCTAGCTACTGTGGCATTTCCGTCTGTGTGACATAGGTGACACGGCTAACATTCACTAAATCACCCACTGCACCAGCAAACGGCAACAGAGTCGGACATTTACCAGGGGCAGCCATGTAATGCTTACAATACAATGTCTGAAAGATTGGGAAAGTCTTCTACCAAAGACAGAACCCAGACCCTGCATATTTGCATTAAGCATAACGGAAGGAATGATCTGAAGCTCCTAATCAAGTAACTCAGAGAGCTCCCACATCAGTGGTTCCGTCACAGTACCACAATATTAGACACTTCAAAACTTATGATCTAAAATGCAGAGAGGCAATTGGTGTCCAGATGGTCTTTGGCCAGCTGCTAGAATGCTGGCTGGTTAACTGGCAGACCAAACTAAATGGGAAGTTATTTTGGGGGTAGTGGGTGGGTGCATTTGTATAGACAGAAAAAGAACATGCCATGGCCACTGCTTACCCACAACTGTGCCTTAAGTTACCTGGCTGGGCACGTACAGAGTTTGGTTCTCCAACCAATGGCTGGTATTCAAAAGCTGAGGCTTTTGTGACACTGGACACTGACAGCTGAACAAAATGTGTATTCATTCACTTGCAGCTTTCCCTGCTAAGCATGAAACTATCACTTCAGCAGGAGTGAAAATGGAGCTGTAGAATTACCTCTCATCAATCAAATTACCAAATTGGGGGGGGAGGGGGGAAACAAAACATAACAAAAAAAACCCAAACAAACTTGCCTCTTGCCTCTGCCAAGTAGACACATTAATGTGATCTGGATCTATAAGACTCTTAAAAAGCAAGCAAGTTAATGCATCCTCTGCACTCCAGCAGCACAGCTGCAGCACTGACATACAGGGAAATAGAACTAAGGGACAAAGAGCAGCATTGACAGCCACAACGCTAAAAGAATAAACTCGCTAGCTGTCACCAGCTGTCTTCCTACATCCCAAGGAATTGTCACTGAATCCTCTCTGGAGATGGCATAAGCTCCACAGATTGTCTCATCAGTCACGCTGTGTTTCCAAGGGTAAGCTCAGCCTTCGAACATGTCACAATTTTCCTAAGAAAGGCAATAATTAGGTCCAAATGAAAGTTATTAACAGTCAAGAAGCCCTGCTTTCTCTCCAGAGAGGAGACTGGCCAAGTAAATACACAATGCAGAAAAGCCTCTGTGGGAAAGGTCCCTTGCCCACGCAACTAAGTAGAGCAGGCACGTCAGCCATACTAGAAAGATGTAAACTCCTACTGCCCTTCAGTACATTCAGCTAACTAAGCTTAAGACAAAACACAGAGTAACCAAACTGCCTCACCATCCCAAAATACAGCACTCTTGATTTTATACAGATATATAATCTTGATCACAAAGCTCCAAGCACTAACAAATCCAGTATCTCATTGGAAAAGTTGTTCCAACAGTTGATTCGTCCCACAGAGGAAAAAACAAACAAATTTGTTTGTACAGTCTGAATGTGCTTCATTTCTGCTTGCAAGCACTAGATCTCATTGGGCCCTTCTCAGATGGCACAAACGGCCCTCAGCAAGGATGCCTCCCCAAAGGCACTCTGAAGACATCACCGCGGTGTGCCTGAGCGAACAAGACGTGGCCCGCCTGCCTCCATTCTGTGGGGCTGGACTCACACGGTGCCCAGCGTTACCACCACCCTCTGGGGCCGCACCCCGTGTCCCCTGGCCTCAACACCCACAGTCGCCGACAGACACACCATGTCATCACGCACAAGCGCAGCTCCTGCAGGCGTGGTTCTCTGGTGTGCCACTGAGGTTGTGCCCAGCAGCAGCTTCCTGTGGGGGCCACTCAAATCCACAGCCCTCTGCAATCAGTAAAAGAGTGTTTCAACACAGAACTCCAGAGAGGATGTTGCACATCGTGCCACAGGAGATGCAGACCAGTCCTAAGGGCCCTTGGACCATTTCAAGGTTCCAGCTCAACCCTTGTGCTGTTCACAGGGCTACAGAGAATTTCTCTTGAATTGCCATAGACATTCGACTGTTAGGAACTGTTTGCATCATTCTGGGGGCAGCCACGGTCCCTTCCAATGCTGCGCAAGGTCCTGAAAACCACTCCTGGATTATCCTTCAGCACCCTGAGACATTCCTGGCGTGTCTGGCCCAAGGGCTGGAGCCTTCAGTGGCAGGGGTGAAATTTCCAGACAACAGATGACTTCCTGGCAGCCCCACTGCATACACTGGTGCGTACCAAGCCCTGCCAATTGTCATGCAAGGTGCAACAAAGTTTTCTGTTTAGCCTTCTTTTCTGTCTCGGACTTTTCCAGGTGCTTTTTATTGTACTGCGGCATTTTCTGATTTCCTTTTTGCCAACTACCAGGCCATCCTCTTGCCTCTCTGTGCTACCAGAGCCATCCATTTCTGTGTCACCCTCTGGTGTTTCTCTTTTCCTCTTGTTGCGCTGTAAAGTTCTCTTGTCCTCTTCATACTACTTCTCCTTGCACAATCCACATCTATTTGGCTTTCGGCATGTTGCTTTCAGGAGCTGGGGCACACCTGAGCTGCCTGGGCTGACCCCGATGGGGCTCAGGGGACGCCTCAGGCAGTTCTGGACCAGGGCCGGCGGACTGGGCCGCGCTGCGGGCGGAGATGTCGGGTGCGGTGCCCCCGGGGTCAGTCGTGCGCCAGGGTCTTGCCCGGCTGGGACCAGCGCTGCGACTGCAGCCGTGGGCCGGGCGGCACCAGCGCAGGTTTGTGCTTGGGCAGCGGGTTTCGCCCAGTTCAGGGCGGGGTAGACAAGAACGTCCCGGGCAACTTGGCAAAAAAGGTGCAGGTCCCGGCACACAACGAGCGTGGAGTGCCGGGCAGGCCGCGGTACCGGGCCCGCAGCAGCGCGGTGCGCGACCCTGGCCGGAATCGGGGCGGAAGGCGCACGGAAACGATGCGGGGCCGGCGGGGGGAGCTTACTGAGGAGCCGCAGTAACCTTGGGTCAGCCGGACACGGCCCGGGGCCGTGCCGAAGCGGAGAGTCGCGGGGAGTCCCGGGGGCTCACGGTAGCGGCGCAGGCGAGGCGGCTCGGGAAATCTCGGGAAGCGGCTCCCGCGCCTGGAGGGCGCGGAACACTATGGGCGTGGTCTTCCGGCGCCTGACTTCCGGCTCGTCATGTTCCGCGCGGCATGCCGGAAGCTCCAAGCGTCGGGAACGAAGCTTCCGGCCGCCATTTTGTTCTGCGCGCATGGCGGGAAATTCATTTTCTGCGACCCGGCCCGGAGCGCCCCCAGCGCCCCTTCCGCAGCTCCTTCCTTTTAGTTAGGCACAAAAGTTAGTGACTGCAATGAATGTAACCTCGTCCAACTACTGCACCACAGCAGAGGTATTTTATTTGATGAATTTGATAGCATTTGATACCTGTATGTTGCTTCCAATTACTTTTATTTAAAAGTGATGTTCACTTGAGAAGCCTTTTTTGGCGGGTGGTTTGGTTTAACACAGCTTGGTCTCTCCAGCTGAGCGGCGCTGCGGGGCTCTCACAGGTGTCACTGCACCCGCTGACACGAACCTTCCAACACAAAACTCATTCGGTAAACTCTGCTCTGCCTGAGAGTTTGTCAGATGCAAACGTAATTCAGTAAAACTGGAACCACTGAATTTTTAATGGTATTCAGTAGGAATATGGGAAGCAGTCATGTTCAGTTCTGATTTACGGGCAAGTATTGACTTTAAACTTCTCCTGGTTTTTCTTTCTTCATGTCAAACTAGACTGTTTCAAACTATTGGAATAGCGAATGGTGCCTGGAAACAGGAAAAGCCCTCACTGCAGGCTTTCGACGACCCACAGCCTGAGCTTGTGTTTCTTCTTGATTCGGCCTTCGTGTGTGCTTTCTGTGCCGTGGTTTTGCATTTATTTTTTAAAACACCTTTCTACATGGAACAGCAGCTTGAAGTTATTCTCTGCACGAACTGAAACCACTTCCACAAAGCTGGGGGCTCATTACTGAAGTGTTTTCTTCTCTGCCTTCTCAAAAGGAAGGGGGGTTGGAGTTCCGGGAACAGTCAACCTCCAATCCAATTTTATTCCAGACAGCCAGATGCACTAAACAGCCTCTGTGTATAGTGCTGGACTGCCTACCAGGACATACACAATGACGGTCCAGTACTTCCTGCATCACGGGTAGGAAAAAATCAGTAACACTGTTTGTTTAAAGGCAAGGAAGGTTTTATTTAAGTGACTAATCTGTTATAAGACTTTAAAAACCATCTCACATCAAAATCTATACCAGTTGTAGAAATCTTACTCCTTATTTCATATTAAGAAATTCATTATTGTACATTTTTGAATCTTTACAAGGCAGCCATAAGAAATATAAACATTTGTCACCAGATAGAACCTTCTCACTGACAAACAATATTTAAAAGTATGCACTTCATAAAACTATAGACTGAAAGAACATGTATAATTTCAAGTTTCCTTGTATTAATTCAGCTGTAAGTGGACTGGCCCCTTCCCTTCCCCACAAATAGAAAAATAAGTTATGCAGAAGGCTTGGGGTTCTGTGAAAGGACTGCCATTCTGGGCCCTGCACCAGCCCTCCCGGAACAACTCCGTATTTAAAGCTCGCAGTCTGTAAATGGTGTGCATGTTGTTATCTCTGGTGTTATCATCTCCCGGCAAGTCACAGTCAACCTGCCTCTCTCTCTCTCTTCCCCCCCTATGAGTTCTGTACATCCTTACAAATTAGAAATGAACTGGCAAATTTGTTTCACATTCCCCCACCCACCACAATTATATCCACTTTCAAAGGCATCTTATTGAGAGAAATACAAGTAGATGGTAAACTGTAATCCCCTTACCTTGGGCTTGAACTAAAATGAGGGAGAGAGGAAATACCGACACCTGACTTCAATTCCAGAGTCCATGGCACAGGATTCTAAGCTGCTCCAGGCCATTTCTTATTTCTGAAAAAAAGAGCTCTTTTCATCCAGAAAAAAAACGTGTTATTACCTCAGTTTTTTAAGGGGGACTGAATTTAGGAACCTGTATTTACACTTGAGTGATTAAACATCATGAAGTCAGATTACCTTGTTAACCCCACAATTTCTGCTGAAGCTATGAACACGGATCATGAGGAATCACTGCTCTTAGAGAAGCTGAGGAAGTAAGTTGTAAGTGGTGTGTTTATGGGAATTCTATCCTGTACCAGCTCCAGATGAGGATGGAAAGTGCTACTTTCTGCCCTGCATGCCTGAAATGAACAATTCAATGCAGCAGTCTTGAGTTCCGATCCCACATTTTTAGCTCAAACCAGAAAAATGATGACATTGCAGCGTACGATCTCTTCTCTCCATTATTAAGCTAATGAGCTTATTAAAAAGGTGCCCATACTCCAATCATCTAGTATGGTTATGATGTACTCACCTTTCTGTGGCTTAGATGCAAGAGGGGGGAAAAAAAACCTGGTGCAAAATCCTATTTGTTCAGTAACAATTGTTGCACTTATGGACTTTAGAACCCGAAAATACCTATTGATTTTGGGTATTATAAAAATGCTTATAAACAAAGTTTTTAGCAAATTTGAGACAGGAAACAATAAGGAAAGAAGGAAAAAACTCCTGTTTTATCTTCCGAGTCTATTACATGAAGTACATGATGATACTATATATCTAAGTATTGGGGATTTGCTTAAACACACACATTAGTAGTGCCCTGGACAAAAGACTGCAATGTATCAGTGGGACAACTTGTTCACTAATAATGGCAAACAAAGGCTATTTTGCAGAATGGTGGAGCTCCCAGATAAAGTGTCATTGTTCTGCTTACTTTAATAGTAGATTAAGATATGGTCATTTTTTTTTCCACCAGTTTACTGATAGTTCCACTTCTACATAACCAGTTAAAGTTTTAACTCTGTTTAGAAGTGACTTCCCTAAGTACTAAAGGAACAGGTGAAGTAATCTGTAAGAATTTATACTCCGTTCTCATGGAAATAAATCAAAATGGCAGTTCTCATGAACCCCAATAAACAAGAACAATTACCAATACCATGTCATTTTTACACCTAACAAAATTTTATGCTGAATAGATATAAACCATGCCACAAAACTAAACAGGTGTACTTTGGTCAAGCAAGAATCTGTTCCAAGAGCACTAGTGTATGCAAACACTTTAAAAAAGTTATTCAAAAGAAGCAGATTTGGATCAACATCACTATTCAGGTCTATGGAATATTCTGCACTCTTTATACAATGATACCTTTTTTCAAACTTACTTAACTAGACGACAAAGCTGAATACAACCAGTGCTGTGTGGTTAGTGTTTGGTTTGGGTTTTATTTGTGGTGTTGTGTTTTGTTTGCTTGTTTCTTAAAATGTATACTGGTTACAAATTTGCTGTGACAACAGAACCAAAACTTCACTTAAGGTGTCTTCCAGTATACGCACACGCATACACACAACACCAAAACACCACCGTTGTGAAGGTATGTTTTAAAAATATCTCGGATAAGTCTACCACTGCTATTAGTCGTAGCAATTTTTTTACATAATTTAAAACTGGATCCATATCAACAGGGCAAAGAAGTGAACGCTTCCAGCTGTGGCCTACTTTGCGCTGACCTGTACTGCTGCCCCAGCACCCACGGGAATGACAAGTTTGTGTTCTACAGTTTCACTTATGCTCCCTCCACTTAGCAGGTAAAAGAATGTGCTTTTCTGTAACAGGAGGCACTAAAGGTGCTGAAACCAGTGATCAGTCCAACCTGCACCCACCGTTCCCACCTGACTTCCCTGACCCTTTCCCTTTGTGTATCTTTAACGCTTCCATAGCCTATAAAGTTTAAGTAAATGCTGACTGCAAAGAAACTGCAGCAATGAAGACTTGCAATCAGAGAGTAAGAACACTTGTAGGACCAATCTTATCCTTAGCAAATGTCCTGCGCTTAGCAGGATTGATAATCCTTCTGTGAAAGCACAATTAAAACCGAAATCCAATTGCAAACTGAATACCCATGAACCACTGCATGCAGTTTCATGTGGACAAA
This sequence comes from Patagioenas fasciata, assembly GCF_037038585.1. Taxonomy (NCBI): domain Eukaryota; kingdom Metazoa; phylum Chordata; class Aves; order Columbiformes; family Columbidae; genus Patagioenas; species Patagioenas fasciata. The sequence continues at coordinate 13,388,101 of NC_092538.1, read as the reverse complement.
GTGTGTAACTAAAATTCGGACTGGAAGGAAGTGTTTAAAGAGAAAATACGATTGAAAAAATTATGCTCTAAAATGAGTGTTTCATGGAGGAAACCTCAGGGACCACCTGAGGAAAAAAAAAAAGCTACTAGTTCAACATGTATAAGGTTCCCAGCCATTGCCTCAAGAGCGTTTGTTCAACTGCCAGCCTAGTTAGAGATGGCTAAAAATCACACTTGTACATACTCTCAGCTCCAACCGAAGCTGTTGTTGTTGTTGTTCACCGTTTTAGTGGCAACTGGCTAGTGCTTGCAAAACAAACGCATCTGCCACCTGATGTTTCAGAAGATCAGCTCCTGATTAAGATGAAGCCTTACCCTCCAAGCTGATGCCTGTATCACTGTTTGCCAAAGCGCTCAGCTGGAGGCATGTGGTCAGGAGATAAACCATTCTGTCCCTGAGCAATAAGTAGTGTTGGAATTCTGCAAAGGCCATATGAGCCCTCATATATGACAGGAAACATAGGGAGAATACTTCCAGCTTGATTTCAATACCATGTGTAGAAACTCTGCAATTGCTACCACTCTAAATCATGCACACACACTAGCGTTTGTTTTACTACTATTAGCTCATGATATTCTTAAGAGAAGCCAGCACAGTGACTACTGTAAAGGTGACCCAGATATTAATAAATGAGATTGTGTCTGCAAGAGTAAAAGACAGACCTTAACAACCTAGGTGACTTCTCTGACCTTGTGCTCAGATGCTAGTTCCTTTAGTACAGTCACAGAATTACACACAGGATGCCCCTTTTGAAAGACAGTAGGCCTTTCTACTACAGCAACTTAAAAAGCAGATTTTGGAGTCTCTTGAATGATAGAGATAGATGGCTAAAGCAACATGAGCTTTGAACTTTGCAGCAGGAACAGTATTTACTGTCAGGAGACATGCTACACAACACCCAGTGCTTAAAAAGAACTTTGCAATCAACGTTGCTTTTAGGTCCCCTCAGCAAATTTAAAATTTGCCTAATCAGTGCCTTCCTCAGACGCCTTGGATTCCCTCATCTGTTTAAAACTACCAAGCAGGAACTGACTGGAGGGAGGAGTCTGATGTACCTGTGCAATCCGCTCCTGGCTGCAGAGGACAGGAGAGGAAACAGACTACATGATTAGAATTAATACACACAGTAAGCCAAGACAGAACACAGAATCATTCCTCCAGGTGTAGGTTAAAGAACTAGGTACAATCTTACTGGGAAAGAATTTGTAAACATGAAGACTGTCTCAATGTAGTTTGTGGATACCTTTCATTTAGCTTTTGTAGCTGCCTGACTTGGCAACGGACCATAGAAACCCAGTCCCCTGTAATGCTGTTGTTACCTGCTCCCAATTAGTGTGAGCAACCAAACATTTAATATGTTTCCTAACTCTTCAGCAAAGATTACCCCTTCCCTCAAAGGAAGCATTATAAAAAACAAATTACTGATGTACCAGAGATCTTTCAGGTAGTCTGAAATACATAACTGACAATTTTTAGACACGTAATGTCTAAAAAAATCAAATATCTCCATCTATAAGCTACTTTGCTGCCTTTTAAGGCAAAAGTCACATTACTATGCTGTTCGAAAAGCACACTGAAACTTTTGGGTAAATGGAGAGTATAGACCTAGGTTTACTCCTGCACTGTCTTAATAGTTTTTCATTGCACTTCCTGTTTGCTCTACATGTCAACTTTCAAAATCATTAACCGGGCTCGTTGAAAGCCTTTCTGATACAGCTACAGGCCAGGCAAACCTGAGCGTTAGGGGCTGGGGGTGGGCACAACACCCTGTCTGCCCCGACTCCTGAAATTAGAAACAAACAAATCAACCTGAAAAAGAAATCTCCTTTTGACTTAAATCTTTCTAAGTGTCAACAGTCTGGTTTTAACTTTTAAAGAAAAGGGGGTTTTATGTGCACTTGTAATTCCATTGCAGGTTTTAAAACATGCTCCAGTTCAGTCACAGAAGTTCTCTGGGTGAATTTAGCGCAGAAGTATGTACATGAGCAAACTGCTACTATGTTAAACTAACTAAAACACTTCAGAAATATTACCACCTGGGGAAGATTTCACATATTTTACTTCTAATGAGCTCACTAAGAGATCAGAGAGAAATTTAAATCAGTAGGAAAACGTCTATTTGGCACCTGTAATTTGGTATGCCCATTCTTTGAAGCTCAAATGCTGTAATTTTGACTACTACAGATCGTCCTAAAGAGTAGTTGCTATAAACCACAAGAAGGAAAACAATCTACCCACAGGAATTCCATTATTTTTTTTCTTCTCCAGTGTAAAGATTCTAGTTAGAATAATGAAAAAAGCAACTGCTCTGAAGTTTGCAGATCCCTTAGTCAAAAGGCTCCCTTTAGCTTACCACCTCAGGATCTGCCTGTCGATCTGAGATGGTCAGAGCCGTCTCCTTACTTGGAGTAGTCCACACATTTTACACAGTCACCAAGTTCCACAAAACAATGTGATCTTAGTACACTTGCACACTACTTCGTATACAGCAACACTAACTGCTTCAAACTGTGGCAGACACGTTTATTTCTAACATGAAATTTTTATGATTTGGTTCATAAGTGGAGTTCTCCCATTTACGTGATGTCCAGCACTTCACACAAACACGAGTGCCCATGTTGGGGCCTGTTGACCAACACTGTAAGCTGAAAGGAAATCTTGGGTTTAAGGCACCCAAAAAGCATCTTGCTGTACAAATCCTGACCACCCATTATTGTAGTTCCCACTTCTGCTTCCCTTGCAAGTGTACCACTGTATCAAAAGTCAGGTGGAAACAGATATAACTGTTTAAAGTGTAAACTTTCTCTGTAACCTGTGGGACCTACTGTTTATACTGGTTTGGGCGCAGCTAGTTAGCTGGTACCTCAATCCTTCTGAGTAAAATCAGCCTGTTACAGCTTTTTCTCTTATTGCACATTTTGTTATTATCTGTTGTAAAAATAGCCAAAGATATTTCATGTTGCTTTGATGTTTTAGAAGCACTTGCGATAGTTTCAGATTGTTTTAAAATCTCCTAATAAACATGTCAAGAGGAACAGACTGGAAGTTCCCCAGTTGGTATAAGAAGGCAGATTCCAGAACAGGGAAGACTCCAAGGTACAGGTTCCCCTCTACGTCTCTTAGTTTGAAGCTGCCTAATTATCATTGAGGCATACCTACAAGTTTAATGAGGTGCACCCAAGATCTATATTCCCAAGCTTCCTAGGGGACAGATTCAAATTTGTGAACTCCACCTCGAACCCAAGCAATGGAGGGCAAATGCCTGTCGTGATCTTTGTCTGATTCGGGCTGGCTCTGGGCACGCTCTGGCTTGGGGTTCAGAGAAGGTGGGTCAGGCTGCTGCACAGACATAGTCCTGCGGAGATGGTTTCTCTTGCGCAAAAACTCGGGTTGGGAGTGGAGGCCAAAGCTGCCTTTTCTCAAGATCATCCGAGAGTTGTTCTTTTTGGGTCGTGAATGGAGACTGAACTCCAACGATGCCAAGTGGGCTGCATAACCTTCACTGAGGAACTGAAATAGGAAGGAAAGAAAGGGAGTGACAAATTACTGCTGCCTCAACCTATGAGCTCTATGGGAATTAAGTTCCTATTTTGGGCACCCCAGTTAGATACCTACAAGGTACTAATAGTCCTCTCCCCTCGCTGCTCCATTTTGTTATTCAGCAATATGCAATACGTGCACTTGCAGACACAGCCTATGATCACTCCATTCTTTTTACTATTCACCCTGCCAGCAAATGGCTCATCTGAAACCAAAACTGCCCTTCTTTCTCTGAAACATCATCTCTGCTCGTGTGTGTGCGTGGGTATGAGTATGCATGCATCTCCTTGCTCCCCCTAGGACCTCCTGATTGAGCGGCAAGAGTTACTTACTTGACACTGTGCCTGGTACTTCTTTGTTGATCGTCCAACTATGTAGATCTGGGATGGCGACAGAGCCAAGACATTGTACACAGAAATATCCTTCATGGAACCATATGCGGCACAGATTTTGATGTGGCACTGAAACAAATATTACTTCCAAAGTGAACGCTCTATTGAACACCATGCACTACAAGGATGGCACTTGTTTTGCAATGAAGCAGCAGATGAGTTCATTGTTAACAACCTCATTCTGTAAACCACAGAAAGCTAAATCTGTCTGCATGCCAGCAAGAACTACAGATATGCACGCTGGAAAGAACATGCAGTTCATTTACTTATTTGTCAGGCCCCTTCAGATGTTTTATCAGCCTTCCTTGCTCTTTAAAAAGTGAGGAAAGAAATGAGGAATGGCAAAAAGACTTTGTGATGGCCAGTGAGATTCACTGTTCAAAAGGCAGTGAGATCTCCAACTTCACTGAATGACATTCTCTGGAAAAATGTTTCAAGGCTATAAACAGGTTTCTAGTACCTCTTGCATGAGATTCCGGAGAAAAATGGTCTTTTGTCGCAGCGGATCATGAACAAGTCCATCTGAGAAGAAGATCATCCCTTGTGGGAAGTTGTGTTGAGATAACCATGAAACCACACGCTGTTTTTGCATATCTGGACGGCCAGTAATATAGATAATCAGATATCCCAGGTCCTGCCAATGCCTGTCAGAAACAGTGGGTAAATTATGTAGGCGCAGAAAGAGAAACAACACTCACAGGTCAGGTCAACATTTCTTTGCTCAGCACAGACCCAGTTAGAAGCCAGACGTTATCCTTCAACAAGTGGAAAGCAGCATGCCTAGGTCTCTGCTCCTATTGAGAAATCAAGTAATAATGTCACATCCTGAGGAAGATAGAGGGAAGCAAGAGAGATTCTTACACAGTATGTTATATAAAATATGAGAGCTATTTTAAAATGTATTTACAATAGACCTTGCTACACATCAAGTCCTGCTACATTTGAAACCTTTAATGAGATTTCCTGCCATTTTAGCTCTAAGGAGTGGAAACCCTTGAAAACTGACATCCCTCCATTCCCGTGCAAGTTCCAAAGTGAGAGCTCTATTTCCCCGTTTGGTGCGACATTAACGGATTTGCAAGAGTGGATTAAAAGGCCTTTTAATTCCTCCTCCAAAAGATGCTCTTGCATTCATGGCACTTGGTATTTCTGAAATAGAAGTATGTCTTTATTTGAAGTTAATGAAACACAAAATAGACTTTTTGCTAATCACAGTAACACATGGAATCATTATTGATTCACTGCACGCGCCTCAAGCCCATATTCCCAAGAAGCAACCTTTCATCTTTAGGCAACTTAAACTATGTATTTCAAAGTAAAACACAGTATTCTAAGATTCCCCTGAAAATCAGGCAGACCTGTGTCCAAGCAGATATAGAAATACATCTGTAAAGAATCCCGGCCTTTAAAGAATTGTTTATTTAGTAAAAAAATCCTAAACTATTCAGCCCTCTTCCTTCTTATAGTGTTCAAACAGGAAAGGCAGAGATATAAAAAGTTAAGTGCACAAATTTCACTTACCTGACCACATCAACAGCCCCAGCTCGGACTTTGGGGTCACTTCCCATAATTGAAACACTTGCTGCAAATGAACCATCGATGCTGAAGACAACGCATTCCATTCCTCGAGGAAGCACAGTCAGGTAACTCGCAGCACTGCTCTGGTCCCCTCTGGAGAGTCAAAGCAATAAATACATTTAAAAAGCAAAATGTCAGAACATATTTTCTCCACATTCCAGTTAAGACCCCAAATTACATCTATCTGGATCTACATCTTCAAAAAAATCACTGTCACATAGGGCTTCTGATTTCAGTCCTACATGGAGCAAGTAAAACTTGCTTTAGGAAATAGCGTTCCAAAGAAAAATTCGGAACCTGACTTTAATAAGAAATCACATGTGTATAAATGCCCAAAAGAATTACGAGAAAAACCTCAAAACAACCTGAAGTACTCCAACTATTACTCAAACATGCTGTCTACATACGTATATATATGTCTATATATGTGCACAAACACATACCTACACACATAAATTAGCTACCTCGTTGTTCTCTGTTTTGAGTTTTGGTTTTGTGTGGCTGTTCTGTTTTGTTGGGTTGGTTGGTTTGTTTTTCCCCAGCAGTCTACAGCTACTGGAAAATTATTAGAAATTACAAGGGAAGAACTGATATGCAGCTTTTATTGGCACGTACTTACACAAATTGGCTTTTCTCCATTACATAAACCGTTGGTAATACAAGTAGGGGTTCAAAGGAAGCTATAAAGCTACTTCCTAAGGGGCGAGGCATTTTAATTTTAAGTGCAATATTAAACAAAACTCTGTATGAAATCAGACTGGGCTTTTATCAAACTTAAGACTTTTTTTAAAGCACCGCTACACCAGGCCCACTCCTACCTAGGCCAACACATTTTATTTCACACATCTTCATTCTTCGTGTTTTACTTAGCATGGAGATTTTTTTTAAGAAATGCTGGAGTGCTAGGAGAGCAGACCAATTTTGCTTCAATGAATTGGTATTTTCAGGTGATGGTTTTGGTGTTGTTGTTTTTCCCAATTTAAAACAAGCACAGTCCTGAGTACAAAATTAAGGCAATTTTCTTGATCACCCTGATATCAATAGTTAAACAGGAGGCTGAGAGCAGGACAGTACATCCTCTGCTGCTGATTTCAATATTAAAAGCTTCTTATCAGTCTGACAAATACAAAGCTATACACTTCAGCAGTCTTTTCTCCAATGAACAGGCCTGGTCATGCATCTTCCCACAAAAAGACCAATTACAGTCATCCAGTCCCCATATTTTGCAAGACCAAGTGCTCCTAAATAGAACTGCACTGAGGATTTGTGCTGCAGTAGGGATAAACCCACTGGCCTGGGCACCTCCAAACTGGCCAGTAAACAGAGTATGGCTGCTTCAAATCTAAGCTGACACCACAGCGACAAGACCAAGAAGAGGTAACTGAACAAAATCTCCCTCCATGCCTTCTTCAGTCTTAAGCATCTTGCTCTCTTCCTGAACACAACCACCCACCACAGCTGTAGTTCCAGCTTGGAGCTATTACCTGACCACCATTTTGATGGGATACACACCAACTCTCAGTCTCTTCTGTGTGGGTATGTTGTAGGATATCCGTCCACTGCTGTTGGATATCTCTGTGTCAAAGTACACCCACCTACCCGAAGATGGCTCAGTCATTATGAAGATATCAACCTGCAAAAACAAGAAAATGGCCATCTGGTGTGACAGCAGGGAACACATCCCCTATTTACGAGGCCTGCCCAACCTAAATCACATTAGTATCTCCAACTATGGCTGCTACTAAAAGCTTACAAGGCAGCTTGAAGGAACTTCAAAACTCAGTAAAAACTTCACAGAGGGTCCTCTCAATTAGAAAATGCTTCCTAACACACAATACAAGAGTTTTTTGCCTTCATTGTTTAAAGCACTCAGCTTAGCACTGCAGGTGTCAAACAACGGTACAGAGCTCAGAAATTTGGCAGGAACCCTTAATTAGAATATCAATGTATTCTTTTTTCAATATCAATGTGAAAGCTACTAGAACAGCATTCTGCCGACTGTGGTCATTTAACTGTTTTGTCTCACTTTTCCCTCTTTACATCAAGAGATTATGAAAAATAGCCTTTTATGTAAAGTTAGACAAGATTCTTGGAGGGACAACATGCAAGTGCCTGGCTACTACAGGCACCCTTAGGAGTGACAGTTCCAATCCATGTCACATTACTACTTAAATTCTAAAACTAATATTTACTCTTCTATGTCTGAGAAAAACAGCAGCCACCTCACCCCTAGAATCCCAGTTACCTTAACTAGTTGTCTTACTTGGATAGGACGTTATATATTTTTGTTTTCATGATTTGCCAACCACTATAAAATTGTCTTTCCTCCTTGCTCAAAAAGTTAATTGTCTCCAGCAGGTTGGCAGGTTCAGAAATCACTGCACACCACACTTGTCATTAACCAGAGGAGATGGCCAGCATCGTGTAAAGATGGATGAGAGCTGAGAAACACGTGTGCTACATTCGATGACTGTTTCTAGTAAAAGCTGCTTTAGAAAAACAGGGAAATTGATTACTCGGACCTCACCTTTTCACCTGTTAAAGCCACCATGTCCAGAGGTCCATACATAAAGCGCCCAACCAGTACCTGAGGACCATCTTCTGCTGCAATGACATCGTTAGCTCGGTGATTAGCAGTCACATTCTGAAACAAGAGCAGACAGTGGGAAGGGTGGTGTTTGCTTCTGTAATGAGGCTACTGTCTCCGTTACTATGAATGGTGACACTGGAACTCAGTCCTGGACAGCGTGCCTGAGGCACATCACAGCACACCTCAGATCACCTAACAAAACTGCGCTCCTGTTTCAGCTGGAGCCAGGATTCCAGTGAGAGTGCTCAAGATGACCAAGCAAGAGAGAACATAACAGGGAATGCCAATTATCTTCAAGCGGGGCCACAAATTCACACGACTATATGCAAGACAGATGCATCTTAATTGACATTTCTAACTCAAGTGGCATCTGAAGATGATAATATTTTTTCATGAGTTACAGATTCATCTAGCATACAAGAGACTAGAAGAGCCTCTTTGCTCAGCTGAAACCCAAGGCCCCTCTGTTATTTAAAGTAAGAAATATACTTTCTCCCAACATGTGGAGATAAAGCAAGAATAAATAGATCCTATTCCCTAACTGTTAATTTGTTTGCCTCTGGATTAGTTTAGCAGTTTTCAGCTCTTTAGTAATATTCAGTCATGTAAACTCATGCTCTGGGAGATCAAACTCCATTTAAATTGCTGCCAAACCCAAGTTTCATAGCTGACATATATATTCAGATCTATACCTACTCTCAATTTGACATGTGTCCTTTTGCGCAGCCATTTTTCTCGTGGATTGGATGGACTTAGTGTTGCTGGATCCAGATTGTCATTTTCCTTGAAATTCACATTTTCATACCTCATCACCTGAAATTATATCAATATTTTAATAAACAGTGTGTGTCCTGGGTACTCCTGGTACTTGGCAAAGAAAGGTCAAGTACACAGCTGCGCCAGCTGAGTGACACTGCAGAGCCAAAAGCACAATGACAGTAAAAAGGTACAGGCTATACGTTCACGTTAATTGTACAGACTCTGTTGGCCAACACTCAGTCTCAAATACTTATTGAATGGGTTTTCTATTCGCAACAGAGCTTGAGCATTCTTCCGGAGAAGATGGTGAAAACATTAGGGTGGTATCAAGTGACAGTCACATTGTCTGCTCACAGTCTGTAAAGTCAGTAAAGGATGGTTAGCCATCTAACTGAACTGGAGATTAAAAGACTGATACCCTCGGAAGATGCAATTAACAATCACAAGGTTATTCATTGCAGAGTAAAAAAACTGAAGAGATAAATGACCTGTCTTAAAATGAAGGCCACAACGTCTGTCGATTCCCAGTAGCTGGCATGGAAGAGATGTGGCAGGGCCACAGTTGGAAAGGCTGTCAGCACATCTGGACAATACAAGGCATAATCTATCCGTTTTGTTCCCCACCACTTTGCAGTAACTACAGAAAAACCCCAAACAAAATAGCATCACATGTCTGTAAGATATGTTCTCAATAAATCTCTGCGTCATTACTTAAATGTCTGCAATCTAGAGAGTTCTATTGAGTCCAACTTTTGGGAAGCAGAAGTCACCTCACCATGATTCCCATTGCTTTCTGGTCCATAGGAAATGTACCATGAAAGACTACTACTTTTGTGATCATGTTATAGAGTAAGAATTGCAAATGCTTCTCAAATAGTGAACAGAATATTGATACGTGACTACAGTCCATAACAGGACACAGCACTTTTAATGATGGGCAACAAATCTTATCTATATTTCTTAATGCTGGAACATGTTTCTAAACGCCTGTTAGTAAGAAACCCTTAATGACTATGAGTCACACCTTAAAATAAAACTGTGACTTAACTTGTATTCCTTTACCTACTTAATTACTAACAGAAGAGGAAGCTAAATTGTGTTATTTAAAATAGCAGAAACTTAGGCTCTTCTCATTCTCCCCAAATTTCCAAGCAGGTAATTTTCCTTTTCATGATAAACTTTTGCACAGAAAGGATGCGGAGGGCAGAGGGCACGACTTCACTCACTGCTGGTGAGGTATGCTGAGGGCAAGCTCTCTGCCGACCCTGAGTTTTCACTGTTTGTGCTGGCCAAGCTCAACTTTCTTGTTTTCCCTTGTGGTTGATCAGACGCATTTGGAGACCCAGGACTCTCCTGAGAGAAAGGTATGTTCAAAGAGCTGTTCTCAAGGAACAGAGCACTGTGGTTGTGGATAGCATCACCTGCAAGTTACAGAAACAAACAAACCAAATGTAAAAAGCCACAATGGGATGAATGACGTGTTTCACAAAGCTCATACACAAGAACAGTTTTTCCTTGGTAATCTTCTTTGGTTCCACACTTCCTAAATATGTCTGTGCCATTGTATCCCAGATAGGTTTTAATATCTTAGCACACTATTTCAAAACCTCTGTGTCATGAGAGAATGCTTAAAAGAACAACAAGTAAGGAGAGCAATGAAAGCAGGCACTGTACCAAGGTGGGGAGATCGGCTGTCCCCCAGCGGGTATCTCTGGTACCGCGGGACACTGAATGGCGGCAGGAGATGGAATCTTTTCTCCAGCAATGGTTCAAGTCTGCAGGCAGAGGGGTCAGCAGAGTGAAAGAAACTGTACACTTGGCTGCAGGCTGGGCGGACCTGGCACACTTGAATGAGAATGAGACGGAGAGTTCAGTATTGCTCTTTTATAATTTTCAAATAGTCTACACAGAAACAGGGTTCATATGGTCTTCTGCAAACTCCAGACTAGCACACACCTGGCCACAAGAAACTTAACCAAGTTGTTTGCTATTTCATATATAAAACACACTTCACTGTAAGTTAGTTTACAGAGACATCGTAAGCTGAGATGCAGGCACGTAGCAGACACGAAGGCCAGCCAGAGAAACAGACAGAAGGATGGAAAAAGAAGTTTAAAAATCCTGTAATTGTATTCTTGAACATTACAGTTATCATGTTCAGCACTTCAAATATTTATGAGCAAAATGGTTTGATGGGCCTGTTACATCCAGATGACTTAAACCTAGGTGACAACAGGAGCAGGCAGATGACAGAAAGCACTGCAGTTTCTGAAGTCACCTTATGGAAGCTAATGTATAGAAATGAGGCTGGTCATTAAGGTAATCAAGCAGCCTGTACTCTAGCCCCAGAAAGGGCTTACCATCCAGGCCAGGCAGAACAGTACTCCTCATGGCCAGCACCAAACCAAGCGGCGATCCAAAGAGGAAGAAATCAGACACCTCAAATTCAAATCGGCCCAGGTTTACTTCTGAGAGACTGGAATTCACAGGAGGAAATTCTGCACCATCTTTCAACACACTTGAGTGGATGCTGATGAAAGAAAATGCACTGATTCAGCAATAACAAAGAGGGCATCCGGAGAAAAACAAAACAAAGTTACCAAACCAGACTTCTTAGAAAGCTCTAGCGTCTATATCCAGATCCAAGTAGTATGCCTTGGACTGCAGACAGATATTGCAGTATAGTAGCCACTTATTATTTTCAGTGCAGCTATTCAGTAAATTTACTGCCTCCAATATGTAAGAGTTTTCTACAGTTATTCTACAGAATACTCACTGGTAAGTGAGACTGAAGTTTAACTCACCTCCCTTTTACTAGTACAGAGGTATCTAAGTTTATTCTGAAACTTTTGCTACAAATTCTGATCTACTCAAGCTGTATAAGAACAACAGTATTAAAAAGTTACAGACAAAGTATGTTACATAGGTACACAAAAAGCATTGTTCTAATCTGTTCCCTGAGCTATGAACTAGAACTTCACTACTTTTCAACTACTTATCACAGGTTAAAATTCATGATGTTTATACACAGCTTTTAATCTTTTAAGTGATTTTAACACTTTCATTTACTTTACATGCCATATACATTAATAAGGTAACGTGCTGATAGGCTCCATTCAATGGCAAGTCTATTTCTTTTAGTCAGCCATCAAACACGAGTTACCTAGACAGGAAAGCATGATGCTGGGCTATAGTACCACAGTCACAGGTGGATGAGTCACTCTGCTTCCTAGACAAAGGCTGCCTTGGCTTCTCATCCTCTGTGATTCCCAATATGTCAATATTGCTCTTGCTCAGGCGTTTGCTGCCACCCAGACCGGGGTCCTCTGCTAAGAGGGGATTATCCTTCAGAGAACGAACAGAGCAAAAGGAAGATTTAGACAGTGACCAAAATACGACAGAGCTTATATGAAATGGTATGCGTTTGGCTTCACTTTATCCAAGAAAGGGTGGAATGAGTTAAGCTTTTTCTCTGCAAGATAAGGAAAGAGATGAAAACTAAATTTCATAAAATCATAAAATCTTTCCTGGATTACAATTAGAATTAATCCTCCCTCCTCTGCAAACACAGCACTCAAACAGACACACCCACAGATCCTCAGGCGACTTGCATTCCTGATCAGGCAGGAGGCATTCTTTCACCAGCCACTAAAACTTATTAACGAACACATTTTAATGCTAGACTACCTCCAGGCAGCAGCATAAGGAATTCCAGACCCTATGTGAACAAATAAATTATAAAGAGAAAAGATTTTGGCAAAACCAGGAGTCTGCCAGAGACTGAGAGAGGACATGGTTGCACGACAGACAGGGATAAAATAAAGGGCACTCAGTAATCCTGCTTCAAAGTTTTACAGATAAAGCCTTCCCTGGTAATTGCTATATATCATAAAACTGAAGCTGCAAACTTCATTTCAGACAGCAATTTTTTGATACATGAGCAAAATCCCATGATATCATGGCAATCCATCAAATACTTAAATTTTCTGTGGTTTATAGGGAGACAATTTCCTCCAGGGAATTAATCTATAGGGTTTCAGCTGTGTGGAGTTTTTCTCTTCACCTGGATGCTGCTGATGCTTCCTCTCCTGCTACTGTTCCGACTCTCATCAGCCGTAGTAGAATTATAGCAGATGGCATCAAAGCCCAAAATTCCTCCAATGCAGTCACCGATGAGACACACCTGAGGAAACAGAAAGAATTTTTGGGGGGAGATGTAGCGTGGGTTTTGTTTTTTCAGAAAGCACCACACCCGCGTTTCTGGTTTTTACACCTTAGGTCCTGTTGCAGTGGAAAATGTGGAGCCACTTTCTCCCACTTCCTTTTATCTCCAGACATATGCCCAATGCCAAGAATATTTTATTTGTCTCAGGGACTATTTTGACCAGCTGGGAGTTCTGCCAAATGGGTTACAATTCTTCCAGCTGCTTGCAGCCAGTTTCCAGCTCGAAACGTTCAGATCACCAGACAACTGGTCTCACAAAGACTTTAAGCCACTTAACATTTCCTTCAGAGTCACACAGGGAAGAGCATCAAGCAGATCAAACACAGGCTGGTACTCCCCTGGCAGGACAAGGGAACAGAACTTTTAAATGAGGTAGTAAGCAGAGAGATTCACTCTTGCTTCACATTTAATGTAAACACACAAACTACATTCAAAGTGTAGATCTGGGAATCGAAATACATACAGTACTAGAATTGATAATTCAATAGTCAGAGTAATCACGCTAGAATCTACCTCACCAGTCAATTCTGCGACTCCTTCTCCCTGCCCCCCGCCTGTGCCCGAGGACGGGTGATGGCTGTCCTACCCTTCTCCTGGGTAACAACCCCCACGGTTCCACAGGCTGCAGCAACCATTTCTCTCCAATTCTCAAACAGAAGCAAACATCCAGTCCTTTGTTCCCAACTCCAATGAGATTAACAGAAGACACCATCTCTCCTTGGAAAACTTAGCTTGTTTCTAGCCTTAATTCAGCTCACCTACAACACTAAACTACGAGTTTTGGATAACAGGACGTTGTGCATGATTTCTTCATAGTAAAGTGCTTCAAGATGCAGATAGGGAAAAACCTCAAACTTCTCAGTGCATCCCCACATACCACACTCTCTTAAAATAGCACATTTCTTGGGATAAAAACATTTAAAAAAATAAAATAAAATATAAAAATACATGAAGGTAACACTGTATTCTACATTAAATGTCTTTTTTCTTTTTCTGAAGCCTGGAGGTCACTGTACTTTAAGAAAGTGCACGTTTCCGCCTACATAGAGAATAACTTCAGTAACTCACACAGGGCAGAAGTACCATATTTATTCTAGGTGAAGCAGGAAAGTAGCGGGGTTTGCAGTCTAAAGAAGGAGAAGCAGGAACAGTAGCTGTGACACGTCAGCCAGAAGAGATCTGCAGGTGAGTCACACCAGAAAAATTACGTGACTTCCCCCAGGTGACACAGGAAGTCCACAACGCTGCTGGCAACCGAGTATTTGTCTTTTAAGCTTCTTTACCTTCAATTGTTTTATAACTACTGTGGTGGACGCAAAAGAAAACAGCAATAGTTAAATGTTGGATTCCTTTGCTCTTAGTGAGAAAGACCCCAGCTTTTCTATCAGCTATAGCAGGTGTGTGAGGAACTCAGTAACACAGGTTATCATCTGTCTTGGGCTGGCACGCTTGTTCGCTGCTTAACACACCACACAACTAAGGCTCTTATACATCAGCAGAATTCACAGCAAGAAAGAGCTTAGGGGTCAAAATGCTTGTGGGAGAAGGCACGGTATCTTACACCAACTGAGTAAGCCCAGGTCAGATACTGCACAGGGTTCCAGAAGTGTCTTTCTCATGGTGGGCACTGAGAAGGCATTTTGCATAGGGAATGCCACGCTAACACTCATTCATCGTATTCACAGCATTGTTCCACAACTCAATACCCTGAACACAATGGCTTAAGAAGAAACAGCCTTGCTCCAAATAAATTTTACTTTGATGTAAGAGAAAATAGTCCTACCTGTCCATTAAAACCAGCCCCATCTGTAGATTTGAGAAATTCATTGTAAACTTGATTGGCTCTACTGATCACCATGGCAACTGCCTCCTGGTACTGAGGGGATGAAACAGCCAGCAAGGGCAAGGCAGCCAGGGGGATGTGGTCTTCACTGCTGCTGAGCCAGCTCTCATCATAGCTGTAGGGACTGAGGCTGGAGAAGGACATGCTATCATCAGGAAAAACGCAAGAGGCAGCACACAGCATTAGAGAACGAACAGTTACTTACTAACAGAAATGGGTTGGGCTATTGCAGTTCACAATGACAGAATACAGGAAGGATCATTTTCTCACAGAATTCAACTGCTTAAAAAAATAAAGGAGTTACTGCTTTATGCGAATGAGATCATGCTAGAAGGCACTTCTGTAGTTACACATACTTGGTGCAATTTTTCCACATACAAGTAGACAATCTAGAAAAACAAAGAGATTATTCCATTTTGGCGCTTTTTTTTCCCCCCATGTAACAACTTATTACATCAAATCATGGGATCCAACCGTCATAACAGAATATTGTTTCCTAGAACACAAGTGTGACACACGTATACATACAGAAACATTTTTCCCAGTGTCCCATCCTTTCAACAAGATTGAACAATGCTGTACACAATCATACTTAAATGTCTCCATACTAACATTTCACAAAAAGGAGGTGACTAGACTGACAACACAAGCTTAAATTTGATAGGATGTCAACTTTACTTTTGCTTGGATGTGCACCTTGTGCGTTTCTCAGCAAATCTGTCAATCATGTCTTGACTGACTTTTACTGACGAGTGGGGAAGACAGTTCACAGGAGCCAAAGACGCAAGGCACACTCGTGTGTGCCAGTTTCTCCTACGGTTAACTGACCATCCCTTAGAGCTCTGTCAGAAGTACTTCGGATAACTCAGCTTGTCCAAAGTTCATCCAAAACCGCAAGCAGGCGACTTCAACACTGTTTTGTGTTCATGTTCTTCAGGAAGCTGGTGGGATATCCCAACATTAAAAAGCAAGCTGCCTGAAACAGAATGAATCTATGTCTTTTCTAAAACCCGCATGCTTGAGTCTATTGCTAGGGTAACGGAAGAAGAACAGAAGACTTGCAGTGCTCAGGTAGGGCAGCTGGTCTGCGTTAAGTCCTGAGCCTCACTGCACATTTCCACACTTCCCTCTTGTTGAAGCCCTCCAATGATTTTGTGTTTTCCAGCCAAAGCGGTGGAACAGTTTCCACGTCCTGGAGCTCAGCTGGTCTGCCAAGCTGTGTCAGTTCAGTAACTAACACAGCTTCACTTCGCCAGCTGGTTAGATCATCCAAATGCACAGCAGACATATGGTTATGAATAGTGCCTCTAAAAATGAAAAATGAACCTTGAAAACCTACATTAAAAGGCCTCATTTACTATAACAATTGGTAGATAACACCTCAGAAAGGGAAAGGGAGGAACACGGGAAAAAAGTTAAGCAAATGTTTGAAATGGACAAAAAATACCTTGTGTATTGTTTCCATAAAAGAAGTAAAATGCTAACAATATTCACAAGAGAACTACAAAAACCAGAGTCAGTGGCAGAATAAACAGCTGGCAATTCTTTTTTTTTGTGACTAAAGGAATATAGATCAAACTGAAACTGAGCAATTATTGTCTAGACCATTAATCACAGCTTACTGGCTCAGAAATGAGGCCTTAGGTTTCTCAATTTCCATTTATTTTATTGTAAAGGTTGCAGCCACAGAGACCTCTGTTATTATCACAGACTTCGACATAGGGAAGAAAGATCCAGACCACTGAAAAAGTGTACAGAAGAGATCCGGTTGTTTATCAGAGGGGACATGCTGAGTGTCAGTGCTGAAGCCGAGACAAACAGGTAAAACATCAGCACTGGAGCCAAGAGGAACACAACCCTGGTTATCTTCATGCTTTGGCAAGACACTGCAGGAGGTCCTTCCAAAGGACACACTTGGAAACCCCGCACTTTCCCAAGGGCTGGAGACGGAGAGCGAAATCACAGGGAGCAGCTGAAATCACTAAGTGACAGATAATCAAGTCACCAGGGCTAGAACCTAACACCTCCCTGACCAAAGGCAGCAAAGACAAGGCTGCAAGACACAACAGCTCTGCCTGGTGGGCGAGAGGGGACGCGTGGCACAGTGGCACCGGCCAGCAGGGACCGCTGGGACTGCGCTGTGGAGATGGGGCTGAGGGGTACTTGACCTTGGCGGGGGAACTGGTGAGGAGGAAAGGAGGCACAAGTGAATAAAAGTTTATTCTGAATGCAGAAAGCATCTGGTTGGATGCAGATCAAGACAGAATACCAGCCCCTCCTCAGAACTTCCTCAGATCAGCAGTCCTTGGCCATGGCAGAGGTGAGAGGAGAAAGCAGAGGGGGAGATCATCCATATGTTACCACTTGTTTGGTAACACAGCAGTTTTTTGAGGTTTATGATTTGGCTATCTGCACTCCATGCTGACAGTCCTAGGGACTTGCTATTTCTGTCCCTGAATGCCAGAATATGCATTTACTTCCTCCGGTTTCAGGATAAAAGAAAAACAAGTAAAGGAAAATACTCAAATCATAATGACTGGACTTCTTCATATACTTTCTGATTGAATTATAAAAGTATTTTAAAAAATCAATTAGGAAAATGCAACACTAAGAGCCTACACTGCAGGACCAGCCACTGTGCAAGAGGTATGTAAGGGGCTGAGCACTTCCAAACTCACCCAACAAAACACTTCAATCTCATCTCATTTCATTATTCACCTGTTTGTTTTCCTACTTAGGTGTTTGCCTCCTAAATTTAACTTTTGTTTTGGCTTTTTTTTCCTTCTGTCTCTTCTCCCCGACCTTCCCCCCAGATCTGCAATTACTGTTCTCCAGTGTGGCTAATACTGTAATTCAGGAGCTCTAGTCCGAGTGTGAATCGATGTGTGCTCATCAAACCATATGCTATAAAAAGCATAACAGTTGATCCACTCTGGCATATTTTTTCTCCCTGAAAAAGGAAGAGATGGTTCTCTTAGAGTCATCTAGCTGGAACAAGAATGTGCCTTAGTTTTAACCCTTATCGATCCTTAGCAGCAGAAACAGAGCCGTGTCACAGAAGATCATTCTTACTTAATAAATTTACACGGGCTGCATTAACAGTGTCTTTCTGATTTATATGAGAAATACAGGCAACTGAGTGTCATAGGAATAGATAAACAGACCGGATTAAACAATCAAACATTCACTAGATGGAGTGATTTTGCCTTGAAAGATCCCTTTCCTTTGAGCCACTTTCTGTAAGCAGGGAGGAGAAGCACATAGGCGCATTCAGACAAAAAGTCCCAGTGGAATCCCCCCGAACCTGGGCAGGCTCAGCACACAGACACAGCACAACTCAAAACCTATGCCAAGGTATGGAGAGGGGTATACTGATTTGGCATGCGCTATGCCTGCACATTCAGAAAATGGAGGATACTTTCCAACCAAACAAGAAATCTTGTGGTGCTGCTGCTTAGTCAGTCATCTGGCTCTCCCTCGATGAAACATTACAGTAATTAAGAACACACACTTCCTCCCCCACAGTTTGCTACATGAAATGTTTAACCCAAGTTTATGCTCCACGGCTGCATCCTGGAGCTCTGGCTGCGAAAGCTGCTGGCATGAAGCTGCAGAAATGCGAGAGCACAGAATCACCTCTCCTTTTATCAGCCCCGAACGGGTACATCACAAGCAGCTCCACGCAAGAACACACCAAAGCAATGCCAATCTTATGTCAGTGCTGGGAATGATTCTACAGGACGTGCAGACATCCAGCTCTGCTACTTTCAGTCTGGTTGAATACTATGTGCTGCAACAAGAGGAAACCAAAAAACAGAGAAAGAAAGTGGGAGCTCCACTCACTTGGGCTGCCATCACACACTCTTCCTTTTGCTCTACCAGCTCTTCTTCCAGACAGCTGAAACCTGCAGGCACTGAATTACGGGATACCCAAAAGACACCACCGAGCCCTCTGCCAATGGCCTCAGTGAGCAAGGATGACCTCCCAAACACTCTTTGATGCTTCACCTCCTCTTCTAACATCAGTCCTCTTGCTTTACAGGGCAGTGACGTGGACACACACGCACATCTGTTCTCCTGGTTGTTTCCGCGTTCTCTCCCCTGGCTGTGAACAGCCGGGTCTGCACCGTGCCAACTCCTCTTCCTACATGCCTGCCACAGCTTTCAGTCCAGCTAGCATTTCAGGACATTCATGTATTCCCCATCTCTCCTCTCTAACTCTGTGATATGGAAAGCAGACATCGCCTTTCCTGCACATTACGGTCCAAAATACGGTTGTAGACCTCTTCAACCTCAACTCTTCTGCAGGGTTTTCTGCTCAAGGTGAGGTTCAAATGTAACTTTGGGCACTACACTGCAACAAAAAGTATAAAAGCGACCATCCCTTAGGGGAAGCCCCAGACAAAGCTGACAGGAGTTTCTCCCTGCTTAGAAAAGAAGAAATCAAGGAAACCTGATTCTCTTCTCCCCATTACTACAGAATTCACTAGATATTCCTGGTTTAGACCTGCAGAAGAGTTGAAGCGGGCCCAAGAGCATGTGTTTCTTTCTCCTTTCTCCATCATGTCATTTAAAATATTTATGTCAAGGAAAATATCACTAAGGAAAAAAATGTTACCTGAAAAGGTTCTCTCGTTTAATGAGTGAATTTCAAGACTAAAAAAGGGGGTGAGAAAGAGTAGCTACTGAAGTGGATATGTCCAATGGAAATTTCTATTTGTTATTTCTAAATTAATTTCACTAGAGCCACAGGGACAAATAACATCAAAAATATTCTAAGATTTTAATCCTTTCCCTTATTGAGTATTCTGTATCTGCTCAGCTATCCTGCAGAACACTGCTTGGGCTGGTATCAGAACCACACGCTCAGAACCGCACCACCAGAACTGATGGAATATAATCGATTATCATTACAACAATGTGGAAGCCTTGCAGTAAGCAAAAGATTAAGAAGGATTCACAACATTTCATTATGAAAAACACAGGTCACAGAGAGCCATTCAAAACCACACTGCAAAGTCAAACATTGGAATATGCAAATCAACTTACTTGGAAACAAGAGAGAAAGCTGCTGAACAGATTGCTGGGCAGGGAACGAGTCTGATTAAGATGTGGCCCAAAGCAGCAGGGAAATGGGCTTGGGTCACCTTCTCAAACACAGAACTGAAGGTGTTGATGTCTGCCAGCTTGCTGCTGTGGTCCCCGCCTCCAGTGTCCAAGATGTTCCCCCCATGCAGGATCAAAATCAGCACATGAGTTTTGCAGTTCTGGCGTTGAACTCCTTCCTGTGAGACAAACAGGGAATAAGAAGGGAGGAGGTATTTTTATGGGCAGCCTTGTTACACCTGCTGTCAGTGTTCACAAGCAGTTAGCAGTGATTTTTTTCTCCCACCTCCGCTGGGATGTTTCTGTGATATTTGCCCTCACTGGTGCTGGTGTGTGTGCGCACGCCGTGTCACATTCAATCCAATTCTGCCTAAAGCGGGTAGAGCACGCTACGCTCTGCCAGAAAATCCTTGCAGCACAGGTGTAGGTTTCATATCAACAAACATTATAAACAGGTTCGTGTACATCAAAAGCTACTTAAAATATATTGAGACTGGGGAAGAATTCCAACATCCACAGACTGCCCAAGCGAACGTCTGCCTAGGTATTGTGAGCAAGGTCGCTGCATTTACTGAAAAGCTTCTAACTCAAAGCATCACAGGTTCTAAAAAGATAAATGTTTTCTGCCAAACAAAACACCCTGTAAAAGCAGATGATGCAGTTCTCCCAGACTTCTGAGACTGGCAACATTTATCAACATGAAAAACGGGGCTAACTTACCCACACATTTACTGAAAGTGTTAAAAAAAATGTATGATTGCTGATATCCATACACCTCACAAATACATTTATGAATATGTGAATACATGCATACACAGACAATAATCAGTGTGCTCCACAGAATGAACAAGATGTTATAAACTTGAGACTGGAAAAACATTTTGAATGTCTCAACTCCACTTTTTTTTCTTCTTTACGCCTTGAGAGTTCCATGCACTCCAGTAAGAACTCAGTAATACATTAACAGATTAGGAATTGTGCTTCACTTTGGATCACATGGCTCCTGGAGACTTCCAGTTCCTAACCAAATATGAACACAAAATAAAAGTAACAGTAACATTTATTGTATTTGTAACTAGGTCATATTTCCACCTAAGTTAATGATGCAATGTCTAAAAAGCTTGTGATGACATGACAGTATTTCCACATTCCTTGGAAATCAGCACAGCTTGTTTTGGGAAACGATCTCACCTCATTGTCCTCCTGTATTTCAACACTGCTTTGTGCCGGGAACCTTTGTTTTCTTAAAGAGGCTCTATATAATTCACCTGGAAGGAAAAGAGCCATAGACCACATAAATACTCGGCTGCCTCATCTTTTACAGACACCTATGCAGGTAAGGCCCATTTCTAGTTTCAAGACAGAAAGATCTGTTCACAGGAAATCCCGTGGACAAATGGACCAACAGACAAGGGTTGTATTTTAGAACTTCAGCTCGCCCAAGTGTTGCGGCCTTAATGTTCAACTTGAGTCACCAGGGATGGCTGTTCCGAGAAAAACCGGCAGGCCTTCCTCCCTCCAAGACGCACACGAGCTCCAGGAGCTAATGAGCAAGGACTGTACGAAATAAAAATATCAAAGTAGTTCACTGACAGCTTTCTTGATTTGAACACATCTTCCTCTGTTTCTTCCAACATGTCAGAAGAACATAAACCCGTCACACAACACTATAGATTACCCAGTTTACTGTTTTTCTGGTGTTCTGAGTTCCCACCCTGCTTGCGGTTCCACTCCATTTGATGGATGTTCACAGGCAGTCTGCCATGCCCCAATCGACCAGGCTGTAATTTCAACCTAAAAGTACTGAATTTAGTCCTAAACACTTTCTGAACACTCCCTACTCTCCTGCATTAGGGCTGAGTGCTAATTCTACAGCAGATTCTACCACGATCATTCCTTAGAGCCACTAGAAATTTATTCAACCTCTGTGGCTACGTTTCTCTGTATTTAAAAGCAAGGTAATTACTCTTGCTTTCCCAGGAGGCAAGGATTTAAAGGTTTAGTCATTTAATACTTGTATAAAACAAAACAACAAAACCAAAACATCAGAAAACAAACCCAACAGTAACACCACACACCCATAACCCCGAACTTCCACCAAATGGAATTGCTTTCTGAAGTCTCTGCAATTTAAAGCTGCTTCTACTCAGAGCTGTTTCCAAGAGCATGTCCAGAACACTCATTTTTTCTGGAGGTCATCTCTTGAAAACCTGACAGGTTTTTAACACTTAAGCTCACAACAGAACAGCCTCCCAGAAACACTATTTTTGTGTCACGAAAAAGGAGCCATGAGGCAGCACCTCAGAGTGAACCACAATGTTTATGTTCAAGGGATTACTGAGACAGGAAACTGGGGACTCCTCAACACCTGCTCACAAACCTCTTCAGTTCTGCATACAGTGCAACGCAGCAGACAAAATACCTCCCCGGACTACTCGTGTGCTGTTAATTAGGGTGGAATTCAGAATAAAAACAAGAGAACTTGCTTTAGGTTCAAAGCACAAGGTGGTGACAATTCCCAAAGAAAATTGCTATTTCCATTATTGCGCTCCCATGAGAAATTACGCTGTTCCTTGCCATCTGCTGTGCTGTTACCAGCCATTTATAATGACAAGTCCATCATGAGAAATATGTTCACACAACGGCTGTAACATATGCTTTCTATTAACAAATGATAGAGAATACTGTAATACACTGCAGATGCAGTTTCACAAACTGCACTGTTCAGAAGAAAACAATAGCACGTATCCCTGAGCTCAACCCTGTTCTGAAGTCGGAACACGGCACAGTGCCTGTGTTAACTTCCACACTGCTTCCTCCTGAATGGATCTTACACGCACACGGTTCCCACAGAGCACTGGATCAGAAGCCACACGCAGGGTTCAGCTGAGGACCCAATGCCCAGGGCTCCTCCGCCCCGATCTCAGACCAGGCCAGATGAGGGGGCAAAGCACAACTCCCAAAGGGGAGGGGCTGGCCCAGAGCGCCCGTGTGTGCTTGTGAACAGGGGCAGGAACAGCCAGCACACATCTCACCCTGCACTCAACGAGGGCAACAACAATGGTTCCGACAGAACTGTGACGACAGAAAACGACTCATCTCTGCAAGCCAATTTGCTCTCTTTAACAAGCAATGCAAAAAGAAGCACAGGAAGATCAACAGCACGATGCCAGGGGAATACACTCCTCAAAGTGGCGCAGCAGCGGCAAGGGAACCCCAGCAATGCCAGGCATGGCATTACTGTTCATTCCTACAGCACTCAGAAACTTTAACACCACCTCTTCACCTCTTTAATCACAGATGGAAGAAGGAACTCTGGAGCACAAAGCTCCAAACTGACCCACGTTACACTGTTCTGCATGAGCTTGTGTATCCCAGCAGCTTCACCCTCCAAGGCTACATCGCTGCCACTCTGGCCAATGCTATAAGGCACTAATGCCTTAAATAATGTTACAGGCACTTGCTTGATACATTTTCATAGTCCACATTTAAAATAAATACATTTAAAACCAAACTCACACGAATCCTAATCCTAGTCCATCCACACCCATCTCCCTTCCCAACATAACACCAGACCTGTGCTGGTTAACATTTCTATTCTATTCTCTCTAGTTGTTGTATGGCCT
Source organism: Patagioenas fasciata (assembly GCF_037038585.1). Lineage (NCBI taxonomy): Eukaryota > Metazoa > Chordata > Aves > Columbiformes > Columbidae > Patagioenas > Patagioenas fasciata. Next base: position 13,364,400 of record NC_092538.1, on the reverse strand, counting down.
TGGTACAAAGAAAAATGAGAAGAACTTCAGCTCACGTTGTTTTTCCTGTAGAAAGCCGGATGAGCAAAATGCAGACTCTTCACCTGCAAAAGGAAAAAACACAGAAACCAAAACACACAATGTGAAACAGGATTGCTTTACACGAATATCAATTTCTTTGCTTTTTTTATGGTATTGCAGTAAATATTTTTATTTGCTTCAGCGGGAATAGCTCAGCACACAGCACACTTGACAACTCTATTCATCAAAATGGTTAGTCTAAAAGCCAGATTTTACTCTTCATTTCAAGAAAGGCATCATAAGCAATGAAAATGTAGCTAGAAGTTCATTTGATTACCTGTAGCATCAGCCACTGAATCTCTACATAACTAAGAATTAGCATAGCTTATCTAGCTACACAAAATAGATGCCTAGTCCGAATATTTAATTAGCAATGCTTTTAATCATGTCTCTGTCCTTCCATTCCAGTCCACTTGTCCAAGGAGAGTTGCACGTACAAAGGGATTTCCTCAGATCTAAATAGAAAAACCTAAAATACAGACACATTAGGATACAGGAATAGAGGGGCCTTTCATTTAGTTTGTGCGTATAGATAAAGGTCTCCTACAGCACTCAGGCCGTTTCTGCCATGGAGGGTGAACACCTTTGCCATCATTCTGCTGCTACAGAAATGAAAGCCCAGTGGTACCAGCACACAGCTGCTATCAGAGCCGGGATGGAAACACAGGTCTCTCAATCCCTTCTCTATTACCGATTCCTCCTTTGGAGGCCCAGGCAGAACTCACTCTTTTCCTGGACCCTACCTACTGCTTGAGCATATTCAAACAAGCACTAGAGATGTTACTTTTCTGCTGAGACACAGTCTGAATAAACAACAGAGGCAATGTTATATTCTATGCATTTGGAAATAAAAACCAGACTGGTGGAACGACAGGGAACAGGTGCTGGCACTCCGCGGTGTGTGAATAAAACAGCGCCCGTGTTGCAGCGGCCTGCCCCCTGACTTTTTTAGTTTAGTGAAGCCTCTACCCGTGCCTCAAGGAGGCTACAGAACCTGTACGCACTGTTCCTCACCTCATGAATTAAAAATGCTGTTACACTAAGCCCCATTAGGGTTTATACATAGTGAGCAATAACTTTCCTCCTCTGAGGGATGCGGCAGTGCAGAATAAGAGCTCCGCCACAGCTCCCCTCCTCTTCAGATGCCCCAGCTACTCACAACTGACAACTTGGCTTTTAAAGGGAGTAAAAAGAAAATTAAAAATGACAGCCTCTTCCATCTACAGCATAGAAATCTACTCTTCTCCATTCTTTGTGCTGAAACTGCAAGCAAAGAGACCACCTTGGTACCTGACCTTTGAGGAATGAAAATTATATGAATGAACCACTTTCCAAACTCCACATACAATCTCTTTCACTTTCAGTTCCTCACCACAGACATTCACAGACTGTTGTCCTGCTAAAGAGCTTGGGTCACAACCATCATCTGCTTCCAGCGTATTACAGAAGCATTATCTGCAACAGCTCACGGGAAAAGTAACTGTCGAGGCAAAGCTGCCGCCCGGCACTGCCCTGGACAGAACCGGTGAAGCTCTGAGGAGGGCGAGAGCTAAAAGAAAAACCAGGTCTCCTGCCAGGAGCACAGCCCGGCCTTCCGAAGTGCTCATATACACGAGTCTGTCAACTCCAACATCACTGGAAAACAGGTTTCATGAAAACTGCTTCTCATGACAGCTTTCAATGGCTTGCAGACAGAAATTCTCCATCTCAAAAGAAGAACTTCTGATGGAAAGTGAATTCAATTTCACTACAGAATTGAAATTCATTTTTATTTGGTAGGTTTCAAAAACCAGACAATTACTTCTTTTTAAATCTTTACTAACAAATTTCAACTCTGAATGTAAGTTTGTAACATCTAGATTCAGGTCCTTTGGTGTGCGTTACTGTGTCTCTCCACATCAAACGAAAACATGAAGGCAAAACAAAAACACCAGAAAGGAAACGCTTGTTTTCAGATGCCAAGTGGCATATAAAAGTCATCACTGGTGTGAGCACAATTATGTCAGACTTCCGAAAAAGGGGAGAGGAGAGGAGACGCTGCACCTCCAGACGGTGCGGCCGCCGCATGGGAACGGCAGCCAGGAACGGCAGCCGCCGCGGCATCGAACACGCGCTGATCTCAGCACGTGGAGCAGAAATCAGTACGGCTGGAGAAAGGACAGAGAAAGCAACGCTCTCCGCAGCAGGACCCAGCCCTCAGCTAGAAAAACACTTTAGCCCTTAGTTTAAACTTCCTCGCTTATGTGTATATTTGCTGAGCTGTATTCTGGAACATACAGCATCACAAAATTAAATGACGGTAGTTGCAGAACAAGGGTAACCCGCCCCAGTATAAACTGCTGCCACGATGATTTGCAGAAATCAAACTCACCACTTCTCTCAAAACCTGCTACCAGAAGGAACCTCTTCTTTATACGAGCCATCTGATGTGTTTTAGAAAGCTGTTGACTATTCTAGTTTCCAGCCTTCCCTTCCACTGTTCACTAAGCCAAATTTTCTGTTTGCCATTCTTCACATTATTAGGCAGTGGCAGATGCTACCGCAATAAATTCAACAGCAGTGTAAACACAACAGCCGGCTGTGCACAAACCCCTTTAACCAATCCCACGGCCCAGGAGGACATGACAAGGAGCGAGGTCACACGCGCCTGGGGGCAGGAGCAGAGGAGCTGGTTTACACGGACACTGCCGGGGGCTCCGGGCGGCCGTGGGGGAGACGAGCGCGGCGCGGGGCCAAACCACTGCGCTGGAAGCAGAGGCACGAGGGTATACAGAGCTGCTTCTCTTCGTATCGAGTGCTCGGACCGTTGCATAAATGTTGGAGAGCCACAACAGGGAAGGCATCCCCATCAACGTCATTTATGTGGCTCTACAAGTTTTTAATTCGGCTTGATTGCTGTTTCTCTTGTTTTCTCTAATGAAAACTTAATAAATTTAAATGCTGCTGCCAGTTTTCCACCAAACTTATTTCTGCCTCTGATGAGAAAGGCTTTGCTGGTCAAGTGCTCTCAGTTGTACTTACTGAGAATCAATGGCCAAATTAAATCATGTACTTGCCATTCACAAAGTTTTCTGAGAGCCTCGTCTGTCTCGCATTGGAGCTGCAGCATCACTTACGCAGAATGCAGTGGGTCTCCAGCTCTGCCTCGAGCATACTGCATATTCTCATACATCTTCATTTGTCGAAAGAGCCCATAATTATGTGCTTTATTAACCCATTTATTAAACCATGAAAAAGGACCAGTGCTCTGCTCTCAATAATCTTTCTATCAGCCTTGTTTCTTAACAGTAGAAACCTTTATAAACAGTCTCTTACAGCTCTTTCCTTAGCGCACAACACAAATGACACTACAGAAAGAAAACACAGAACAAAACACACACGCAAAAAGCACCGCCAAACAAAACCACCCTTGCGTCACGGGGGTTAAAATGAAAACAAGCATTCTGAATCTTCGCCAGCCCTGGAAGAAACAGAGAAATATCTGCAAGAATGGAAGGATAGCTGGTTCTTGGCAAGTTATTTAGAAGACTAACTCATATTTGATGCAATACTGTATTAATTTTTCTCACTACTTTGTAGCGGAGAAAATGGCATATTCACAAAACATACAGGTTCTCCTAAAAATTGCCATTGAATCCCTGACTCCAAATGAAGTCACCAAGCAACGTGAGACCTTGATGTCATTGTTAAAAGCAAATGCAGAACAAAGAATTTTCTTCTCTAATCACCTGTTCAACATTTGTAAATACACTCTGTGTATTGTGTCTGCCTGTCAACTAAATACTATAAAATAAATCGTTCTTACGGTAGGTAATCAAGAAGTTTGTGACTCAAATATTACTTTCATATACCTGCATACTAGAATAGACCTGTTCACAGCTATCTTCAAGACTGACAACAAGCAGCAAAACCATGAAGAAAAGCCTCCTGAAAAGGCTCTAAAAATGGACAAATCCATCAAGTTCTTTAAAAAGCTAGATTAATTAACAAGCACCATTCTGCATGAGCCCTATACCACTGACAGATAAGGAAGTTAGGTCCTTCTCTCTCCCTAAAGTCAAAGAGGTAATTTCCAAATGACTAGGTAATTTAAGAGCCAAAGTAACAATTAAAGGAAGACTGCTTAGGCTTTTGTCCTAGGTCCCATATTCTTACTGGTGGATGAATGCCCATTCCCCCTACATTTCAGAGGCACATAGTTACCTAAACATTTACCTAAAACTGGCCCCAAATACTCCTAAAAGTACGTGTGCCCTCAAAAATTACAGATAATGATTTGTTGACTTTAAGTAGCAAAATAACCCTGTGACAATGACCAACAAGTCTCTTATATACCTTGCACTCTTGTAGTCTATCTCATGGTTGCTGAGCGAGTCCAACACCAACTTCCCACTGAAGTCAATACATTTGTATTACCTGGCCTGCCAGAGCATAAGTTTTCTCCTGAAAGAGATCACTGCAATTCATCTGACAGCCCTCAAATGCTACTTACATGGCTGTGTAAACCTTTTAACTGTGAGATGCTGTAAATGATATTTCTGCCGAGTATTTACGCAATATCTGACAACTAATTGCTTCAGTAGCCAGATTTTCTTGTTAACTTTAAATTAATATGCAAGGCAAGCTAAACATTACCTTGATTTTCTTCCAGCTTCCCAATTGTTTCTATCTGTTCAACAAGGTCATTTGAGTTCCACTGGCTCATCCCTATGAGAATGGCACTTTTTCCTTCCACCATCTCTTCTGTAGGAGGAAAAAGGAGAATATAATAAATTGCAGTGACGGACAAGAGAAAAAAGACAGAGTGAGAACGAGGAACTGAGGGAGAAGTAAACACTCTTCGTGGTCCCTAATGGGCATATAAAACAGGTTAGCACATGCAGGACTCTCGAGGAAAACTGCTGGCTTACTGATATGCCCTACAGCAAACCCACATGCTGCAAATTGTAGGAAAACCATGGAGAAGAGAGGACTGCCTGAATTTCTGCAAAGCAGAGGGAAGAATGGACACACAGACCAGTTTAAGGCATAAATGAATCAGAGTTCAAGGCAAGTGGGAAGTAAGGAGGAACAAGCACAGAATAAATTGATTCCTTCTAAGGAAAACAGGAGTATTTGTATCCCTTTGTCTTCTCATAAAGAAACTGCAGGACAAAACAACTTTTGTAAGGACAAACTGCATCTGGTGCTTTAACTCACCAAAGGAGGCAAATAACAAGAACAGACTCCAACGCTGTGACGTGAAACTGTATTTGAAAATGTAGATTGTCTATGAAGGTCAAGCCTGACTGCGAAACTGGAACACCCCGGAGTCTGCCTAGGTCTGCGTTATGAAAAACACCCTGACCCCCCCTGTAACGCAGGCAGGGGCTCGCGGCACTCAGTGCCCGGGCCACCTCAGGCCTGCAGAAGCCAGCGAGTCCTATCTATTCCCACCACTCTTCTGTGCCTCTTCACGTAACTGACTACAGAGATGTGCTCATCTATTTTGTGCTAGAAAACCTAAAGTGGAGCCTTGACATTTTTGTGGGCAGTCTGGTAAGGAGAGATAATACCTTTTATCTGTAATATTTTTTCCCCTTTTATTGATGAGGCTTGCTTGAGACCGAAGTCATAACAAAATTCAGTGAGTTGTTTCCCCAATTACCCTTACTGAATATAGAAATTTGGGCTTGACTCTTTGTGCCCATTTAAACCTTTACCATACCACACTGTTTCTGAAATGCAGTTAGTCCACAAAGAACGCAACTATACCCATCTAAACAAAAGATTTCCCCCTCCTCTCTTCACGTGTCTGCTTATCCCCACCCCTCTGCTTTGAGCTGCTGGCAGCAGAATACCCTTGACGTCTAAAGAATGGAGAACTTTCTGCATGCCGCATGGAAAGCGAGAAACAAAGCAAAGTTGGGCAAAAGGAAACAGCAGAATATTACTTCTCCCTTTCTCCATGGATTTCACTAAATGAAGTAGCCAGCCAGGGCAGATGAATCAACAGTGAAAAAAGGTACAGCTGCTCCATCTCCAGCACAGGTGCTCCACTCTCCGTTTACAAGGCTGTCAGCCAGAAATTCGTTTGACCCCAACTGTTTTTCAGAACACAAAAGCAGCTCACTAAAGTATTGTTTCACTTGTGCCGATGCTGTGCCCTCTGCCTCGTACTTCAGGCCGTCTCTGAAGTGCAAATTACGTGTGGGCAGATGCAAAGCCTGGGATAGCTTCCAAATTCTCCCATAGAGAAACACGGTACCAAACTCCAGCTGCACTGTGCAGAAGGCCCTTTCAGCTGCAAGAGTATCTAACAGTGGCAAAGTGTTCTGTATAAATAACAGAGAATGGGTGAGAAATACAGGTAAGAGACATTACAGGAAACTGTTATGCTGTAGATAGAGTCAGGATATCAAGCTACTTCATTTCTAGGAGGTGAAAGCTACCGTCTCCCTCTTGGACAGGTTCTCCTCACCCCAGCACAGACAAACTCCTGCACTTTCTCTGGTGCCATGTTTAATCCACGGATAGTGCCAATTACTGTAGCCCACACATGCCCACTCTACCAAACATACAAGCTCCCTCATCACCCAGAGAGCTTCTGAGCACAGAAACGCCTTCTGCCTCTTTTGCTAGTATCTATGCTTTGGGGTGTATTTATTTTCCTGACATTTAAACACTTTGTTATAACTGACTGTTTGGGAGAAAGTATCTCCCGTCAGGAACAGACACCATCTATCGATCTGCTTCAGGCAGCAGCTTAAAAATATTGATGAGCAGGAAGGTTTAGAAGACTGTTGCATACAGTTTGCACAGAAATATCTGGAAACTCTCATACCTATATTTGTCTCTTGTAAAGTCTTGTAAGCAGAGGAGGTGACAAAAGACCATGAGTGGACTCCATGGGCATGATATACTCCAAACACCAGACACAAAGAGCCACTGCAACGCCACAGACGCAGGAGTAGCACTATCAACATCAGGTACATGGGGCTCTTCCAAATGAATGATAAACCACGTATCATCAGCAATTAATGTATCACATGGAAAATAATACACAGAAGTGCTTCCCATGGACGTTTGACCTTGAGGCAGGGGGAATGCCACCCATGAAAAACTGAGGCAAGATACACATCTTTACATGAAGACATTCACAAGCCATCTTTGCAACACAGCCTTTCTTAAAATTACCATACTTGGGCGAATGAGGATCAGCATTCCCACAGCTTGAGAGGCTTTTTGCTAAGCACAGTAGAATTTTACACCACACTGCTGTCTTAGAGCACAGAACACTGAGGAGTGCTTAGATCTCCCAAACCTCCACTCTAGTTCATTGACAGCATCTCCAAATAATATTCAAGTTGCTCAGCAGAGCATTTTAAAATTATATAAATGAGACTAGTGGATCTATTTGCGGGAGAGGAAGGTGCAGCAAATTAAGGGCAGCTCTTAATTAGCAAAGAGCTGCCATAGCCTCTTCCATGAATAAGAATACTGAGAAAGCACACAGAGAGCCTGGCTTGAAATATATACCATGTATCTATTCGCTTCAACTTCATACAAAGCAAAGAAATACAGAAGACAGTGCCATAGGCTCATCTGAATAAGGCAAAACTAATGACAAAAGTTTTTACGCAGACTAAATAAACCCAGCTGGAGAAATGAGGCGGCTGTATTCCACACGACCTTTTCAATTGTTAGCAAAGCCGTCAGCCCGCTTTTACCTGTAACCTCTGCTACAGCTACACACTCACGAGGCAAGGAAAAACATGCCCTCACATTCTAAATCAAAAGCCTAGTGCACAGATAAAGAAATGACGAGTAACTTATGTTTCTGATAGGTCCGATTCTTACCCACTGGATTAGTTTAAATCCAGAATAACAGTTTAAGTTGGAGTTCATTTGAATGTAAAGGAGGTGGCTATAGAATCCTCTGCGAATGGCAATACTACCATTCGCATCTTCTCACAGACACGCCATCGACTGTTAACCCTGCTGCTTCTGATGGCGTCCACAAAAAGCCTGAAATTACCTCCCAGGTGCTTTAATAACAACCACCACAGCCTCCTCTTAAACACCACTCTGATTTCCAGCCATCTGCCAGAAAAGATCCCTCATAGTTTACAACTGGAAAAATGAAAACCTAAAGTGAAACCCTAAAATAGGCCATATGTACCCACAGTCCATCTCTTTTTACCCACCGCCTCATGCTGCCTCCCGTGAAGAGTCCAATGCCCAAACAGGACCAGAACTTGTAACAGAGCCCAAATGCCGTAGGGAACATTTCTGTCACTCCGCAGGGCATGATAAAAGGCTCACAATAAGTATGTAGGTGGAAGCTTACATACATTCGCTTTGTTTTAGCTTCCAAATGTATGGCTTGCTCTTTGTGCTTTGCCAGCTGCTCCAGCCCGTGGGCTTTGTGCTGAAATTAGACATGGAAGTTGCTAAACTTGTCAACAGTGAATAAACTCCCCAAAAAAGGCAGGGAAACAAGGAGTGCATTTTTTTTAGCAGAAAGGCAATATACCAAGAGCAAAATTAATCAAGGTAACAGGGCCAGAACAAGAAGAACCTTAAATTTGTCTTCATCCTAGTGGTTGGAGTCTAGTTTATAAAAAAGAAGATTGGAAGTGCTTACCAAGGAGCACGAATGCAACACAGTTTGCAGTACGTGGACTCAAAGAGAAGAGTTACATAGCAACCGTTAAAACAATGCCTGCGCAGGAAGCAGCACACGGACCGAGGCGGGAGAGGCACAGCGTCTGTCACAGCGTTCCTGCTCCTGCACCACCGCATGAGAACAAATCCACCCGAAATGCTCACCAAGAGTGCTCCAGCACACACACCCTGCCCGCCCAAAACACACAACGGCTTCTGTTCCTAACTCACACACATCCTTCTTCTAGACTTCTACACTTATTCACTGACTTCCACAAAAAATAACAGCTTTCACAATTAGCCGCTTTGGATACGGCCCCAGACTGAGATTAACATTGGCCAGTTTCCTACTCTCATTTTGCTCTTAGAACTCTGGTTGCTAAAGCCAAATTACGCTTCTCTCATGGCTACATCTGGCTGCTGTTGAGGTCCCCAAGGCCCTGGAGCGGCGACCGCGCCGTGTTCCAGCGGCCTGAGGAGCAGAGAGCCCGGCTGCGCCGCCAGCGCCTGCTGCTGAGGCCTCTCCTCCTCACCGACTTCCGCTTCACGCTCTCAAGTGTCAGCTGTCCGGGTGCATCCACTGAAAGGGAGGCTAGAGGGTTTTATTATTATTTACTCCCATATTGGAAAATACACATTTGTATACATAGGACTTCCCTCAGCTTTGCTCTTCTTCACCTCAATTTTCTAGAACAGTCTTAGTCCTAGAAACATGATGCAATTACAATTTCTCATTATGGGCCGCATTTGGAGCAGCACCCCACAAAAAAGCCTACAGGCCATTCCTTCTCAAGAAAGCACAAAACCTCCCATTCGTATCAACAGCTCGTGAGCACTCCCGAGTCCTCTCACAGTCCACCCGACAGCAGCTGGTCGACAGCCTCCCGCAGTTCACAGGCCCCTTCAGAAGCTCAAAGCAGCCTATGTGCAACTCAGTGCAGGATTTACCCAAGTTGTAAATCCACACAAGGAAAAACCACTTGTTTACTCAGCACACAATTCTCCTGCCCAAAGACAACAACAAACACACACCCCAAAACTGCACACCCACACTGAACAGCCTTTACCTGCCATGCTGTGCAGCACTTGGCTACTTGCCCTGTGGTGTGAATTGAGCAGCAATTTTCAGCAGCTGAAGCTCTCCTCCTGCTCTCCAGCCAAGAGGCAAAGCAGCATTAACTGCAGGTTTTCAGACCATGGAGCATGTAGTATAAGCAGAGTCATGTCCCTTAGCAGGACTCAGTGTACACGAGGCAGCAATATCACAGTAGCAAAGTGCCAAGAATGACTGAAAGAGCTTAAAACAGTGGCAAATTCGGGATGGCAAATAACTCAAGTGTCCTGGTGAATCCCTTCAGCTGTTCTTACTGCCTGGAATTTGATACTGTCCACAATTATCTTACCATGAATATTTCAGTACATTCATTTCATGAAACCTAGCCATGAACAGCCCCATGGAAAAAAGAGAGACTGCTATTTCCTCACCAAACCCCTGGAGATTGTGTTTCATCCTGCCTACTCCTCACTGCCAGGACCTGTGATCACCTGGACGATGCACATTTCTGTGATTGCCCGAAGGACTTCCAGGGACTGAGATGGATTCCAAGGGCATGGATTCTCATGAGACATAACACAAATACCTTGAGACTTTGCTTCTGCTTCTAAAACACAAGACTACTAGCTACCATTCCTACGGTTAAAAGAGTAAACAAATATGTATCTACACATATATGCCACACAGTCTCTCCCCCAAAGTCTTAGTGATGCATCCATATCAGCTTTGTACCTATGACAATTTACAGCACTCATAATATGATGTTAAATTCCCATAATAATGAAGTATCCATCTGGGGAAAGAAAAGAAAATCACGTAGGTACACGGCTCACCCGCGCAGCCGCTGCGGAGCCCGCGCCCCCGCCGACACCGGCGATTACAAGGGACAAATCGGCTTACAACATCTGTACTTCTTTTCTCTCCCTGTGCAGACAGCTGGAACATCCCTGTGCTAAAAGTCTCTTTCAGGCAAGAAAGCCGTTTGGTTCAGAACAGGTATATAAAACCAAAACAGCATTCAGCCATGTATTTTCTGAAGCATGCACTGGCACGTGCACACACACACAGCTCTGAATTCTGCACTCAGAGCTCTCAAATCCCTTTTCAAATAGAGATGGGTTGCTGAATCCCAGCTCAGAAGTGCAGATCTGAGCCAATTTCTGGCTGGGCACGAGTTGGCATTGTGACACCAGACAACATACAGTTGGACTTTGTGCCTCAGCCCACCCATAAATATTTTTTAAAACGCTCTCATTTATTTACCTGAGTCACTTATTTCCTTACTCTCCCTTCGATTGCTTCTTGATTCTCAGATACAGAACCCACTACACCAGCCAAGTAGGTATTACTGTAGGTCTAGCTGTACCAGAACAGGGAAGAAAACTGATATTTGATGCATATCTCATGTCTCAGGCTTCAAAAAGGCCCTGAACTGAATATACACCTTATTAACACAGGCAACAGATGAGGGAACTTTGTTCCTCGGAATATATTTAAGAGTGGGGGTTTTTTTAAACACAACAAACAAACCTACTATAGGACATCCTTTCAAGCAGAGGTTCCAGTCACTTCAGTGAAAGTTTTGCCAGAATGGAAAACCCAGGGCACTGGTTATAAGAGTTGGCCACCAGTAACAGTCACCCACAACCTCCCTCGGGAACGGCGAACGAGGGCGCTCCAGCCGTAACAACCCGTGCTACCCGAGCTGTAAAGGGGCTGGGCACCTGAGAGCCCATGGAGCTCGGGACTGTTGCAGTCACGCTGCTTCTAACACCAGATCCAGTCCATGGCAGCTCGCTCACCCACCCAGCACCCATCTCCAGTAAATTTAGGCCTGTTCACAAACCCCTGAGAGAAGATCTGACGTTCTTTTTTCAGATCTCAGTCTGAAGATAGTACATGTTGTCAGCTCAGCCCCAAAGGAGCTTGGTTACTTGCTGCAAAACTGGGGAAATAACAGGGAGAGGAAGACTAGAACCATGTACTGACCTCGCGCATCAAAGAATTCATCATCGGAGCTCTCCACAGAGTCTTTGAGGACGTTCTGCATGTGCCACTGAGCAGCACTGAATCGGCGTGGGCCTGCTGGAAACACAGAGAGACTCACGTTAACCCAGGGAATCCTCACCTCTGCTCCAGGCTTAATGAGAACAAACCAAAGTTCACAAACAGGTTGTGCAGGTGGCTCAAGAGGATCGCGGTGGTCGGAGCGCGTGCTTTAATCTCGACAGCCAGCCAAAGTTCCCAAGATGGCACCAAAACTACATCTCTCACTTTCACCTAACAAAAGCAATTAAAACAAGTTCTTGTTAAGGACAAGCCTGCATCACTTTCAGCTAATGCAGTGACTTGAAAAGATAAATTCTATTGAATTCACAAGGCTGTTCAATTGCAACACTCAAACTGTACATTGTTTATTAAGTAGCATTTCCCCGGGACATGGCAGTAGCTCCCATTTACATTCCGTTTCACTTCTATAAGAAATGCCATCCTATTTGGCCCACAGATTTACAGACAAACTACTGCATTCTCACTCACCGAGCTGTTTTCATCAGACAGCTTTGTTTTGCTGGAGCCTGGGGCTCTCATCTGAAGCTTGCCACTCAGAGACAGCAAGGTAAAACCGCATTAGAATAAGAACAGCACCAGATGCAGTCATGACAGCTCAGATGGTCCCAATGGACTATCATATTCAAACTAATTTGTAATTAGTAAACCAGACCTGCCTAGCTATATCAGTTCTCCTCCAATCTACAGCACCACAACACTAGAAAGTAGTAGTGAAATGTATTATTTATATTAACAAAGTCCCCCCTCAAGCCAGTGGGGAACCAGGGATCAAATTCCCCATATCCATAATAACACTGCAGCTATTGGAGAAAGGACTTTCCTTGCCAAACAGAATAATGTTCTTGGGTTTATTAATTTCTCTAAATGATGACATCAGACCTGAAATCTAATATCCTGTGGCCCTGTCCACAAAAGCCATGTCCTTCTCCCAGTAGTAAAAAAGCAGCTCAGGCAGGAGACGCATCCTTCCACATCATTCTGGGGAAAACACGCCACTGGGTACAGGCTTTTGTTCTACTTTCACCCCATCTATAGATGAACTAATTAGAAATATGAATGAAAGGTGGTAGGAAGAAGCAGATTTTAGCTGTCCAAAAATGAAGCAAGAAAAAAAAAAAGATCAGTTAACAGCAATTTATTAGCTAAAAAAAAAAAAAAAAAAAAAATCAAAATAATTGTTTATTAAGGAGTCAGTGCTCCTTACAGGAATACAGTGCCGCCATCGCAGAAGTCAACCTAAGACCCCAGACTCCCCTGTCTCAGCCTTCGGCGCGTAACCCAGGCACAAGCCGGGGCTCCGGTGCTCCCTGACAGCAGAGGCAGCGGTGGAACACCACCACACTTCACACAAGTACCTCGTTCTCGACATCTCGCTTGCACGTATCCAGGTTCAGATTGGATTGATCGCACATGATCGTTACTCGGAAAATGAACAATCACAATATTTTTATATTGCAGCATGTACAGTAATGCACAGGATCTCCTCCAAAGCAGAGACTGTTCTATGCATTCTGTGTTTCCCACCGCTTCACATAATGTGATCTCAGTCTAGGACTGAAGTTCCTGGCTGTTACAACAAATCAAAGAACAGAAATCCTACAGACTCCGTAAAAAACAACGTACAGGCAGATTAACAAAATAGCAGCTCTACTTTTATTACCTGTGATTATGACTGAAGCCATGCTGACTGGCTACGCTTAGGAAAAAAGAAAACAAAATAAAGCCCACACAAGACACCATCAGGTCCTAGGATCACATCTGGTACTGTATTTTTTTTCAGTCAAGCATCCACTTGAAAAGCTCTCCAATTATGCATTCACCTGATCCAGTTAGTATGATTCACTGAAGACTCGTTCCTCATTATGATTATCATTCATTTGCTATGATTCATTGATACAGCAGAACAATTGTTTAAAGACCTCGTAACAGCCACTACTTTTCCTTAATTCCCAGTTCCCTTAAAAATACAGATAAGTTTGTACTCATCTTAAGAAAAAGAAGATTCTCACCTTAAGCTGTTTGCAGACCAAAATAAGGAGTAAAAAACCTAAAGTATACAACTGCGTGCACACAGGTGTTTGCAAGCATGCAGATCAGAAGCTCTGTGACGTGAAGCATCCCAGAGAGACGCTGAACTGTGTGCCTCAAGCTCACACTGCGTAATTGCATAAATGGCACAAAAGGGCACAGAACTATATTGGAAAGGGAGCAACCTACAAACTCTGTAATAGCAATGGTGGTGGAAGAAGCATAAGTAAGAGAAGATATACTGGTGGGGTAAAAACGCACTGGAGATGAAGGACAGCAAGGACATGTAAGGACCTGTGTATGGGAAGGTCTGCATTTTTTTGGCCAGGTCAGACCATGCAGCCCAGGAGCAACATGGTGGCAGATCTGAGATTTAAATGTAGAACAAAGCCGAGAACTCAAGGTGCAAGCAAAGTGGATTCTGTTAAGTCAATCCACACCCGCTCAGCCACATCGCCACTCAGGAAAGCTCACTGATACTGCATAAATTCACTGTCTTGGCTCTAAATTGAAGCATACCTATAAATGATAAGCAATTCACAATGTCTGTGCAGCATCTGCTTGTACCAGTAACTGCTCTTTCCTGTACATTTCTTACCAGAACCTATCCAATTCGCTTGGGTTCTGTTCTCATCTTCTGATTCCCAAGTTCTTTTGTTTCCTTGCTTTCTTTACTCTTTGGCAGTAGGGAAGAATATCTTCTGATGTGTTCATTTTTAGGCTTACAGAAGTTGTGTCGGTTTTTCAAGACAGGGAAAGACAAAGAAAGCTGATTTCAAGCATGGCAATTCCAAAACGTTTCTGCAAAACAGCCCTGCTTCTTAGCAATAGCCTTAAAATAAACCCAGCCAGGCACAAAGAATGTGAATCTCAAGGCACAGCAATGTAATGCAGCAATGAGCACATGCAGATTTTTACATAATCTCTACAAGGCCCAGATATAAAGTAAAAAAAGATGCCAAAGTACTTAAGTACTCTGGAAGTCCCACCAAAGATCACTACTTACTTCGATTGTGCGTAGAGCCCTGTTCTGCCCTGCAGCTCAACCAAATTTCATTGCTATCTTGATGGGATGCAGAAGACATCCGAGTTTTGCAGAGTTTGTCAGAATCAGGTTTTTCTACTCTGTTGATGGTAGTAACCGCTCTAGGGACTCGTGGCCTTTATGTGCAGCTGTCTAAGCTCTGATCCCAAAGTCCAAGGTCACAGAGTTTATCTACACTTATACCAGAGAAAGCTTTGAAGTTGTATGGGGTTAACATGGCAAGGTTTTGGCAGCAAAAGGGCTACAAGGGTGGCTTCTGTGAGAAGATGCCAGAAGCTTCCACAACGTTCAACAGAGCCAGTTCCAGCCGGCTGCAAGACATCCGCTGCTGGCCAAGGCTGAGCCCATCGGCCATCCTGGCAGCGCCTCTGTCGTAACATATTTCAGAAGGGGGAAAAGTTGCTGTGCAACATCAGCCGGAAAGAGGAGTGAGAACGCAAGAGAAACAGCCCTGCAGACAGCGCGGTCAGTGAAGAAGGGAGGAGAGGCTCCAGGCCCTGCAGCCCATAGTGCAGACCACAGTGGGGCAGGCTGTCCCCGGCAGCCATGGAGGGTAGCGGTGGAGTGGATATCAACCTGCAGCGCATGGAGAACCCCACGCCAGAGCAGGGGGACATGCCCCAAAGGAGGCTGTGACCCCATGGCGAGCTGGTGCTGGAGCAAGCTCCTGGCAGGACCTGTGGCCTCATGGTTCCATGCATGGAATCATGCATGGTTCCAGTGACCTTGGGGTTCTGTGCAGACTGTGAAGGGAGGGCAGAGAAAAGTGTCACAAGTGTCACACATCTCCAGGCATAAATTCTGGCTATGAGAAAAGCCCCTGGGAGCATCAGTTTTATTACATTGCACTAGGAATGCTTCTACATTTAAAAGCAGCTTAAACATAGCAACAGTCAGCGGCACAAGTCTGTGTAAGCTCACTGCAGCAGCTCTTCACATCCACATTTGTTTGCTGGCTGGACTGCATTGCATCGCCCTAATACATTAGTCTTATTGAGTCTGCTTCCTTCTGTGCCAGCAGATTAGCATTAGCCACCTTAATAGGACTCTATTAACATTTCTTGATTGCATTAGACACTTGCATTGCCTGGACTCGCTGATTTGATTTACAGTGTCAACTGCTGCATGTTTTATTTTATTACTTTTTTTCAGAGAAGGAGAAGACAAGTCTTAACTTCAAATACAGGTTAACTCCTTGGTAATGACACTTGATGCTTCTAACTCAGCAAACTTTCTCTTTATCAGATTTTTGACTAATCCTTAACAGCCAGATTTCAGCAATTTTTGCAAGCAGGGTAGCAGCTTACATTTCATTTCAGTTCTTCGGTATCACAACACCTAAGGACAGAAGGGGAAACCATGTAGAAATGCAATGCCTTTAACAGAAACTAATTTTCCAATCACAATAGTTGAACTAGAAGCACATGTAGTAACTCCCACAGGCTGCTGAGGCAGCAGGACAAACTGACAGTAGGATACAAGGGGAACATTTCCAAGCGGCAGAAGGAGAGTTCACAGAAATGTACAGGTGCTTTTCTTCTAGGAGAAGCAGAAGCAAAGTTTCCTACCTTAAGTGGTTTTTTTTGCGTAGCACTGCAGGTTGCTAAACTCGGCTGTTCCAGAGGGAGCTGGCTAGGGGCTTGCCCTGAGTGCACCCACAACAGCAGTGGGGGAGATGACAAAAGCAGAGCCATCATGCAGCACCATACACAGAAGCTGCATTCCCTAGTTAGGCTAACACTAATTAAAATTAATTGTAATTATAATTAAGATCGCAATCAGTGATTTTTTTTCTGTTGAAAAAGTCTTGCTTTTTTCTGCAAAGAACAGCTGGAATCCCATTGGTACTTTACTGCATCTGTGATCTGGTGACATGAGATGAGGTGATGTGATGCATGAGTAAAATGCAACTTTGAAAAGCACTCTCCCGATTTTCCCTGAACTAAATCATGTCACATTTTAATTCTTCTGTGGCTGACACTATCACATATCTGGGTGAACACAACTCTTGCAGGACCCACAGAAAACAATTTTCCCCATCATGGCTATACTAGATCTGGGTTTGCAAACTCACCATACTTCACCATACACCTCAACCTCCCAGAAGCTCTCATACATTGCTAACTAAAAGCAAAGTCACTCCTTAATGTTGTTGAAAAAGAATCCTTTAAGGTAATATTTTTAGATTCATAATATGCTCATTATCCCATTTACCCATGTTAGATATCGATTTTCTTAACACTAAGACCTATAAATAAGTATCACAGTTGAAATCTATACCCTGTACAGCAGATTCCCTAAGTGCAAGAGCAGCAGACACAATCAGTTGCATCCTCATGTGATAGGCAGTAAAATAGCTGACCCCCCCACTATCACTCAATAATTCCACATGTTCTGCTACTAGTACCAAAAATGCTGTTTCAATAGTACTTGTTACGCGAAGACCATATTGAAAATGCCTATCAAGTCGGGAGAAAGAAAAGCCATCTACTTGCTCCATTCCAGTAACTGACATTACCTCCGATTTATAATAAACCAATACCATACATGGTAGGCCCAATCTCTTTAGGTGCAATACATCTGGAGATGAAATATGTGCGTAGAGCATAGTAATTCCTTCTATAAAACAGAAGGAACGGTTGCCTGTGGAAATTACGTCCTCTAGTGGACAGCACACTTTACCAAGATACATGGCTCTGCCATTGGATCTAATGAGTCGAAAAGTCATTATACAAAAGCAATGGGAAGCAAGCCTAGCCTTGGTGTGAAATCACAGCCACAGTACCTGTCTGCACTGGTTCTGCTTTCTCCTCCGTTTGAATTAGCTTTTACAAACACTGACTGCAGCTGAAAATGAAACCATGACTTGGGTCATCACTGTTTATGTGAGAGGACAGAGTAAGCAGAACAGCAGACACAGGCCAGAGGAGTCAGTTTAAGAATCACTCCAGCAGCCCCTAAAGGGCCTCTTCTCCTCTACAATGCATGAATCAATGTTTGCCTTGTCAGGCCAACAGGGCAGATGGAAAGCAAGCAGGCTGACCTGGATGCCAGCCTGGGCAGCCCCTCACCTGCTCGGGCAGTACCGCTCACGTACCAGCCTCGGCCAGTCGAGCATCCAGGCCCAGGTGTGCTCGCACCAGACCTCCCAGGAAGACGCACTCAAGCAGCCTGGGACAAGAGCAGCAGTTTTCAGCTGATGCGATTACAGCAGCAGGCTCTCCTGTGAAACTAATTCAATGCGATTCACGTCACTGTCATAATAGCACAGATTTCAAGCTTTGCAGCAGGCCCAGCAGTTTGCTACATATTTTGCTTGGTAATAAGCATTTGCTGATCAAGCCTAGACATGAGCACATGCCACAGTCAGGCAATCATAAAAAAAGCACTCCTGAATACTACCAAACCAACCTACTTTTAGCAGAGACAAAATAGCATGCAGTATTCTCATAGCTACTGAAAACTCAGTCTTTTACATAAAGTGCTGAAGACTGAATTAATCTCAATTAAAAAATAATCAAAACCAGACTCTGTTGCACAGATCAAAACATTTCCACTTGTCAAAAGTTGTTTTGGAATTGTTACCATTTGAACTACACATCATTTTTCCATTTGGAAAGAGATGCTGGGTAGAAGAAATAACCTTTGCTGTTACCACTGGCTGCTGTTGCATAATTCTACTTCTTTCTCTTCTGCCGGTTTCAGAGGCTTCCTGCCTACCCATTAAGTGATTTAACTGAGCTACCCACATAGTGTTATTTAGTGACTATGCAGTTGAGACTTACCAGAGGCCAAAATCACCTACTGTTATTTTCTAGTTTTGTTTTATTTCTTCTTTGGTAAACTTAGAACTGAAGATGTACTTTAGAAATACGTGAATTTGACTATTACCAGAGACAGTCCTCAGAGTCGGGAGCTCAGGTAAGACAGAGGGAGATGCTGATCCTCCCTCCAGTTATTCCAGAGTGAAAACTACAGCTCGCTCAGACTAAGCCCTCACCTGTGCGTAGACCACCAGGAAAGAAAGGCCATATACGCCATTATCGTTAGCAAGGCCACACAGAATTCATCCAAAGTCACACAATGTATCTGTAGCAGAAACTGGAACTGAAATGAAATCAGCTGAAACCAACATGCAGTCCACTGCCTGTGGAAGGGGCTGGGGGTGCAATGGGAGGCCTACCGGGGGATATCGAACTGTGAAGCCAAAGGGGGAGAGGAGGCCAGAGGGAGGGAGGAAGGGAAAAATAAAAGTGGGAAGCTAGAGGGAGGTCAGAGAGAGCACACTAGGCCAAGGTGGACAGAGAAGGAAAAAGTCGAAGGTCAAGGGGGAGAGTGCTCAGAGGACAAAGTGGGAGGCCAGACAGGTGGAGGAGAGGAGGAGGAAAATGAAAAGAGAGAAACCCAATGGAAGAGATGGAGGCTGAGAGTGAGAGGGAGGGAGAGGAGTGGAGCGAGGGGAAGACGGCAGGAGGCCAGAGGCCGAGGGGCAGCCAGAGCTGGACCTGGTGGCTGCCGGCAAGAGAGGCCAAGGGGGGAGAGTGCGCAAGGCCAGAGGAAGATGGGGAGCCAGAGCGGGGGGCCCAACAGAGGGATATAAAGGTGGGGAGAATAAAAGAGTAATGGGCCGGGGGGAGGAACATAGGGAGCCAGAGACGGGGAGGCAAATAAAGGAGAGGGAGGCCAATGCAGGGGCGAGAGGCATCCAACCCGCCTGACTGGCGGCCGCTCTGAAGGGAGGTGATGCCGCTTCCCCCTTCCCTCCGGGGAGCGCAGTCACCCGGGCCTGCGGGGGAGCGGGCACGGACTGTGAAACCAGCAGAAAACAAGCTTCCTAAACATTTAAGGCAACAAAGAGTTTTCCATCTGTTTGGTTCCCAGAACTAGTCTGCAGACAAGCTGAGGAAGGTTAGGAGCTGACATGGGAAAGCAGTGGAAACATGCACAGTTTATCTCACCGTTTGCAGCAAGCCACCAGAGCAAACCATTCTGTCCATTCACGAACCCGCAGTGCCCCAAGCACCGGCCAAGCCCTGCCCTGCTGAAATCTGCACACTTACAGCCTCGCGAATCGCAGACTCAGCAGCTTTGCTGGCACTTCAGAAAGAGGACAGAAGAGGAAGAATTAAAAGGGACATAAGTGGGACAAGCATTAGGAGAAACGTCCTGGTTTAAGAGGCAGCAAGATGAGAGGCAAGAAGTCACGAGCATGTAAGTGGGAGAAAAGGAGAAGAAAGGTAATCCTTGAGGGGCAATACATCAGTAGGGTCTTGGAGCGAACAAAGTCAGCAAGTCTGTCAGAGAAGCCGCGGCCCAGCAAGAGGTGTTAGAGCACTCCCTCCGAGAGCAGCGCCGGGCTGCGGGCGGTGCGCTGAGACTGCGCTTCTAGGAGCTGAGAAAAAGGGTGACAGGTACAAAGGAAAAATGGAAAGGTGAAGGGAAGCATTAAGGGAAGAATGAAGTGGTCAGTTTTGGAAAGAAAGCAGCTTGGGACAGAAAAAGGAGAAGAGAGGCAGCAAGACTGAGCAGATACCAAGAAATGTTAAACAGGAGTGTCAGGAACTCCCTTTATTCTCACTGTGGCTGCACCAGTCCCTAAATTAAAATCAAAAGGAGAGCAAAGAGCACAGCTGACAAAACCAATGACATAGTTACAGGCAGAAGTCCACACAAAATGCAGGTTCCATTGTCAAGAAGTGAAAGAGCTAACCAACGGAAAAGTCCAGACACCACGATGGTCAGGAGCAGCCAACATAACCAACTCCTCTCTCCCATTCCTCACGCAGTATCTTTCATCTCATACCAATTCAGTAATTATAAGTCCCTGGTTACCTACTCTGTATATCCTTCAGCTGGCAGTTCTGCAGCAGATGGTAAGGACAGGAATGTATTTGCTCACTGAGTACAGGAAACAAATCAAGAAACTAAGCCATGCAGCCCTTTAAGCCCCTATTTTAAGGTACCAGTGACATTTCCAGTCTTGCACCTTATGGGATTACTGGCGAAATGGGAGGAAGACAGAGAGGAGGTCTAATGCGACTGTTCAGGCTCCAAATCCTAGACGAGGCTTTCTTGTAAACGCGGTGCATCTCCCAGAGCCGTTCCTCGATGCTGCGCGCGCCAGCTTTCCCCCGCAGAAGGTAACTTCACCCTCCCTCTCAGCAGTATCATCACCTCCTACAAACTCACTCCCCAAAACCAGAGAAGATATGAATAGTCTCTAACCTTTTCCTGCAACGACTGTAGGTGGACTGCCTGCATCACATCTGAAGGACTCTGCTTTCACAGTGCAGAGATTTTGGCTTTCTGAGGAGGCATTTTTGAGTCACTGCTGCCTGTTAAAAAATGAAGTAGGAGATGAAGAGCGGATACCACACCACCCCCAGAAGGACATGTCAGGTAGGGATCTGCAGTTGCTGCTATAGGATTTTGCGACCTACAATCCTGCAAATGCCCAGTAATTTTTTGTGCAGGGACTATTCCAAATGCTTAAGATCTGGAATCCTCCAGGTGAGATCTGGCTACTCAAACAAGTCACGTCAGCCACCTCTAAAAGCCCTTTATAACCACACGTATCATTCAACTGTGATCAAGCAGCAGATTTCATGGCTACTAAAATGCTGGTCTTTCTATTTGTCATAAGGTTACAGTATTGGCAGGGGCTGCAAGGTAGGGTACATACAAGCAAGGGCCACAACATATTTGTGCATATTTGTGAAAAACTCGGTAGGCTAAATTTATA
Organism: Patagioenas fasciata; assembly: GCF_037038585.1. Classification (NCBI taxonomy): domain Eukaryota; kingdom Metazoa; phylum Chordata; class Aves; order Columbiformes; family Columbidae; genus Patagioenas; species Patagioenas fasciata. The sequence continues at coordinate 13,342,755 of NC_092538.1, read as the reverse complement.
AAAGCTGCACATTTCCCCTGCTCCTAACTCAGATATGTTCTGCCAGAACTACATGGTGAATGGTCAGTTCCTGCTTTTCTTTACAATAAGAAGTCGTGACAACATCAAGAAGCCACCATCAAAAGTCCTATTTTGTCTACTGAAGTGAGGTGGAATCGCATCTAAGACAAGTACCATCCTTTAAAGTTCCTAAAATTCCTGTGCAAAGTTGGATTTGAGCAAGCTACGTTATTCAAGTACCACTGACAGTGAAAGCAATGCTCCCTCATTTTCCAAGTAAAGTTAAAACCAATGCCAAAGAAAAAACAATGAGACTTTTTCCTCACTTGATTATTTCTTCATTTTCCAAACACGGAAACAACCATTTAGTTCAATACTTCATTTGCATCTTCCGAAATTATTGATGTTCTCATATTCCTGAGCACTATGTCTCTAGGCTGTCACCAATCCCTGTGTATTTTCATGGAATAATAATAAAAAACAAACAAACAAACAACAAACACTGCTGAGCAAAAACTTTGGGTTTAGCTTTAATATTACCATGCTGCTGTAAAGCTGTGCAAGAACTGACACCAAACACCAGGCAAGGCTCGGGTGCAGACCAGCAGGCATTCAGTCGCACACAGTTAGGCCTCCACCTTAAACAGCAACGGGCTCTGTGTGCAGCCTAGAAGAAAACCACTTCTGCAAGAGGTTTCCCATCTCTGCTGCGAGCTGACACCCAGAGCACAGGCCACCTGGTGTGGGGCTGCCCTGCCACCAGGCACGGGCACCAGGGCTTTGCTTCTGAGTATGCCCAAGCCCTCTGGCCTCACCCCAGTTAAGCAACCTCCCAACTGCTCCGGTTCTGGAGGCCGCACGAGTTGAAGTACGTGACCCTACAAGCACAGGAGACCGCACCTGCCTGCTCCCTGCAGCAAGGCATGAGCGGCCCGCCTGCCTGCAGACGAGCCCACGGCTGCTGCGTCCCAGGCTGCTTCCCGCGAGCAGGCGGCAGCGAGCACCGGCTCCACCAGGCGGCAGCCACAGAGCTCCACAGAGCACGGAGAGACCCTTTCCGGCCCAGCACCGGGGAGCAAAAGCGGGAGGCGCCCAGACGGCGGCTGCTGGGGCGGGCGCCCGTGATGCCGCTGCAGCCCCGCGCGGCGCCACCGCGGGCACCGAAAACCGAGCGGACGCCGCTCGGAAAAGACGAGGCGGGCAAACGCACCTATGCCTCATTCACCGAAGTTTGCATTTACCGTGCCGGGGGGCCGGCGGACACGGCGCCGGGATCGCCCGCGAGGGCCGCAACCCCGCGCTCCCTCAGGGCTGTCCCGCCCCGCCGCGCGGGCTCAGCACTCACCTGGGCGCGGAGCCTTCGCCATTTCAGGTCTGCCCGCTGGCAGCCGAGCTGCCGCCCGCCGCCTCAGCTGCTCGCCCGCGGGGCCCCCGCGGCGCGCCCACACCGCGCGCCCCGCCGCCCCATCTGCTCCCGGCGGAAGCCCCGCACCGCCCACCCGCCTGCGGCGCTGGGCGACGCGGCCGGGAGACGACGCCGGGAGACGCCACCGCGCAGCCCGCGCGCCGCCGCGCAGCCGCCGTCGTTAAAGGCGCAGCGAGCGGCTCCGCGGGGAGCGGCCGGGCCGGGCCGGCGTGGCGCTCGGGACCGGCCTGGGCAGGGCGGCGGGCGCGGGCCACGACCCCACCAGCGGGGTTGTGACTCCACCGGCCCCACGGCGCGCCCGCCGGGGAGCTGTCGGGGCTCCCTTGGTGTGGTGGGCAAGATGTCTAATTATAGAAATCAAACCTTGTACAAAACATGGTCTGCATGCTAATTCGTGAGGAAAATGATCAACACAAGTGGCAATGCCATCTGTTAGAGGCAATACAGAGCTGCTCAAGGATGGGAGCTCAAGAGAGGAGTGTGATCCACTGACACCGTTGCCTCACTGAAACCACCTGCTCACCTAAAGATCCAAACCTGCTTGTACTGGGCAGGGAAAGTCGCTCTGAAGGTGCAAAGCAGCAAAGCTGAAGGTGGGTTGGTTGGTTAACATCTCCAGGGCTGAATTCAAGCCCAGATTCTATTGAGGTGTGCCAGCCAACACTTGGTTCAATCTGGTTTAAGCAGCCTTTGGAGCCAAAATGAGGACTGCTGAGGATGTAAGAGAAATGGAGAATCTGTGCTCTAGAGACAGCATCATTTATCCAAAGTCAGAAGATAATTGCTTAATTCAAGAAGGGGTTGATGGTGAGTGCAGTTCCATGAGCAGCTGTGGAACTGCAGTGACAGAGCAGTGTGGGACTCGGGGAAAGCGGCTCATGAGGCTGCAATGATGGCCACAAGGACCCCTTACGCTCAGTTCCTATACCCTGCCTGAAGTCACCACAGGATTTGAGAGGCAGCCCTAGGGAGCAGACACCACACTGAGTCAGAGGAAAGAGCAGGCAGCGGAGCAGCTTGCGGCCAAGCGCTGTACATGAGCCACCCACCAGAAATGGGTTGCACTGTGCTATTTTACAAGGAAGGGCTGCGAAATTCTCTGGCAGCAGCCACCTGCCAAAGAAGCTGTTCAGGATCCAGAAACAAGCCTTGAGATGGCAACTCTTGGCAACATAACTTCAAATAGTTTATATGTCACCCACAGCCAAAATAATAAATAAATAAATAGCCAGGATATGTCAGAGGCCAACCCTTTAGAGCAGCATTCTGCCAAAAAAAGCAAAGGGAACAAAAGCATAATCCACAAAGCCATAACAGAAGACAGCAATGGATGGGCAAGTGGTCCCAACACAGCCTTTATGCTCCTCACGGGTACAGGGTGATGTCCAGCACGGAGGTACATGGCTTGGCGGGGGGGCTATGATGTGGCCAGATTGCTGCTACTTCTAGTTAATCCTGGATATCAGAAAGGCCTCTTATTGCTAAGGTTGCAGTGACTGGCATGAGGATTGCTCAGCTTTGCGGCTGGAGCTGGATGTGTGGCTGTAAAAAGGCCACAAAAGACACAAGGCAGCCAGACAAATGCCTGTGCCTGGCAATGAAAATGTTCCTAACAATATCACAGGTCTTGCTCTGTAGAGAAGCAGGGTCTAACTCACGGTCAAGACAGCTGTCAATAGCTACAGAAGCAAGAACTGCTGAGTCCTGAACCAGTTGGCCTCCTCTGCTTGACTTCTTCATTGGCTCTGACCTGGAAGATGCGTTTTCCTCCTGCCTCAAGGCTTCTCAGTAGCTAGAAGCTACCAAACTAAAGGTCTGTCAGAGCAGAAGCAGACTCGTGCTGATCAATAATGTCAGGCTGAGGCCTTCTCAAATGCAGGCAAGGAAAAATGGTACTTGCTGTTTTAACTGCAGTGCTCTCCAGTGTTGATAGCGACATGAGGAGGAAGGCATAAGGAATAAAAAACAGATGGAAAGAAAGCTGGTAAGAATTAACATCACAGGATTTAAGCAGGATTTCATGAGTAATTAATTTATGAAGATTGTTTTTTTCTCTGCACTGTTTACAATTCTATAATAACGTATTCAGAGCTTCCTGCCAATTAACAACTATCATTGTCCTTCTGATGCACACAGAGACTGCATTGTCTATTTCAATATCCACTTTGTCCCTAATAAGAGGAGTGAAAAAAAAAGTCTCTACCTGTGTAAAGGAGAGGGAAAAATCTCAACATTAATCAGAAAGTTCCCTAGAAGTCCCAGACTGGGGGGCTGGACAAAGCTGGTACTCTAGTTGCAGAACTCTGGCTCAGGGTGCTCTCATTTGTAAAGCAGTCGCAAGGGTCCAGGCAGAAGCAAACACACAGGTGAAGCACAAGGAAACTGATGATAAATGGCCAGTTGGGACCACTGTCCTTCAACCTGCTGCTCTTCTCTCAGACCACGCTACCATCCTAGAACATCAGTGTAATGTACATCAAGCATGGTGCAAGAGAGAATGTGCGGTCTTCTGAGGAAGAATATGCTTGAATACTATTATGTTCTTCCAGAACATACCTTGAGCAGATATACTGAAGCAGTTCTTCTATTTGGCTGATAACTGACATGACATACAACAACAAAAAAAAAAAAACAATCCAAACCAAACCAGAAAACCTGCACCTCTTTTCCTAGTGGAAGAAAAGCAATCCATAGAGAAGCAGGATATGCAGAAAGTTATCCTCCAGGAGTAACCCAGAAACAAAGCAAGATAAAGAGAAGAAACTAGTTCAATTATGCTCTTACGTTGACATTAATGGAAGTTGAACTAGGTCCAGCATTAATACAAAAATTAGCTCCAAAGCACTGGTAGAAAAAACACTGTTGCCATAACTACCTCACTCCCAGAAGCACGTTGATTTAATTCCTACAGTTAAATATTTACAGAGCAGATTGCATGTTTTCAGGAGCTGCAGGAGCTGCTCATAGAATGCAAATGCAAAGTCCTGTCATCAGGGTTCTGACAGATTTCCAGAGTCACCCACCAGGAGGGAGGAGCACGGCTGCCCCGGCAGGGAGGGCAGGACGGGCCGGGGTACCCGCGGCACCGGCAGCACACGGTCCCACAGCACCGAGCACGGCCGGGTGGGACAGGCACAGGTCCCTCTGGCAGCCCAGGCGTCACCAGAGCGGGTCTGGAGAGCAGGGGACACACGGCTGCGCCTGCGGAGCAGCGAGGACCAGGGACTTGCCCGACTACAAGGGGGGCTCTTGGCCATGGGCAGAGGTCCCAGACAGGCCAAGTTAGGGCAATCAAAGCCTGTTGGTGCACCCAGGATATGGCACTGCCCTTGCACCAGACTGCTCTGACATGCTTCTACCAGCCATGCCCTATATCACTCCAAACCACTTAACTTTAATTCTACTTCAGCTGTACATCACTACAACGATTTCTATTTGTTGGAGTCATCCACACGTCTATAGAACGACTGAAGTCTTTCATCCTGTTTTTGCTTCATCCCTCTCACAGCTGTGACAATGAAGAAACTTGCACATAAACAATCAAGGAAAAACCAGGCCTGGAAAGATCTTACAATGAAATCTACTCCAGACCCATGCAAGTGGATCCTCTGCAATACCAGGTCAATACTTGTTTTGGATATCTGACCTGTTCCTAAAGACTTTCAGCAATAAGAAACAGTCTCCAAGAAAATGTATTCTTCACTATCTATGCCAAAAAATACTTGTAAATCCGAAGCTGCTTCTGGTACTCCCCCATGACTTAGCTTTAAAGAAGTACAGACGCAGATGCATGACAGTGCTGGGCGCTGGCTATTCCAAATGGGTTCAGACAGAAGTTCTCCTAAATTAAAACTATGTTCCGCCCTAAGAAACAAGTGTTGGTTGTTAAAAAATAAAATGTCTTGAAAATACATTCACAGGCATATATACACACACATAGAGACACTATGGCTCTAACCTTTCGGACTTAAAACCAGGTCCACATCGTCTACATCGTTACATTTGGTGTAAATTTCAAGACGAACAAATCAGTAAACCAGGTTTCACTAAAAAGAAAATTAGTTTTAAAATGCATGTTCTAGTTGGAGGAAATTAAATAAATCTTAGGTTAAAGATTCTTCTGTTACAGGTTGAGCTCTACTGGAGAAATTCGTCACAGGACACAGCAGTGCCAGACAAGTACCAGGGGAAGAGGCCCAGCACCCAGGGGTGGACTGCAGGATGCCCAGCAGGCTGCTGCCCTGTGCTGTGCTCACATCTACTGAATGCTGCGCCGCAAGAATCCTTCCTTTGGACAGCCACCTCCGAAAAGAGCTAATCCGGGTACATGTGCCAAGTACGGAGGTCAGACAACATCTTTCTTACATGATACTGAAAGCACTACACAGCAAACAAAACAGATTTTACTCTAGATTGTTCTATCTTGGCTTTAGAAATGCTTCCTTCTTCTGACACACCTATCAGATCTATTAAATGCATTTTACCAAGAAGAATAAACTAAAACCCATAGGTCTGAGGTAGATAAGTCAGATTCTCTCAATTTTTAATCAGAAAACTGAGGCACAGTCCAGCTAAGTCCACGGCACTGTTTGAACGCAGTCCTCCTCTCAGTATGTTATTCTAGTAAGAAGATCACACTTAAAAACAAATGAAGTAATACAGGTATACAAATGGATCAGTATTTCTACCAAAATATATAAACTTTACTTGTAACAGTTCATTCTATTTGCAACACTACAAAAAAAAAAAAATCCTGATAAGCACAGTGTAATAAAGTCCAAAAAGGAAAACATTGTGATAATGGTTTTATAAAAATCTGAGATGAATTCTTGATGGACTTAATTTATTTGATGAACAGAATCTCACAGACTTTTAAAAAACCATGAAAAATGAGATCATCTGATGACCGTTAGACTGCGGCTGACGCTGCATTTGGTAACGGGCAGGTTTGAGGGCATTCACTGCGCCGGCTGCAAAAACTCTGCCGTGAACACAGCTTCCGCGTAATCCTCGCAGACACCCTGCAGCTCGGCGGCCACGTCGCACAGCGCTGCTTCCGCCAGCTGCTCTGCAAGGCTGGGGGACAGGGCAGGAAATAAAGACAAGGAAAAAGTTCAGAAAGTCGGATTTCAAATTCCAGTCATTCATTCCATTGATATCAATGATCTGATTTTAAATGGCAAATACTCATGTTTTTTCATTATTTTTACTGCTTAGCCCAAGAAAAGATCTGATATGTGTTCTGATATGTGTTCAATAAGATATCAGAAATTCCTTCCTCAGTCTGCTTCATAGCAAAGAACATACTTGAGGCTCAGAAGTGTTGAGAGATCCCAGTTGCTTCCTTTTTTCAAACTCTTAGATACTAATCCTGCCTTCGGAATAAGAGTTGCCATAGCATGGTGCTCATCCAAAGGCCGCTGAAGTAAATGGGAAGCATCCTCTTGATTCAGCTGCCACGGAATCAAGCCCTACTGAGCGCAGTGAAGTTCAAGGAAAAGCGAGACCAGAATTTTCAGTTTTCATTGATCTCTAGACCACAGCAGATGTTACAGAAGGGAAAACTATTTTAGTGTAAGAACACGATTGTTTACTGGCCTCTTGAAAACTTCACAATTTTGCCTATGTTCTGAAATATCATAAAGTTAGTCTTTCTAAGGCCTTTTGAGCACAGGATGGGAGTGTTTCTTTTAAACATTGTGATACTATTCTATATAAAACTATTTCTAATGCCCTTTGGTGGTAAGAGTAAGTCAATGAGGCATGCTGGATATCGGATTGCTTTGTAGTTCGATTTCGGGTAACAAGAGGTATCAGGCAAAGGGCAGCAGTGGAATCCAGCGGTTAGGAGCCGCTCACTGCTACTTGGTCCCCGAGGGCGCCGGTCCCTGAGCTGCCCAGCGCACGCCGGTCATGAGGAGGAGCGCGGCTCAGGGGGGCAGACGACAGCACTGAGAACGGACAAGGCGTATTTCAGTGGTTCAGCTCAATAGATTCAAATACAGTAGTATAACCACAGTTATTAAAAATGTGCCTGCTTATCCAGAGTTGGGCAAACTGTCAACACATGATTAATTTCATACATGCAAGTCATCTCAAATACTGCAGGACCTGTTCGTGGAAACACTGATGCAGACCCAATGTTACTCAAATGAGCTGTATCACTGATTGTGATGCTACTGCATTAAAAATGTGAGCAGAAGTTTAAAAACTCTTGGCAATTAAGCCTGATGTCCAATCTGCCAAGACGGACAATTATGGCAAACCACTCCATCTACAACCACTGAAGTTAGATTTTGTAATTCTTAATACGCCAGAGTTTTCTACTTCCATTTATCTCCTCCAATACTCAGAAGTCTTCTGATTTCCACCCTGCAGGGAATTAATGTCCCCTCTATGTCAACTCATGTTGTGCCAGTATTTCTTCAATTCTGAAAGAATAGGACTAGCAAGGTTCAAGTTCAGCCTGTATTTCCGTGCTTTTTGAGGGGCTGGGACTTTACAAGACCAATAGGTGATTTCTGAAGTACATCATATTTCCAGGCAATTGTAGGCAATCACTCAAAGACTGCTTCTGGCTTTCAATTTGGAATTTAAATGTCCCCTTCCCCACTCCTTTCCTGAATAAAGACAGAAAAACCTGCTCATCAGCCGATAGATTCACTTCAAAAACACAAGAATAGTTTGTATACCTCTCAGCGATCTGCCATGGATCGAAACTGCCTACCGCCTCATGGGAAATGAGCTTTAAGTGATGCTGGTATCTGCTGTTGTAGTCCAGGATGCTCTGGAGCATATGCTTTGGCACAGAGAGACACACACAGCACTCTTTTTGTAGAGGGTTCCGAGTCAAGGGCTGCAGAATGTCATTTCCAGGCTGCAACTTCTCCTCTGCTTCTTTGTTTTCATCAATATCACTGGAAACATAACATAGTCATTAAGCCAGAACGTGATTTTCAAGTATCTTTTTGGAGGATCAGAAAATTTCTTCAAATAGTACCCACACTTTTCTGTAATTAAAACACTATAATGAAGACACACACCTCACATGCACTACAGTTTAGTGTAAGGCTGAATATTCTACTTACTTGACATCAAAACGTTTTTCAGACAAAATGTCCATTTCTGGCTCTGTGTGTCCAATTAATTTGGTTATCTGAATTGGATGAGGAGATGTAGGTCGTCTAGCTATTGATTCAATTTGTTGTTCTAGAAGGAAGAAAATAACATTTAAAATTATTTTGATTTCAAAATATCTGAATTTGAAGACACGGATTACAGGAAAAACAAATTGCTTCAAAAAGACACTTACCCATTTTGCCTTCCTGGGCCCAGAACTCCGAATCACAGTACACAATCTGGGTAAATCTCCTGCGTACAGCCTCCTGGTATTTCTGGTTTTTAACATATAAAAACAATTAATCAACACATACCCAGCTATTCAGCTGTACTAGTTATCACTCAATAAGAAAGCAGCTCATGATGCTCTTTGGTCAAAGGAGGCTTATTTTGCCTAGTGAACACAGAAAAGGGGCAGGGAGGTGAAATAATGCTAATCATCTTGTTCAAAGTGCCGTACTTAAAGACTCAGCAAGTTGTCAGTACCACGTCAGCTCCCCCCATTGCAGACCAACAGCAGTCAGCAGAGCAACTGCGCAGCCCTCACGCTGCTGCTCCTGCCTTGCCCGCAGGGAATTCAAACGCAGGCTCAAGTACCTCACATGGACCAGGACACCGCACAGTGCAAGCTGTACACTTCCAACTTGTGAACAGATCTCATTAACATCTACAGAGAAAGATGGATAAATACAGGGACAGACAACCATGTATTTGTCAGACTTCTCCATGTTGCCCTGGAAAATGTTTTGGATTGCAAGTGCGTATTTCCTTGAGATGCTCATGCTACTAGAATACCAGGATTCTATATTTTAAAAAAGGAAAAAAAAATCATAAATATTCAAATATTTCAAAATCTGTGAGACAATCAACACAATCGCCATACTGATTGTCCCATTGACATATGATGATATAAGCCACAAAGTCTTGAAGTGGGAAGCAAACTCAGGTCTACCGACTCTAACATTAGCAGCAAAACCGTTAGGGCAAACATTCTTCCATTCTTACACAATGTTTTGCCTGAGGTGCAAACTCCATCCAAGTCCTTAACTCATACACTGGTCCAGTCAGACCTTGCTTCATTTAAGAATGTAGATACTTACAGATATTACAGGGTATGGGCAGTAAACAGGAAATTGGTTCTAATGAGACCAGCCAACAAAGAAAATCTTACTTCAATTTCTTCCATTCTTTGCAACATTGACTCCAGACTGTAGGTGTCAGCCAGAGGCAGAGCCTTGGTCTGGAGTCTCTCATGCTGCTCCATACTCCACAGCTCCTCAGCAGTATCTTCCAGAAGATCATCCAATAGCTTTTCACTCAGAGTATCTGCATTTGCTGCAATGTGCTGTTTAAAAAAAAATTTAAAATAAACAAAAATCCCACCACCGCACAGCCAATGCAAGAAAACAAACCAAACCAAACCACAGCTGGGGGAAGAATGCTTACAAATCAAACATTTCTGACAGAAGCTCATGGAATAATCCAACTGTCATTTCAACTTTTCCCTTCAATGAAAATGCAAATAAATTCCTGTTGTCCTTCCACCCACACAATAAGCCAAACCAATAAAAACAGCTTAGTGTGTTCCCACCAGTCAAACCAGTGAATATGGAAAAAGCTTGCTACACAACTATGTTCCCAAGTTGAAGACAAATTGTCACCGGTTCAGAGATCACCCAGGAATTCAAGAAAGTGACGGCTCCCATCTTACAAAACATCACACGCATTTAACTCATACAGTCACTGTCCCAGAGCTGCTCCAGGTGGTGATGAGTAAATATATAGGATCCAGGCCACACCTGTAGCTTTCAGTTGTGTCCAATTTTACCAGTTAGCCATTGTACACTATCACTTTTTATTTACCTGTATTATTTTATATTAAAACATTTTTCCCCTTAAGCAACTTCATACATTCATGGTCACATCAAGAAAAATATACAAAAGATATGATGTTAGAAAGAGCTTCCTCCTTGTTTCCTATTGGTTACAGAACAATACTTTAGAGGCACACATCCCCATTCAATTACACCGGTTTAATGATGTGGCTTATGTAAGTTGAGCTTGCTAAGTTCATGAAATCAGTACTACTTTTCCAGATGCATTCTGCTATATGGCAAAGACAAAAAATAATCTTAAATGTCAGACAGCTTTACTCTATGACATACAGATAGAATATACCTTCTCAGCAGCATGAGTTAAAAGGCAGTGTGTAAATGAAGAATTCTTCAAATGACAGTTTGTTTTCCAAGGAGAGACTGATCTTATAAATAAAATGTAAATCCTCTCATAATAATCAAGCTTTCTGTATTATTAGTCATTAATATTACCGGTATTATAAGAATTATTAAAATAATCTTGTCAAGTCCAGTCACGATCAGCATGGGACTGTTAAGACCATTCAACAACTTAAAAATGCATCTGCTTGACAAGAAGCTAACAAAAAAAAATGCAGCTTTGCCAAACTTAATTACAATCATTCAAGACCCTCCTACTGAAATGGAAACGCACTCTCCAAACGCCCAAAACTGTGTTGACTAAATAAATATGACTTGCATTAAGTTGTAAAGAAACTGTGTGTTGCCCCTTCACAAATGTTTTACAGCTCCAAAGGCGTCATTCAGACAGCGGCATGAACTTGACTGCACTACCTGTGTCCCATCGGACATCGGTTCCGAGTGCTCCCGTGCTGCCTTCTCAGCTTTGTCTGCACACTGGGCTGGAGAAGCACTTCGAGACCTACACAAAAAAGAACAAATGAAAATGCCATTCTTAAACCTGGAGTGACTACAATAATTTCAAAAAAACAAACAAATAAATGTACTTTTTAGGGGACTGGTGGGAGTGGGGAGAAAACCCTATCAGATCTGACACTACTTATTAGCTGCTGAAAGTAAGCCATTACCTTAACTTTTGTATTTTCTCCATTTCTCCTCTGCTAAGGTCAGTTAGAACCTTCACTCTTCTTGAAGCTTCTGCTTCAGGCCACACTAGTCTTCAAAAATAAAACAGTAACATAGAGGGTTACAAAATGCACATTCTAACAACTGAAGAATGGAATCGCATAGAATCACAGAATCGACTGGGTTGGAAAAGACCTCAGAGATCGAGTCCAACCCTTGGTCCAACTCCAATCCGTTGACCAGATCATGGCACTCAGTGCCATGGTCAATCTCAGTTTACAAATCTCCAGGGCCGGTGTGTCCAGCACCTCCCTGGGCAGCCATTCCAATGCTGACCACTCTCTCTGCACAGAATTGCTTTCTAATCTCCAGCCTCAATTTCCCCTGGCAGAGTTGAAGCCCCTGCCCCCTTGTCCTATTGCTGACTGCCTGGGAGAAGAGCCCAATCCCCACCTGGCTAGAACTGCCCTTCAGGTCGTTCTAGAGAGTGCTGAGCTCACCTCTAAGCCTCCTCTTCTCCAGACTGAACAAGCCCAGCTCTCTCAGCCTCTCTCCATAGGGCTTGTGTTCAAGTCCCTTCCCCAGCCTTGTTGCTCTTCTCTGGACCCGCTCCAGCACTTCAATCTCTTTCCTGACCTGAGGGGCCCAGAACTGAACACAATACTCCAGGTGTGGCCTCCCCAGTGCAGAGCACAGGGGAAGGATCACTGCCCTTGTCCTGCTGACCACGCTATGTTTGATACAGGACAGGACACCATTGGCCTTCTTGGCCACCTGGGCACACTGTTGGCTCATGTTGAGCTTCCTGTCCATTAGTCTCCCAGGTCCCTTTCTGCCTGACTGCTCTCCAGCCACTCTGTGCCAGCCTGGAGCGCTGCAGGGGGTTGTTGTGGCCAAAGTACAGCACCCGGCACTTGGCCTTGTTGAACTTCATCCCATTGGAATCAGCCCATTTTTCCAGATCCCTCTGCAGAGCCCTCCTGCCTTCCAGCACCTCCACACTCCCTCCCAACTTGGTGTCATCAGCAAATTTGCTGATGATGGTCTCAATCCCCTCATCTAAATCATCAATAAAGATGTTAAACAGAACTGAACCCAACACTGACCCCTGGGGACACCACTAGTGACTGGTCAGCTGGATGCAGCCCCGTTCACCAGCACTCTCTGGCCCCATGATTCTGAGTTTTAGTTTAGAAAACTTGCAGAAAACTTCACAGAGAAAATTAATACTGGTGTTAAGACCATATAAGCCAAGAAATGCTGTTGGGAGCCAGGGATCTTTAATTACGTTTCTGCTACTGGCAAACAAGCAACTTCATGGCTACCCACAAACAGTGCACAGAGACAAGCTCCGTGCCTTACCATGCACGCTGCCTACTACTGCATCTCCTGCTTCAACTGCCACAGACAGCAGTCCCGAGGCAAACTAAATTTGGGGAGCCCTGGTCTACCGGATGCTGAATATATAAAATAGACAAACCTGCACTGTTACTGGCTAGGACAAAGATACATATTTTGTCTTTCTGGAACAGGGAAATAATTATTTACCCTCTTAATGCAGTGCAGTGAATATCCGTTCTGCAAGCTGCGTGTTTTGTCAATGCCTTGCCCAGCACAGTTTAGCCTCTGACTCCCAGACAGTACTTGGACCTGATCCAGGAAAAAGCACAAAGCGATGCTGTATGGACAAGGCCACTTTGTGCTGAGTGGGAAAAGAACACAACCACCCAGTAGTAAGCTGTGCTGTGCCACTTGCCTTCACGGTCTGACAGCCAGGCCAAATCCATCCTGTTTACCAGTACAGATACTGCCGCGTTTCCACAGGGAAGCAGGGGGAAGACAAGGTTCCGCCAGGCTGTGAACGTACCGCTTAGGTGGAGCACGTGGAGACGGAGGGTTCGGAGGCACGTAGGCTGTTCTGCTCTCCTTAACAAGGCGTTTGTTCTCTTTTAGCTGGAAAGCTATAGTTGTCTCTTGAAATCGGGCATGCTTTCCGTGAGGCCGTACCCGCCTTGATTTTAGAGATTTCTGCATTCCCTCAAAATTAACACAATCACATTAGAAACATATATTCCAGTTGTTGAATTTTTCAAGTATTCTGAAGCATTCTGCTTCAGAATTTGTCCTGAAGTCATGCCTGCTGGCTTTGTTGCACAGTCAGTATGTGGAGGTTGTACAGCTGATCTAAAAGGAAGCACAGCTGTGCCTGAACAGAACATATGCTTAATCCTGCAACTACTGCTTTGTAAACAGTTCAAATTTGTCCAACGTTGCACTTCCTGGGGAAAAACTTATTCTGAAATTTAGAAGGTTGCCAAGGTAACATTTTATTCAGCCATGAAACTACTATTGCCACATTTTTATTTGCTACAGAGACACTTAGACCAGTGCCCTCAGCACGAATTATTGAAATGCTTAACCTTCCTGCCCAAAATCCTCACTGACAGATAGATATGGGAAGCAGTAAAAGTTACACCTGTGTACATCTGTGTTACTGTATCAGATCTGATTTTTCAAGCTGAGAGTGATACTCTGAGGAAGATTTTTTAAAAAGGCATTTAATATAAAATGCCAACTATTTGTAAAATTTAGCAGTTTGAAATACTCTTTAAAGAACTCACTTGTTTGCATTACAGAAGCCTCTTGCTGGTTGCACAAAGGACTTAACCAGAAGCCAGAATTGGTATTGTGAAGTTTGACAATTTCTGTAATCAATGAACACACCCTAACATGAACATGCTTAACATATCCTCCTACCAGTGATTAGCATTAGCACAATATGACTGCTGAATGCATTCTTCACGGCAGAAGATGGCCAATAAGAGGAAAATATTTCAGCTTTGATTTCAAGTTTAAAAATAACCATGCTAATATCAAACATTAAACTAGGTTAGGTGAAAGTTCTCCTTGCTAATTCTGTTACTCATTGTTTCAAGTTGTACAGGAATAATAACACTACTTTCCAAAAACATTTGATAGAACAGTCATAACCACAAGAAATCATGCAGTAGATGACATAGTTTATCGTGAGGAAGTGCAAATCTTGACAGCGTCTTACATTATATAACAAATCCCAGAGGACAAATAGAAGAAAGCATAAATCCTTTTATCACTTCCATACCTGTGATTTTGCAGGTAATAACACACCTTTCTTCTTCAAAGGGCCACTTTCAAGGATGGGATCTCTTTCTACAGCTCTGGCTCTCACCAGTGCTTCCGTGCTTCCTTGTAGAGTGGCGTTTCTCCCTGGAGTGGGTGGGTCATTTTCTTCTCTGAATTCATTGTGCAATATATGAGCAGAACTGTTTGCCTTCTGAACTGCTGAAATATTTGTAATATACTGATGTGTATCTGTGTCAAAAATAGTAAATGAACTTCCAACTGTAAGCTGAAAGGGGCAAGAATCATCTTCATTAGCTCTGTTATGCTAGGTATAGCAAATTGTGAACTTTTAAGCTCTAGCGTAACTTAAAAAAATTAAATAAAATAATTTTAAAACCCCTTGTATTTCCTGACAACTCTTAAATAGGCTTTATTACACTGTTTTAATGAACAGAAGATTTGGGGGTTTGTGTGCATATACATATTTTTATATATAATTTGAAAATACACACATATATGAAAATAAAGGGAAAGCCTTTTGGTAGTAATTGCCTTGGGACATGTAGGCGATAATAATCACAGAATCCCAGAATGTCTGGGGTGGAAGGGCCCTCGAAAGCTCATCCAGTGCAATCCCCCCAGATCAGGAACACCCAGAGGAGGTTACACAGGAAGGCGTCCAGGCGGGTTTGAATGTCTGCAGACAATACTCAACACATCGTAGTTGCATTTAAACCTGCAAGTCTGTCATCTCAGGGGAACAACTGCAGAAAAATGCAGAACAAGGCCATGTGAATCTGGTAACTACACATGGGCTGTTCCACTCTTCTGACCAACAATACATAACATACTGCAACGCTCAACCGCAGATGGTAAGTTAATGAATAAAAATGTATTGAATAATTCAAAATACAAACCAGCCAAGAGACTCCTGGCGGCTGGAAGCTTTCTAGGTTCTTGTCCATGCTGTCCCTTTAAGATGAGAGGTTTGTTTTCTCTTTTTGGAGGTATAAGCTCCTTTATGGGTGGAAATGTGTCACTGTTCCTTGGAGATTTGCCCTGAGATGCTGAAATACATTTCTTTACTTTTTGGGGTGCTTGTTTTTTTTCCAGCAGTGAATCCAGATCCTGCACCAAATATTTAGAATTGTAACTACTCTCTCAAAAACCCGATGTAATAATGAGAAGCAAATTCAAGAGATTCTAAGTAGTGGGAACTTTTTTGGTGTGGTTTTGGTTTTTGTGGTAGTGATTATTCCTGATAGCTTGCTCATGCAGAAGTTTCTTCAGATTATTAACTTAAATTTTACAGAAAAGGCTTGCATTTTTGTATTTACAATTGACTCCAGCAAATGATCTGCTTACAGCACGTTCAAAAAGAAAT
Organism: Patagioenas fasciata; assembly: GCF_037038585.1. NCBI lineage: Eukaryota > Metazoa > Chordata > Aves > Columbiformes > Columbidae > Patagioenas > Patagioenas fasciata. The sequence goes on along the minus strand of NC_092538.1, from coordinate 13,326,824 downwards.
GGACACAAAGGCCACAGACATTAAAAAAAAAAGCCAACCAGACTGTGGTAAGACAGACAGAAACTTCTTCCAGCGCTAAGTCCAAAATTAAACAATTCTACCTCCTTTCCTGTTGCCGGGCAGTCAGCGCTGCTACTGCTCTCATAAGCAGTTCAGAACAGTAAAAATAAAAACACAGCTCTTACAGTTAGAACAATATTTTAAGGAAAATAAAAAATCTTATCACTATTGTATCGGTTGCTTATAGTCAAATTAATTGAATACTGGTTTTGTAATAGTCTAGGTTACATAGGTTCTTACTTAAAAGAAATAATCCTGTAGATAGGAACTGCAGCAGGAAATGTAAAGCAGAACTTGTCTATTATACCAACAACATGTTTTAAGACATCAGATACCACTAACAAGAACCAGTGGAAGGGCATAGAGCTTAAGTAACTCTTGTAGCTACAACTTTATCTTCTGCCAGAACAATTCTGTACCCACCACCACCCAGACGCTCATCACTAGTCCTGATGGCTAAAGCATGCACTGCAAAACAATAATCACCTTAACTCACACCAGTGTATAAAATGCGGTTATTTCAGTCCTGAAAATGGCAAACAAATCAGGAACTGGTATTTGTGTTACCACCATCATTACCAGTCCTCATGCTATCAGAAGAGCCCATAACGATAGGAACGGCATCAACAAGAACAGCAGCAAGTAGCTCCAGTGTTTAGGACACAACTCTATTTTAGACCACCATTACTTGGGAACACTGGAAGCATATTTATACGTTAGAAAACAAACCCACACCACAAAACCAACAGTAAGATATTCTGCCATTTCAGGACCACACGATACAGTCTGCAGTCTTGTATTTCACCACATCTTTTCTGCCTTAGCAAAAACGAAGTGTTTTTTCCTACCTCAACTTGCAGCAAAATATCTATGATAATGTCAGAAACAGAAGAATCCACTTCTAGTTTGGCGGAACAGAGAGACAGTTGTCGAATGAGACTGCCCAGTTCCTTGTAGTGGGCAGGAATCTGCTGCTCTGCTTGATCTGTGAACTGATTGGCAAATGCCTGCAAGGCTCGTACAGCTCCTCTGTGTGCGGCCGCCAACCTGGACACTGCTCGAGACTGGAAAAACGAAACATAAATGCTTCAACAGCTACAGCTTCTGTGACCGATAAGAACTGAGGAGAAAGGGAAGCAGCCCAAGTGAGAGAGGCTTCTGTGAGGATGAGATGAAAGGTGCGGGCGCAAAGAAGATCTCCCTGCTGGGCAGGGCTCAGATGCGCCCTAGACAACCAAATTCATTTGCCAGAGAACTTTCTGTCAGTAAGTTACTCACAGCCTGAAGAATAACTACATCTTACCTTTTTAGTATGTTTGATTTTATGAGGACTCAGTTTCTCTAAATCATCCTGAATTTCTTTTACCTGTTTATCAAGAAAGGAGGGAGAGAGCAGAAAGTCAGTCAGAATTAGCTCTAAATGAACAATCTATCTTCACTGTAACATCTGAGTGAAAGTCCCAATTTTCCAACAGTAATGCTCATCTCTCTGTCCAGTCACACCATTCACATCTAAACTAGAATGCTATGGAAGTTCAGAGATAACCTGATCAAATTTCTTGTTTCAGTCCATTTCTGTCAAATTCATCACAATAAACTTGCTACTATACATCCCAATTTAAAATGCTGTTTCCTACCTGTTGCCGGAGTACATACAGCATCCGAGCTGATCGTGCAGCTTGTTTCTGTCTCCTCACACAAAGTTGTTGCTCTTTATCCGGATCTAAAATTTCTCTCTCTCCCCCTAAAAAGCATTAAATGTAAAGTTCTATGTCTTAATTTAATGTGTGAAAATCCTGTTTAAGCCACAATAACAAACATAATTTAGCAATAAGGCTCCCTCATGCAGAACCAATACCCAATATATATTTTGCAGGGCTCCCTTGAGCAGTGATGCAAGGTAGATACTTTAACTCTACATCGCCAATAGCCCTACAGACACAAATATTTTTTCACCCACATTAAATAGCCTACCACTAATATCCTGTCATTGCAGGGTGGATTGGAACTGCCCACAAACAGAGATATTAAACCCTGCTACTGCTTAAACTGGCTAAGCATTCTGGCTTTAATCTACTTTTGAAAAAAGCAGATAGTTCTCAAAAATCCAGAACTAAACACAGATTCTAATCTAAGCCAAAAAAAAACAGAAAGGAAAACAAATCAACAAACTGCTGTAGACTTTTATAACATTATTATTGCTCAATCTTACACCTTTTTTAGTCAGTTCTTCAATTTTCTGGACGTAGCTCCTCAATTCCTTTTGCAGCCGTCGGACTTCCTGCAGATTTTTATCTTCCTTTTTGTTTCTGTTTGGCCTGGGGTCCGGTCCTGTGGCGCGGGAGGAGGGAACATCCAAACCAGCTGGTGCTGGTCTTCCCTCACTTGGTGTGCAGAGAGAAACCTTAGCGCCAGAGGAGGTACTCTCCATTTGGGAAGGCTCACTGAGTTTCTGCTGATACTTCAAGCAAGTTTGAGACTTCAGTGCATTTTTATTTTCTGGGCTTTCAAATACTTCAGTCTTCTGCTGTTGTGACTTCTGGGCCAACAATGGTTTACTGACGGCACCTCCAGACACTTGCTGTTTCACTTGCTCTTCAAGATGTCTTCGTTTTATGTCCCTTTTGGCAAGCTGAATAGCCAATTTTAGTCTCTCTTCAGATACCACTGAAAACATGCTAGTGCTTCTTGTACTGGGGTCCTCCCTTCCACCCAGATTTCTCTGATCATTGGATGCCTTCAGTTTTTCTATTATAATTGGGCGGGGGTTAGAGAATCTGAGAGCCAAGTTCTCTGGAAGCGCAGGAACATTTCTATTAAACTGGAGCTGTTCCGAAGTGTAAAAAGAGCTGATGTTACATGGAAGACTTTACACAGGTGATGTACCTCTGCTGCACCTCACATTAGAATGCATGGTCATGCTGGTACTTCCTCAATGCATGCAAGGCATCCTATCCACTCAGACAAACGCGAGTGTTCAAAATTATTTTGAATTAAGCTTTTAGATCACCCTGTAAATAACATAGCGCACTTATCTGCAACTTAGGGTGGGTACACACACTAAAAAATCTGCTCCAAAGCGACCGGGTAATGGACAATGAATGCTCTCACAAATATTTTTTTTAAGAGTTCAAACAATAAATTTAATGAGTTATAACAACAACTAACAGTAGTAATATAAATGGGTATGATGATATCATAGTGATTTAGTAAGGCATTACTAAATTTACAAAGGTGACTGAGGAGAAATTATGAAGATGCATGATGAAGAAGAAATGGAAAGCTGAAACATGGTACCAGAATGAAGTTTCTAGGTTCAGTTTCCATGTAGTAAAGTAAGAGGTTAAGATAGTGTAATGGTTTAGACTGGGATAGAGTTAAATTTCTTCATAGTAGCTGCTACGTTTTGGATTTGTGGTGAAAACAGTGCTGATAGCGCACCACCATTTCAGTTACTGCTGAGCTCACAGTGTCAAGGCCTTCTCAGCTCTCACAGTGCCCTGCAGCAAGGGGCTGGAGGGGACCCGGCCCGACAGCTGACCCCAGCTGGCCCAGAGCACACGACACCGACACCGTGCTCCGCAGTAAAAGCTGGGGGAAGAAGGAGAAAAGGGGGGATGTTTGGAGTTATGGTGTTTGTCTTCCCAGGTCACTGTTACACATGATGAAGCTGCAGAAATGGCAAAACACATGCCTGCTGATGGAATACAGCGAATTAACTTCTTATTTTGCTTTGCTTGTGCATACAGTTTTCACTTTACCTATTAAACTGTCTTTATCTCAACCCATGAGTTTTCACTCTTTTACCCTTCTGACTCTCTTCCCCACCCCACCAGGGCAGAGCAAGCGAACAGCTGTCTGTTAGCTGCCTACTGGAATCAAACCACAACAGACAGGTAAATAATATCTACAGGTGTAGTTTCTGGTCTATACCCTTACAAAAGGACAGTGTCAAGATTATGTATGACAGCATCATGAAAGCAAGTATGAAGATCTGATACTCACTAGTTGGCTGTCCCAAGAAGTGGGTCATAATAATCTTTTTGTAAGGATCTCAAATGAAAACCAATTCAGCATCACTGCAGAAGTCAAACAATACCTGCGTTTGTAAAGCTTTTGCTTCATTCCTGTATAGCTGGGTAGTGAATGCAAATGTAGCATCAGACATAGTTGGCTCGCTGGGTCCTATCACATTGGCTTGATGCTGAAAATCCAGTTATTTGTCCTTTGCTTACAACTATGAACATAAGAAGGGGAGATTCAGGCAAGACATGAGGAAGAAATTTTTTACAATGAGGAGGGTAAAATACTCAGACTATGAGGTTCACACTGTGGACCATAAGAGACTGACGCAGAACTTCTGTAGCTATTGGTGACCTAGAAGGGAAGCAGTACCTGCAACGGTGAGAAACCAGCAAGATGGCCTAAGGCCATGCCGAAGGCACCCAGGTCTGCACGGAAACGTTACTGTCAAGGGACATGCCCATACCTAAACTTCTCCACAGAGAAGGATTTAAAATATGATGCGTGGCGACTGGCAGAAACTTATGTCTCCTTCATCTGCCTCTGAGAACTAAAAAGTGAGCAGGATGCAACACACAAGGCTGTCACAACTCCCCACCCCGCCTCTGTCTCCGCCGCTCGTACCTCGTCCAGGTCCCGCGCAGCTCGGGTCCGGACGCCTGTTCGGCCGCGTCTGCCGGCGGGCTTGGGCAGGCGAGGGGGCCACTCCGCGGTGCCGCCTCCCTGCGGCAGCTTCGCCTCAGCGCTGTGGGCGACAGCCCGGGGTGACTGCTCCTGCTCCCGCTCCGCCTCGGCCTCACGGCGTCCCGGGCGGGCGGGACCGGCATCAGGGGGCCGCTGTGGAGAGGCGCGGGGCCTGGGCCCGCTGTTCAAACCCGCTCCTGGCAACCGCCGCCGCAGGGGCCGCCGGGAAGCGGCGAGGCGGCCGCAGCACCGCGGAACTACGGGGCCCGGCGCGGAGCCCGCCCCTTCCCGCCGCCGCCATGGGCTGGGAGGAGAAGCAGGTCCGCGGGTACCCCGAGTTCGTGCAGACGGCGCAGCGCTACCATGGCCGGCCCATCTTCGCGCTCTTCTGCGGCGACAAGGATGCCGAGGGCAGGAGCTGGTGCCCGGACTGCGTGACCGGTGAGTCCCGCGGGACGCCCGCTCCCGCAGCGGAGAGCGCCCTTCTCCCTGGCCCCTGGCAGAGCGGGCTCGGTGGCCCTGAACGCCCAATGCCGCTCGGGCCGGCCGGGCGGCCCTGCCCGCGGGGTCGTGCTGCCGCCTTCCCGCTTGCCGGAGGAAGCTGGAGGGGGCGCGGTGCGCTCCCTGGAACGCCGGGATGTGCCACCTGCGTGCCTGGGCTGAGCCGCTCCTGGGGCAGAGCGGGCCCACAACATCCACCTCCGACAGGGGATCGCGGGTGACCAGGCGCTGGCTGCCGCCCCAGCGAGCTGCCCGTGCTGCCCTCGGTCTGCCCGCCGCATTGCGCTGGACGGCACGTCGCGCAAGGCTGTTCGGGGACGCCCAGCAAACCATTAGATGTGGATCTTGGGATCAGTTCCTTCACCTCTGCGTTGTGTCAGGAGGCAGAAGGGACCTGCCAGCCGGTCTCTGGCAGCAGACGGTGCAGGCAGTTCCTCAGGAAACACTGTGCCGTGCTTTCCTGATCGTATACGCCCGAGCGTGTAAGGCAGCGCGTGCCACTGCTCTGGTGGGCTTTCATACAAATAGGAGATTTGGGTTTTTCTTACTTGTTAAAACAGAAATTGGCCTTTAATCAAAGGCCAGTCTCTTCAACACTGAACATGTAGAAAGCTTTTGGATAACCAGATGGAACAAAATACAGCTCTCTACCTGAAGCAGACGAAACAGTAATTGTGGATCTTGCTGGTCAAGGTAGCACATCTTGCTGATTCTGTAGCACAGTAACAGTACCGACTACTAACAGATTTTTAAAATTACTCCCTAGCTGAACCAGTTGTGAGGAAGGAACTTCACAACATGCCTGATGAGTCTGTATTCATCTACTGCCTAGTAGGAGACAGAGCCTAGTAAGTAACTGTTTTAATAGCAACAGCTGATATAACTTTGCTATTCATGGACTGGAAGTTAACTAAACTGCCAGAACAACTTGCTGAACTGTCCTTTTCTGCAAGGAATTAAGCAAATTTTTGAGGTCTACACTATCCCTAATGTGAGCTACCTGCATGCATGCTTGTTCTGAGAAGTGCGCTGGGCAAGTGTGAGCAAAGATCTTTGAATTATCCTTTTGAAGGATTTTTAACAGGCTAACTTCAAACTGCACCTCTACAAACTGTACTAAACTCCTTCCTCCTGAACAGCTGGAAAGACCCCAACAATGAATTCAGGAAGAACCTGAAATTAACAGGAGTGCCTACACTACTTAAATATGGAACAGTAAGTGGTTTATTTTATGCTCTGTATCTACAGGCATTCAGATGGGAAAGCAGCAGGAACTTACAGCTGTAAATTAATCAGTCATGCATGTTTTCTGATCCCCTCTCCTTTAACAAGAGCAGACAATTAGAACAGCTGTTCTGCTCCCACCCATGCACTCTTTCTGGCTCCAACGGGGAGAATCACTCTGCTTTCTGTATAATGTTATCTATAATATAGTAAAGAAGATGTGTACCCTTAGCACATAGTGGTCAAGGGGTAGAGAAGATACTTAGCAACATATTGTTACCTCCCTGACTTGCAGCTCCTCAAATTTAAAAAATGCAAATGCTGAATGATGGGAGTGAAATAAGGTTATATGCAGTGTTCTCTTCATTCAAACAGACTACAGCTCAAGTTCTAACTTGTGCATCTTATTTAAATTAGCCATTACTTTGCAATGCCTCTTCCAAGGCCAGAAAACCCTCAGGCGTTTTTGAATTATTCTTACCCTTGTCTGCTCCACCCCACCCTCCCTGGAAAAACAATTGTTGGTATGGCTCACGTTCCTATGTGCAAATGGATCCAGTGGGTAAGCTGTTTTGAATCGCCTCTGAAACATTTTAACTTCTCTTTCAGCCTCAGAAGCTGGTTGAAGAAGAATGTTTCAAAGCAGATCTTGTGCGCATGTTGTTTACTGAAGACTAAATCCTCCAGTAGTCAATCATTTACAAAGACGTTAAACTCAAGTAATTTGCAATGTCCTTTCAAGGAATCCTAAACCTTTTTAAAACTTTAATGGTTAATTACTTCAGGCTAGTCAAGATGTTATTAAATTCTAGGTCCAAACCTTCCAGTAAAATCCTCCAACAAAAAAACCTGTATCTTTCCTTCCATGTTCAAATAAACTTAACTTTGCAAACAGTCTCTTTTCGAAGATGCTGAGCTCATGTTCTGAACCGAGAGAGCACCCTACAGTTACTGAAGAGTAAGACTTAAGTGCTAAATTATATCTTTAATGGTGAGAAAGGGGGGTGTGAGGGCAGGAGATACAGAAAAATCTGCTTATTCTTCCTAAATCTGACTTTACATAGCTACTGAATCTGTTAAGATAAAATTGCAGCACCAGAGACGTTTAATGGTTTATCTGTTCAGTCTAAGTATGGTAAGGTAAATGCTGACAGTCCTGGTGTCACTGCTCACGTTAACAGTTGCAGTACCTGCTCCTACAAGGATAAATATAACAAGAGTGCAGCATAAATACAATCTAAAATATGAAAATTACATCCCTGACAGCTGCTGAGTGCAGCACAAACACAATCCAAAATATGAAAATTGAATCCCTGGCAGCTGGAAATCAGTGTTCTTACAATAAAAACTATACAGGAATAAATGTCAAATGCTTCTCCAATACTGCAAGCGTTTACGCCTTTTTTGTAACACAAATTGTTTTCACTACATGTACTCTAGAGAAGCCGAAGAGCCACTATTTCACTGGCAGAAAACCAATATTAAAGTAAGCTCACTTTAAGGGGACAGATACGGCTACAGCCTCTTTCCTTCTGTTGAGTATCTGCAAAGCTCATCACTACTGATCTCTGCTCCACTCCTGCGATCCTTGTCTGGTCACACTGGTCTAACACATGCTATCAGGACAACTGTGTGAGGCTTCCAGCAACAATAATTACCAGGTGAACAGAAATTATAATAACACAGCTTGGTTTCAAGGCAAAAATCCACATCTTAGATTTTGTGCAATATCATCACTCTGACCTTGCTCATCCTGCAGTTGCAGAAGAGGTACATGAGGGAGCTCTTAGCTGCACTTTAAGACATTTAATCTCCAGGGAAAATGCCTCCTAAAAACAGACTTCGGGGCTACACATTTTGTTAGATACCTAAATGTCAGTGTCCTCAGAACTGTTTTGTTTTCAAAATCAAGATGAACCAATAAGTACAGTAAGTAATCCTCTTACAAGATTCTCCACGCTACAAAATAAATTGCAGAAGTAGGTATTTATCAGTCTTGTCTCTTTAAAAAAGTTGATGAAAGAAAAAAAAAGCCCACCCATCACCTGATAACAATTACATGTACATACACACACCCAGAGCGAAGCCTACAGGAGCTCCTTCCCCTCCCGTAAATACTCAGCAGACACAAAGGACACCTTAGCATCACTCTCCCAAACGTTTTTCATTTTACAGAGGTGTTGTTTTGTTGCTGCTGCTCCGCAAGCGCTTGCTGGAGGCGCATTCTCTTCCGTGAATAGTGCTGCCAGTGAAGAATCTGTTGCTCGTCAATAAATTTAGCACACTGAGCATTTACCAGTTCTTTGCGGAAATGTTCATACTGGAGCAGCTCTAGCATATGCAAGCATTGAGGATACCTGGATTAAAAATAAACATACTTTAAAAGGTACACTAAAACTGGAGTCCTCAATAATTCTTCAGTTGATTATTTTAGTTTTGTCATGGATGTGTTTTACTCAAGTACTGAATCACGTAAGGCTGTACATATTCCACAGGCTGTACCTTAACAACTTCAGTATCAGGCGAGGAAACAAGGAGCCCAATAGCAGTTTATAAATGGATATACATGCTTGCTTGGAGTAGCTTGTCTAATGGCTAGATTTTACTAAAACAAATACGAAACAACCATACCTGTTTGAGAGCTCATTTAAAGAGAATAACCAAGAACTGTTTTCCTAAAATTGGAAGGAGTTTGCACACTCACAAACATGCAAAGTCACCCTAAAAATGTACTCACTGGGCCTAACTGAAGCAGTTTTGTACCACAATATTCCATAGCTTTATTTTAAACAAATGCTAAAGCGCAGATACAGGCTGCAAAAGGAAGATTCCATGCACCACTCATGAAAGACAAGTTTTATAATTTTTTCTATTCTTGCTACATCTGGCACCGGAAGCAGGAAAATCTGTGTTGCAGACAAACACGGTGGGGAGGACAAAGGTAAGGTTACAGGCAGAGGTCAAATACAGACAGGCTACAGTACAATACACAAGAGAACAGGAACATCAAATCATTAACAGGCAGAAAACTAACTGACTTTAACACTTACTTCAGGTATTTTGCATATTCAGGTTCTTTCCAATAAAGTAAATATTTAAGATAATTTACAAAAGCTTTGTCTTTGAAGTAGCCTCTTTGTGCAAGAACTGAAATAAAATCACAAAGGAATTGTCAGTTACAGATGTGTGAAAAAAATCTGCCAAACCTGGAGAACAAACATTCACAAAACTATTCAAAAAGGCACTTCAGTTAAAACCGTATCACTGCAATCAACTTTTGATAATTCAACATGAAAAAAAACACAGAATATACTATGTCAAGACATTAGGCATAACAGACTAGTCTCCTCTCCCTTGTAGTAGGTATCTCTCATTCAACTGCAAAGAAGAGAACAGCTTCTTAAATATGAAATTTTGACTGTAGCATCAAAATTGGCAGGGAATTAAATACCTGAAACTACTATTAACATTAGGAAAATTCTGGTTTCAGGTAAACAAATACTGTTAACTTGACATTACTTGTTTTTTAACTACAGACTTGCACTTATTTTCCCTCCCCCAGACAGACGCGCATCTTCTCCATTCCAACCCGTAAAACATTCCACATCTCGAAAAACCCACCTGTGAGAAACCTGGCCAAGCGGAATTACACAGACTGCCCTTCCGCTGTGAAAGAACCGGTCCCTTGCCTGTGTTTAGCCCTCTCCCTTTATAACATTGCCAGTAACAATAAACACCATTAAACTCCATTTATTCCTCAGGCTCGTGATATTCAGAGTACTCACAGTTGAGGTAATTTGGATTTGCCAGGCACTGCACGAACTCTAACTCCAGCTGGAACCGAAGTCGATTTCCTGTGTCATCTGATACACGAAAGGATTAGTAAGAACTACACTCACAACAGACCGGAAAGTAGTTCTCTCAGTTTGAGCCATACACATGTTTAAACAGGAGAAAAAGCAGTACCTCTCCATAACAGATACAGATTCATTTAGCAAAGCCTTCATCACATGAATCAGCACCGGGCCTGCATTAATAAACACCGTGGTGTGTGGTTTTTGTTCGGTTTGGGGTTGTTCTGTTGGGTTTTTTTAAGTCAAGCAATGCAAAGAACGGCAGAATGCCCCGGGTCCTGCGCGGCAGCACCGGCGGCCTCTCGCGCGGGCCCGCGGACCCAGCGACCCGAGCGCCCGGGGGCAGCGGCCACCGCTCACCTGCGTCCATGGCTGCCGGGGCTGCGCCACCGCCCGGCGCAAGATGGCGGCGGACGGAAACCGGCGGAGCGCAGCACCCAGGCCCGCTGGGAAGGCGGCGGTTGCCCGGCAACGGGCCGGGCCGCGGCTCCTCGCTCGGGGCCACCGGGCGCGAGGAGGCGGAGGAGGCTCGAAGGAGGGGAGGAGCCCCCGGGGGGGAGGAGCCGAGGGGGAGGAGGAGCCCCGGAGGGGAGGAGCCCCGCGGGGGGGGGAGCCGCCAGGGGGAGGAGCCGCGGGGGGGAGGAGCCCCCGGGGGGGAGGAGGAGTCCCGGAGGGGAGGAGCCCCGGGGGGGGGAGCCGCCAGGGGGAGGAGCCGCGGGGGGGAGGAGCCCCCGGGGGGGAGGAGGAGTCCCGGAGGGGAGGAGCCCCGGGGGGGGAGCCGCCAGGGGGAGGAGCCCCCAGGGGAGGAGCCCCCAGGGGAGGAGGAGCCCCCAGGAGAGGAGGAGACGAGTGAACCGATGAACAGCGGAACTGACGAGATTCGGTTTTCTGTGGAGGTTTTTGCCACGTCTGAGGCTCGGGGGTCCTGCTGGAGCCCCCTCTCAGCAGAACTTCTCTGTCTGCACGCAGAGAGCAGCCCGCCCTGAGCCCACAGTGGGGATCTCAAGGCTGGAACCCCTCATTGCCCTCACCTGGCACGGCTCTGCCCTCCCGGAGGCCCAGACGGGGCTCCAAGGGCTCGGTTTTGTTGCAGACCTTTGCATTTACGTTTTTACCGTTTCTGCCATTAGTGAATCGTCAATCCTCCAGGTTTTGCAAGGAGACCTTATGTTCCAGATCGGAACTGTTCATGCTCTTAACATCACAGATTTAGTGATGCACAATGTGAGTAAAGAGCCTTTTGAAGAAAATTGATGTTGAAGTTAATTATTTGTTCTGTCGTGTGAGGAAGCTTTCACTATATAGGCAATTCAGTTCCAAATCCATTAGAAGGTATCTTTAGCGTCAATGTTCTAGTCATGGTTTTTCCCCAGATCAATAAAAGCTTGAACTGTGAAGGATAAAAATGTATGATCTTGTGTTTGTATTTCCAGAACATTCATCTTAACTTTGTTGATCACTTCCAGAGCAGGAGGAAATTGAGAGATTCAGTTCCAAAATACCAGACCATGTTGGTTGTGGGGTTTTTCGTTTGCTTTGGTTGGGTTTTTTGTGCGTGGTTGGTTGGTTTTGGTTTTTTTTTCCTTTCTGCATATTGGACAGAGATTTGAGCTTGGACTTTGTTCTGTTTTTCACAGCAACCTCACAATGAGCCAAGTAGATTTCAGTCAAGCTCTGCACCGAATTCTTCATTCATGAAAAGCCTGTGTGAGAGTGAAAGCGGCCAACAAGCAAACGCTCCGTGCAGCGGAGCAGAGCCGCGCTGTGCGTCCGCGGGCTGGAGAGGAGCCCGGGCTGGAGGGGAGCTCCCGGGGCTCTCAGTTTATTCCACAAGCTGCAGCTCTGCCTTGTGTCACATACGAGACTGTCAAAACTGGGCTGAAACAAAAGCCCCGCTGGTTTAGCTCTGTCAAGGCAGCTCGGGTTCACCGCTACAGCAGCTGTGTCACCAGGCACTGGTGCAGCACTGCACACAGACCCACCCGAAACCCCACCGCTATGACAGCAGTGTCACCAGGCACTGGTGCAGCCGTGTCACCAGGCACTGGTGCAGCACTGCACACAGACCCACCCGAAACCCCACCGCTATGACAGCAGTGTCACCAGGCACTGGTGCAGCCGTGTCACCAGGCACTGGTGCAGCACTGCACACAGACCCACCCGAAACCCCAATGACTTTTTCCTTGTTGTTTTCCCTTTCTTTCCCCCCACTTTTTTTTTTTTTTTAAGTGATTTACTATTTTCACTTGAACTATTTTCGGCATCTTAGTTAGCAATTTTCTGTAATATAATACTATTTTTTTCCTGTGCAGTGTGATTTTATTTTCCTGGAAATTGGGTTATAAAAACCATCTAAAAAGGATTTATGCATACTTTTCCTTAATAAAATAGGGTTGGTTTTTTTTAGACGAGGTTTAGCGGTTGTGGAATACTACCATTGCTACACCAGAACACAAGTCCCTCCCCAGTAAACACAGACTGTGGGCTAAAAGCGGAGATCAAACAGATCCGTGTGTCCGCGTTACTATTCTGGAACGCGATTTCCATCCCAAGACTGAATTCAGAGAGCGAATCCTAAGAAAGGATTGGTCGCAGGAATAAATTACTATGTGGGTTTGCTGGACTTAAGTCAAACATCTCAATTCTTGGCCATCAAAACTAGGAACAAAATTGGAAGTCAGGATCATATTGTAATAACTAAGAACATTCTCTAGGAAAAGTGGGGTTTTTCTTCTGGTTTCAGCTGTCGGTTTGGTCGAGCTGTGGAGCGCGTGCTGGGCACACGGCCGAGCAGGAGCCGCCGCGCCGCGGAACCCGCGCGTCCTCTCGCCGGGGCTGCACTGCGCCGCGTTGGTCAAAAAGCTCTGTCTGGAACCGGTTTTTCCTGAGACATTGTGAAAAGTTTGGTAAAATTATAGCAGATTTATATATAAAAGAGAAAATTTATCTAACTAATAGATGAGATATTTACTACCTTAAGCAAATTAAGGTGTTGAAAATTGAAAACTGCATTAAAAAAATAACACGTGGCCGCAGTAGTAATTACAGGTGGGAACTAAGTGACAATAGAATTTTAAATTCTGTATAATAATCATAGTAAGTTGTATATTTAGGAAAATCACAGACAGCAGGACACTGAAAGGTCTTCCCACACCCACAGAGGAACACGGTGCCGCTCCCCACACGCGCTGTCTGAGCCCAGCGCGGGGGTGTCAGCCGCCCCCAGCTGCCGCACAGGACTCCGGGCTTTTTTTAACATTCAGTGAAGTATCCCCCACCTTTCCAAAAAAGGTCTCTCCTTCAATAGATGGGATATCAGAAAAGCACTTGACTCTTTCGAGGCCTTGCAGATTCCATTTCAAATGGATATGAAAACGTCTCAGGTAGATAAAGATCTCGCATGTTCACGTCTATGAGTTAATTCAGAGCTGCTTCTGAGGGCCTGAGGGTGGGCACTGTTGTCTTCTAATGAGCGGCGTCGTTCCTGGTCACCTGCAGCATTTGCCACACTGCACACTTGTAATTGACGAAAATACATTTCTAGCTAGATGTGCCTTCCACTTAGTTAAGCTTAAAATTTACACCCGTGGGTTCCAGAGAACATGAGAAGCTATCGGCCAGGTTCTGGCATGTTTAGTTATGCTGATCAGTGCTGGCCGTGACGCTCTTCAGGAAATGGGGCGGTTTATGGTGAAAATACCAAATGACATCTCCAGAGTGGCGCAGGGACGCAGGCACTGAACGGAGCCACGTCTGGGGCGCGAAGGCGTCGAGACGTCGTCAGACACGGGAGAAAGCAGCGTCCCGTCCACGTGCTGTTAGATCCCGAGGTGGGCCCCGAGGCAGCGACACGCTGCAAAGGGCCGGTCTGCGACATCGTGGCGCGGTGCGTTTGCCTCAGAGGGAAAAGGAGACCCAGCAAGGCTCCGCAGTGGAACACTGATCAGGAGAAACAGTAAGTGTTTTATACGCAATGATTGGAACCCAAGACATCCCTTTTTGTTCATACATATACCCATCTGCTTTAGAATAGACTGCAAACTTGTACTGACATGGATAATGACATCTTAAAGGATTCTACCCATAGAACGCAAGACAGAATTCTGGAGACTGGAGAGCATCCTGCTTCAAATATGGTTAAATAACAGAGAACAAAGTATGCATTATGTTATATTTATAACAAGCCGGTACAAAGTCTGCAATTTTTTTACTCCAATGTTATAATTGTAATTAAATAGAAACAAGATCATAGTTATCAGAGACTGAAACAGTTGTCAGAACATATTTAATTAAAGGCTTAACTGTTCACCAAGTTCTATTTTCTGAGGTCAGGGAGCTGGCAGGTGCCGTGCGTTTCAAAGCCTCCGACAGCGCCAGGAGAGCGACCTCCATCGCAAGACCCCGAGCACCGGGCGATGAGCTGTGAACTGGGTCGAGTGGTGTAAAAACGCTTCAGAGGCCGTGACTTAGCGCAGCTGCTGGAACGTGTGCTCGCGTGACTGCGGTACCCTGGAGCCACTAGGTGCGCTCACACAGGCTGCAGGTGAGGGCGTCCTGCCGGTAATCATAGAACAGACCAACAGCTCTGCCACCCGGCATGGCAGCGTATTCCTTACAGGAGACTGCTCTGGGTTGGTTTGTTTGGTTTTAATTAAAAAATAGGGAAGTTTGCTGTCAGTCCCGCTGAGAACGGGGGCTTGGGAACAGCCTTTTCCAACAGCGGAGCCCGGCGAGCCGCACACAGAGCTGCTGTGAGCGAACGTACGTTTTGGATGTCTCGTTCGGTTTGTACCAGACTGCCAGGTCGGCTCTTTCTGTAACTGGCACAAAGTTAATGCTGTGCTGCTGCTTTTTTATTTTTCCTATTTCCGAACACAAGCAGCAGAAACGAGCAGCGGGCGCTTGGGGGTCGCTCAGGGCTGCCCACAAACAGGGCTCCTGTGCAGTGAGTGAGGCCGAGGCCTCAGGTCTTTCCAGAAGCTTCCAGCGGGAGGGCTGGCATAACGGGCTGCAGAAAGAAAGCTGGTAGTGAATATTCTGCTTGCTCATCCCCGAAATGGGCCAGACTGCTGGAACCTGAGCTGCCAGCTCCGGTCTGAAGGAGCTTTAGGCTTGCCCTGGCAAATCAGGGGTCTCAAAACCAAGAAACACCAGTTAGGTGGAGAGCCCGACTTCAAAACGTTGGGCTTGTGGGTGCTACTTCAATGCTAGGGAAATACGTACGTATGCAGGGAAATACGTACCGATGTACAATACTGATTCAGACTAGAGACTGACTTTCCCAGGTATAAACTGGACGAGCAGCTGCAGTTCATACAAGCCTGCCAGTTCATGTCAGCTGAGGATCAATTAGCAACTAAAGTTATAATAATTATAAAAGTTATGATAAAAATGAGTAATGTTAATTCGATCACTGGGGATAAATAGAAAAACCAAATAATTTCTTTCTAGTTTTTATACCAGCATCTCAACCGCCTGGCTTAGGAAAATTAAGGGGAGGAAAAATCACATTCTCCTATTCTTGCACACTATCGTCTGCCTACACTGGAAATAACACCGCAGCTGCTTTTACAGATAAAGCAAGCTGGAAATGCATGGTTTCCTATAATGCAAACATGATTAGCAAGACTCCTTGCTACTGGCAAGTAAAGCTCTGAATATCCTGTTCACTCGCCCACAACCTCGCCCCTTCATGATGAAAATAACTGTAATTCTTGGTTGTTGCACAGGTGGTGCACAAGTAGTGACAGTTCCATGGATGCCTACGTAAATATTTGGCAAGAACATAAAGCCTCTCTTCAGCCGCAGGTCAGTGCCTGCAGCCGAGGTCGTGCAGCGCTCAGGCGAACGAAAGCGCCCAACTCCTCGGGGAGCGAGCCTGAAAACGCCTCTGGCAGGCTTGGCTGCGGCCTCCCAGCGCCGGGGGGCGTCCGAACTGTCCGACGTGTGAACCTCAGCAACATGAAGTGACCTAGAGCTTATTAATAATGACACGCCAGTATAAAGCACATCTTGACATGTTACTTGCATTACAATCAAATTTATTTCCATATTGCAATTTTAATTAAAGTATTTTGAGACTGGTGGCCATAAAAACACTGTTTCTTTGTAAGACATAAGCAAGGAACCAAGAGAGCTTGAAGACACCATCCCAATCAAGAATATCTTTGTTGGCTGTTTTTTGGAGTTCAGTGGAAACAGCCTACGTTTTTCAATCTGTTCCTTCGTTCTTCTCCGCCAGGAGGCGAAGGTGGTTTCGCAGCAGGAAGGGAAAGGGGCAGGCGTTGAGCAGGTGCTCAGCTGGGATCCAGGCCCACCTTCGCAGCCCTCGTAACGCGCGTCGCCGGCCGGGCCCGCACAGCGCTGCTCTGCGCAGACCCGGGCAGCCGCACCGCTACCCCGTCATTGCTGGAGGCGCCTTGCTGGTGCAGTCACCGGTAGAGCCAGCGAGACAGAAGAGAAGAGGCTCTTAGCACGATTTGACCCTGAGCAGCAACGATCTCCATAACAAACGCCCTGTGACCGATATTAACAGACACCTGTGCATTTCACTGGAGACACACATCTTGACTTTATGGCCATCTTGCGTGGTATTGCTTGCTTTTCTTTCTTGCCTTCATAAACATGCTCTGCTCTGATACACCTCAGTGTGCAACATCATAGCTCCTGCTTCTCTAGGAACATCTCCATAGCCATCCCAGGTCTTCACAGCAGTTTTCCCAGGTGCAAACAACAAAAGAACCACAACCCAAAGCACTTACCCTTTGTAACATCTGTGTCTTCAGTGTTCCTCGGGCAGAGAATCCTGCCCTTTCCCGTCACCTGGGTCTCTCGTGCGGACTCCAGCTCACCGGGGGATCAGCTCCAGTGCAGGGAGGGAGCCCCACAGGGCCGAGGTGGCTGCAGCGGGACACACGAACCACCTGGGAGGTCTCTCACGAAGGACACCTGTGCCCAGTTAACTCCCAGCATGCTGGTCATTATCAGCTCAAGTCACACCCCCCCCTGTGCAGGGGAGACAAAGCAGTGCAGTAGAAAAGAAATAATCTTTTTTTAACTGGCAGATTTTGTTAACTTTGTTTCTGGTGGAAAATTTGATCTTCAGCTGGCTTGCTAAAATATTTGCTAAGACCCGACCCATGTTATTGTTCACAAAGAACAGTTCACAAATGAAACTGCAACAAACTTGTTTCAGTGTCTGAAACATTCAGTTCTTTTAGGAGCATGGTTTGTCTATAAAAGTAATGTTTTATGAGCCCTGTAATGAGGCTCACTTTCTGACCCGAAACAGCTTATGAGCATTAATTGAAGATCTTTGTGCCAAATAAGGCTAGCGAGTAATTTCACGTGGGTAAATAAAGTACTGAAGTAAACACGGGGAGGATAACACGTTTTTTTTACAGAAGACATAGTCTTTTTATGACCAGAATTCCCAGTCCACATTCACACCATAATGAATGGACAGCTATTGACTTAGTGGCCCAGGAAAAGCTAAATGGCCAAAACCAGTTTCGGTGTAGGCAGCTCTATTTTGAGGAGCCGCAGGCGGCCCCGAGCTCCGCTCCGGGTGCGGCCGGGCCGTGCGCGCCGGTCCCGCGGGCGTCCCTCGGGATTCCCGCTGGATTCGCCACGGAAAGCCACGAGTGTTCACCAGGCATGCGAGAGCACAGCATGAATTAGCACATCAGCATATTGCGTTCAGTTACTGCACTGAAACGCTAAACCCCAAATTAAATAAGAAAGCCTTTGGGAGAAATCTGCCACAGAAAGATCAAGAAGCTGTCTGTTGATAAATGTATATTACTTTTTAGGCTTGCATTCCTGTACAGCAAGTGGCACAGGGATGGATGACAAGGGGAAAAGCAGGGAACAGCAGACAGAAAACAAACAGCACGTTGTGTCCGCGTGGACCCGGTGTTGCTGTGCGCTGGGAATTGTTGCACAAAGTCACAGGCCACACCCTCAAAATTGCCGGTCTGCATCTAAAACCAAGTAATTCAAAACTGAAACAGCGAGTTCCTATTACTTATCTTCTGGGTTTTGAGGCTTTAGAGTTGACGTTCAAAGCCTTCGCTCCCACGCGGTCGCAGCTCCGGGCTGGCGCTGCTCCCCAGCGGAGCTGGGACCCCTACCTGGAGCAACGAGCAGGAACCGCAGGAGCCACAGTGAACTCCACACGAACTCCACAGACCTTCGCATCACCGTGTATTCATTAGTTGGGCAAATCATTTAAGCTTTGTCTTCATGCATGAATTAGCAGGGCACATTTCTAACCAGTTTTACAGGTTGTTAAGCATGAAATACAACATTTTAGACTGAAACAGGAAAGTTAAACAACTTGCTTAAAAGTTTGAGAGTCCACAAAAGCCTCAGTAAAGCAGTTTCTGGCTTCTTCCCTTGTGCTCCTGCTGTCTCCCTGTAATACACACACACTTCCACAAGCCTTTTCGCAATGTCCCAGACTGGTTCACACATTTACTCTTAAGCAACCTAGACTCACATGAAACACTCAGAACAATTTCCTCCTACTTTTAATATATGTGTACAATACATATATAATACACACATATAAACATACGTCCAACCCTGGTGAAGAGCTCCTGGACATACAGATCACAATAGACCTGTCTGAAAAATAAAGGGGATGGTCGGCCATAAAAACCAGTTATGGGTACGAGGAAGCAAAAAGAGCCTCTGACCCAGCGCGGCTTCCTGCGGACAGACGGCCATCGGAGCTCAATAAAGGGTCATTTCACGACATCATTTATTAGTTACAACACAGTGCTGTAAAACGCGGAGTCCAGAAAATCTTTAAGCAATCTTTAGGTAACCGCTGTCTAGACATAAGTCTTCAAAAAAAAGCTCACAGTCTTCTAGGAGGAAGTATGTAAAATTGTGTATGATGTGCCATTACTGAAAAGGAAGAGGCGCTTTTGTGTTGAGGAATCACTGCTGGCTTTTGGCTGGGACTGATACAGGGACCCATTTCACTTCTCTGCTGATTTTCACCCACTGTCCAATTCCAACACATTGTCAGCAAATGGTTTTTTTACTACAACCCGGTCATTTCTCTTTCGAGCGGTAACACACCCGAGGTGGAAAACGAGGTCCGAATAAACCAAAGACTGAGTTCAAGTGAGAGCAGTGTTCTCCCGGGAGCAACGCCACGCTGCAGCGGAAGCTAACGCAGGAACCTGCCGCGTTAACGGGAAACCATCCACGCCAGAGAGGAGGCCTTGTGGTAATTCTTTATTTGCCAGGCTCTAATTCTACAACTCACCATTTAAATTAAATACAAATCAATGACAGGATGTCATAAAAGTGTCTCAGAAAGAAACATTTGCTATTAAAAGGACAGACAGATGACACATCAAATGTACCACAGCTGTAATAAAACCAGTGTTCTTCATTACCCCATATATTCGCTCCCGCCTTGGGCCTCCTGTCAATAAATCACCCTGTGTGACCACTGATGAAAGTAACATTTGTTTTCCGCTTGCACAGCAACAGAGGCGAGAGGAAGGCACTTTTCCAGAACTTTCCTTTCTGCGAACGGGACAGGGAAGTGTCTGTCCTACAGCTTTCAGCTAGACGGGGGTCAGAGTTTGACCTGCATGGGCCGAGACAGGAAAGCTCTGTGCTGCCCGTCCATGTGGGCTCTGCTCTACTTCACTCACGATAGTGAAAAGCAAGCAGCGTGAAGTGCCTGGCAGGGGTGAAATGTCCTCGTACTGTGAGGTCCATCAGAAGGCAGAAGTAGTCCCTTTCTCAAATGCATTTAGGTACTTACAGATGCAAATCAGTATCAGGTGACTGCCAGAGCACAGAAGGTGCTTAATTGTTCCTGGTTTCAGTTTCTTCAGACAACCACTGTGATGAGCTTCAGGTGGTGACCAAGGTCTGACCTGGACACTTCTTGGTGCTGGAACTCAGCTCTTCCTGAGACAGACTCTGCCAGCGGCACAGGTTTATCCACGCGCCCACCACCCCACGGCAGGAACGATGCCGCCCCACGCGCAGCTGGCTGGGCGCTGCTGGCACCTGGGAACAGTCAGTGAGAGTTTATGGTGCCCAGCACTCTGAAAGAGCACACAAGACAGAGGTGTGAAAAATCATTCTTGAAGTAGTTTTCTGCTCAGAAAAGCACCTTGTCATTTTGTGGATAAATAACTTCCCTCATGGTTAACAGCAAAAATGTGAATATTTTTCCAGTTCTATAAAGAACATTCACATTAATATAAAACCTATTAAATATCCTACACACACTACTATGCTAGAGCACCGATCATCTGGCCAGAATTCTCTCATTCTATGTTTTTGTAACTTCTACTTTGCACCCCTTCTCATGAGGTGGGGAATCACCATGGATGCAGAATTAGACCCTTTGGTTCTCACAGCACCCTTGTGAGGTAGATAAGTACCTTGACATCATCTTCAGAAGGGGAAACTGAGGCAAAAAGATGTGAACTGACTCGCATGAGACTGCACAGCACATCTGGGAGCAGAATTTGGGTCATGCCCACACCTCTCCACTGTAACAGACTGCCTTACCCCTAACCCCGCTTATCTCCAGAGCGAAATGAAAAGCACCTGTGCACCACTGCCAAAACACACTCAGTCCAACATCCATCTTCCTGCAGACTCCTTCTGCTTCAGAGCTGACAGACACAGGTGCTACAAACACTTTTCTTGCAGGACCTGAACTGCGAAGGACACAAGACGCTGTCAGCCAGCACAAGCCCCGTATCCGGGCCCCTGAATTTTTACAAGACCTTCAGTTAGAGCCTTTCTCATGCCTTGTCTCCACTCCAGAATTCCAGAGTTAATTAATAAGGCACATCAGGGGCTAGCCAGGAACTTTCACAATAGGTGTGAAGTCCTATAGGTCACTGGTCATTTCCAGGCTGGCACTAACGAAACACTGCTTGGCACGTGAAACCGCATCCTGTGGCCAACAGAGGGAACGGCTCCCAGCCCTGCCAGTGCCACAGAGCGAGAAACGCAGAGCCAGCCTTAACTCATCACTGCCCGAGACATCAGCTGAATCGTGACCAGCACGGAATTTGGGAGTGAAAACATGGCAATGGAAAATGTGTTGGATGTCGACGTGGAAGGATTCCACCACATGGCTACAGCCCGACTAAAACATAACATAATGCAAAGGGATGTAATGCCATGTCACATACCGTAGCACACCCCTTCCTTCGCTAGCCAAGCGACAACAGGGATTTCTCTGTACAGTTGCTGACTTGTGGATATAAGTAATAGCTGATGAATTTTCAGCCCCTACCTGAATGCAGTGTTTAATGCTAATGATTTACAAGTACATACCAGTGATATGAATGTTCACACCATTTCAGAAAACAGCCTGCCTTCTCTTTATTTAAAGTTCTATAAATTCTAAATCTTGATCTTGACTGAAGGTACAACAGATCACTTGATCATATTTATGATCCAGACACACCGCCCTTAGGGTTCCGTAATTACAAGGCACTTTTGGCTCCAGCACAACTGGAATAAATTTAAGTTGGTTCATGCCTGATGTGTGACTCCTGGAAGGCAACAAACCCTGACACTTGATCTGAAATGATGAGACTCTACATAGGGATTCAGGCAATCGGGAGTGGTATTAAGGGTCCTTTATTTGTTTGACACATGAATTCTTCACTGCTCACTGGCTAGTTGTGCTGTTTGCCCAGGTCGGGAATGTGTCCAGCTCAAACAACAGTTTTCCCCATGTGTTGATGGCCAGTGTGACACAGAAGACTCCAATGATGTTCAACACTATTCCAGTTTTAACCTGTGGGGACAAAAGTCCAAACCAACAACAATAACCAAACATCAGCACAGTAAACTGCAGTAAGGCCTATTTGTACATACGCAAGAAAGACACGTGGTCAAATAAATCACATAAACAGCCATTGTACCTACTGCCCTATGTTCTTGCTTAGATAGAAATACCAGGGAACATGCTGTGCGAAGCCTTTGAATACTCCTCTCTATAACTAGTGTGGGAGCTTTAAGGCATGTACAAGTTGCTCTTATTAGCCAAAGAGCAGCTCTGCCTCGTTCAGGTCTCCAGTTAGAAAACCGGTAACGTTTGGGTGTTGGGCACAGAACTGGGCGCTGTGTGGCCTGGCAGGCCATCCAAGGACCAGAGCCCGGGCAACTGATCGTTACCTTCTGCTTTCAGCTCCACTGGAAACAAGGCCTCCGCTACACTCGCCAAACCCCCAGAACGCTGGAAAGCACTGACTGAATTTTAACCCTTCAGTGTTTCAGAGACTTATGGCCCATCAGTTTTTCATTTTAATTGGGTTGGGATGTATGCCTGCCAAAGCCTGCGAGAAAGGTCCTGTTACTTCAGAGATGCAAACCTTTATTGCAATACTAGCACAGCAAAAGAGAGGAGCACAGGGTGGTAGTTACAGCCCATAAGAGCCTCTTAGTACTTGCAAATACTTGGCTAATAAAACTAAACTCTCATCGTATTTCAGGATAAAGGCAATGGAGAGCTCCAGATAAGAGACCAGGCCATTATCATCTTACCATATCCAAGACACGGATGTGGCCATAGGAAAACACTATCGCATTTGGCGGTGTTGCAACAGGCAGCATGAACGCGAAGGAAGCGCTGAGAGTACCGGGCAGCATAACATACAAGGGATGGATCCTGACAGATGCAGCCTGCAATGAAATGGAGAGAATATCACACTGGAGGTGTTCTGAAAGAAAAGCATGAGGAGCATTTCCCAGACCACCGAGATACACCGACTCATTTTGCGTCGCGGTACTATATCACCAGGGTAATTTACTGGCGTTTTATTTCAAAATCCACATGTGCTTAAACATAACTTTGCTCTTGTTTCCTATCCCACAATCCTTTAAAAAAAAAAAAGGCTTGATTCTTTCCTTGGTTTGCTCTATGGTATAATTTGGAGTTCTGGGCAAGTTTATCCAACGATCTTTTCTTTGACCTCGGACCACACTTTTGACAGGGTAACACAGGGACGGGATTATAATTACTAGGCATGTGGGCTAACACTCTTAGACATGACACAAACTCCGTGGGACTCAGAACTTAAGTGCAAATTTAAGTCACTAATAATGCAGCACCTTGACTGGGATAATTTTACTTTGATGAAATGGTCTAGAATAAAGTGGTTGTACTTTCCAAATTAAAGGACAAAGTAATCTATTTTTTCCTTTATGCTACAATTTCAGTTCTGCTCAGAAAAGGCAGCAAAACTTACCAGGTTTTCCTCACTAAGTTTCAAAATTGTTCTGGCTTCCTATAGAAAATTAAACATTTCTAATAATCAGGCCTGCCACTTTCTGCATACTAGCATAAAACCATGAAGATGAAGGAACCATTCAAGGGGACGACCAAAAAGCGCTGGGTTTTGTTTTGGGGTTTCTGTGTTTTTCCAGTTCCTGGCTGGTGGTTCAAATACAGAATGACCAGAAGTAACTGATGTTTGTTGGTCTATATTAAAAAACCAGACCTCACCTCACTTTCTCCAGGGCCAAGGGACACACCTTACAGAGGACTTGCACGGGTGTCCTGTGCCGTGAGGGTGCCGCAGGGAAAGCATCCTGAATCAGCTCCTTTCCCCAAGAAGCTGGTTCTCGGGGCTCAGTTGTATGGGCAGGGCATTCCCCCTTTCTATCTCCATATGATGCTATAAACATAGCAGTGAACACCAGCCATAGTCACTATCCATTATGGCATACTGTCAGATGGACTCTTACATCACTGGCTTCCAGATAAACATTGGAGCAACATTCAGGACAATAAATACCATATAGCTTTGCCACTAGAGACTGTCAGTTTAACTCTGATTTCCCAGTGGATAGGATAACAGGATGGAAGTAATCTTACCAAGGTAGAAAAGACGGGTATGAAGAGGGTGGCTGTGGCAACGTTACTGGTGCATTCAGTGAAGACAGCTATAATCAGCGAAATTATTGTTGCAATGGCCCACGGCGGGATAGATCCTAATGGGGTCATTTGATGACCCAGCCAAGCTGAGAGCCCAGAGCTCTGACAAGAAAAAAAACCAGTGTTTTCCAGTGAGGCTTAGAACCCATGGTTCACGAACAGGGAACTCGTGTATCCTACCACGGAACTCTAAACGACTCCCGAATCATATGAATACTATCCAGGAAAGTACAATGACATGTCACAATCACCAAAAGACGCTCCTTGCCTACTAGACACAACACTGAGTCTTACTCTCCTGATTTTGCTGGAACTCAAATACTTGCTCACACTTTGCTTACAAAATAATACTTTTTGGCTAGACAGAAACAATTATTGCTGAGACTATGGCAAATAATTGATGTACCACTCAGAAGTTTTCTGGAATGTTTTATAACGTTTCTGACGATACTGATGCTGCATGAATGCCCTGTTGTAGGAACATAAGCAGGGACTGACTCAAAACAACTTACAAAACCTTTGACTTGATGGCTTCTGATGCTCCGGACCTTTAGTAACGTATGTACAATGTATGTAGATGAACCTAAGGCCCTAGAGCTTTCATTTGCCCCATGGTTTCAAACTACCTAGTCACAAAACTTAGATCTAATATGAATTGCCCCACAGCATGGCACTGTTGATAACTAAGGCTTGCTTTGATTTAGATGCATCTTAGCTGTGATGAAGGAAACAATATGGTTCGAGATTTCTTTCCTGTTTTGGGAATTCAGTTGCCTTTTCTGTGAATTTATGAACACGGGATCAAGCCATGGGCTTATGGAACGCAGCACATTGCCTGGCAACAGCCACCGATAAGAAGTTCAAGAAACCCCACTGTACACAATTGTGGAAGATATCTACCCACAATTATTTTCTTCCTGACCACTTCAGCAGTGGTTTGGTTTCAGTCTAATGATAAATATTCTTTAAACACATCTCAAGTGGTTCTGAAAATCCTACAAGTATTATCTGTATTTCTATTTTCCTAGTCAGGGCCAGGATGGGGATGGTAACAGAAATGAGAAAGGCTGGTTTTCTGGTGTTCCAGCCAGTGAAGGTCTCAAACTACTCGGCAGCCTCCAAGAGGCGAGATAAATTGAAGAAACCTGGTCAGAGCACACAAGTTCCTGAAAAAGATGCACAAACGTTCACCTCTCCTCCTAACTTTTGCTAATTTGGATCTGCCTTTAGATCTCAACATCTCTGCTGGGGTTGGCTTTGGGTGCATGCCCAGTAACACAAGGCTAGATAACAAACCAGGGAAGTTCGCCTTCGAGTCAGAAAAAACAGATGTCAGGACATACTGCGCTTGCATCGGCCAGAGCAAAACCTCCTCCCAGCAGCAGCACAACGCTCCAGGGCATCTTCCTCTGAACCATATTCCAGTCTAGCAGCGGGGCTGATAAAAATGGCTTTTTTATATCTGAAGTAAGAAATGAAAAGCAGAACATATTTTAGGAGAGTGAACACATTTTGTCTCCTGTTCTATAAGATACCAGGGAAAAACCCAACACACAGGGGCCTATTACTGAGAAAGCTGCCCAGGGTAAGGGTGACACACACAGCAGGGACCACGAGCCAGCCCTGCGGAAGGAATGAGGGAGGTGAGCTGTCCCGAGGAACTGCATCCAAACCCAGTACACGTTTCTGCCACGTTAGCTGGAGCTGACTAACTGTTCCACAGCGTTACAACTCCTCTTTTAAGTACCTTCTTCAGCCTGTTCAGGGTCAGACATGCTTGGGTTCCAGCCTTTGAATTTGGGTTTATTGGCAGGAAGGATAAACAGCAGCAGGGCAATAAACACAGCAGGAGCAGAGTCAGTGATGTACCTACAGAAGAAAAGAGAATATAGCTTAAAAAATAGGCATCGTTCTCCTGGAAGGTGGCTGCCTTCCAGCATTGCAGCCACTGCTCTCTGTCACCCTACTGGGGTTTGTGTATTAGTAAAATGGGACATTAGTTCATGACTGAGGTCTCTCAGTCCCGCCACAACACAAACACAGGAATAAAAGAAACTAGCTGCTCTACACATTAATAACCAGTCACAGGTGACCATAGCTCCTGGGAGCAGGGTTCCTTCTCTGTGGTGACACCAAGATTCGACAGTTTTATCTCAAATAAAGATGTGTAAAAAAGGGCCTAAATTATCATCCCGTTGTGCATTTTATGTTGATGTGCCACTGACATTATGTGAAAAAGCCATGCAAAGCACCAAATCAATTTCCCAGTGAGTTCTAAGCTATTGTTCAGGGCTGATGTTACCAAATATTCAAATAACACTGCAACTGATCAGAGCTCATACAAACAAAACACTAAGGTGCAGGTCAGTGTGACTGAGATGAGCATTACAGAACCTTCTGCTCCTCTAGGAGGTTCAGCTTGCTCCATGTCTCAGAGTCCAAACTGTCAAACAACATCTGCTGGTGATCTCCTGCACAAGCGACAGGACCAAACCCAGCACACGGGAATTCAGATAAGGGTGGAATGAATTACCCCGCACTCAAAATGGAATGTAAGAGAATCTGATTCACAAATAAGAGGGTACAGGATGAAAAAAACCCTAAAAACTTACTTTTCTCCTCCTGGGAAGAGCATGGAGGCCCAGCCTTTTACAAAGCCTGGGTTTCTGGAAAACCACAAGAGAACCAGCAAAACAAACATTAGGAGGACACTGGATTCAGCATAAGAGATAGGGCCTAATTTCTTCATTTCTGCCTTCAAGACGTCGTATGCAGCACTTTCTTTAGCAGTTCTCTCTGTCCCACAGCCCCAGCTTTTTTTAAAGCTTTAAGAAAAAGGGAGAAGACAAGACTGTAAATATTAACATACTAGAAGGATTTCACGTACTTGCCACTCGGAAGCTGTCACCCCCGGGGACAGATGCAGGCTACAGCAGAGGCCAGGAACAAAGAGACGACAACAGTGTCAAAGTATTTCATGGGGGCACGCCAGTTCTCCCAGAAGAAGGGGGTCAATGAATGGATGTAAGTCTCTGTACAATTTGGAGCAACCTGGGATGAAAACTCCAGTTTTGAATCAAGGGTAGCAAACCAGATATGCCAGCTCTCCTAGGGCTGAGATTTTCAAATGTGAAATTGAAAAATAAAAAGGCAATTCTGTCTGAACATTAAGAATCAATAAAGCTTTCGCCTTACTGCAACTCCCATGAACACAAAAGGTTTCCAGACCTGAAAAGTTGCTATGAAATGGAACTGCTCTCTGCTACAAAACTGATAACTTGTCAGTGCATTTGTTTTAACCAGATTTCTCAATAAGCTGATCTGCATTAGCTGAGGGGTTTACACAATATCATGTAGTTAAATACTCACTTCAGTCCCATGAAGGAGCACTGTAGCCAAAGCCAAGCTAGTACCAGCATCAGAATCATGTTTGGGAATGCAAACCCAAACCAGGAAGCAAAATTCACAATATCGTTGTTGTTGGGATATAACCTGAAACGAAAAATGCTTTCTGTAGTAATGTCACAACATTTAGTGATCTACTCTCTCTTTAATATGTGCTAGTGACAATTATACCTGTACATCTAGGACAATCATTACAAGTAATCCTAAGCAACATCCATAGCCTAACTGAAGTCAACAGGAAAGCAGCTTGGATTTCAGAGCAGAACGTGAATGATCCTCAGTTCCCCTGTGTTTTACTTCAATGCCTACAGGAGCTCATGTTGATATTCTGGGTCTCAGTAAGTCAAGCACTGCTGAAAGATCTCCCAGACATTCCAGGTACCTCTCACTTCCAACTTGCCTGCTCATCCATCACAACACAGGGTGTTCTTTCTTCCTCTCCACTTGTTCCAATAAGCGAGTAAGAATTGTCTTTCCTGAAATCACACCTGCACCTCTGCTCACGCCAACAAAGACAGTTGCTAGTTGGCTTAAAAGAATGAAGCCAGGGTTTTAAGAACAGCAACTTTTGTTCCTCCCTGCATCCAACAATAATGACTGGGGGAAAAACATCAATAGCAAATCTTCAGCTGTGTGTTAAAACCGACAGGCAGCGTGGCAGCCGAGGCTGAAGGACTCCCAGCAGAAGGAAGCAATGTAGAGGGACTCTTGTGGAGTCTGTAAAATTTCCACTGTCACATTAGGTTGCATTTAAATCAATTCCCAAACTCAGTTTAGCACGACAGTATTTTGTGGATAACTCTTTTCCTTTACAACAGGATCTATACAGTTTCCACAGCACAGAAGAATAATATTATAGGAGAGGCGAAGCTATTTTTAGCTCTCTAAAGTGTGCTTATAAGAAGAGTTAATCATACATTCTTCTGATGCTCTTCATTGCAGTTCCTTTGCTGATGTGCTGCATTTCAGTGGAAAAAGAGGGGGCAGAAGAACCAGTATCTCATGATCAACCAGCCACCTGCTGATTACCAGCAACTATTTCCAAGTTTCTCAGAAGACCTATAATCCCAGTGCATAGCTGCCTAAAAAAAGGCTGAAGCAGGAAAATGAGGCCCATCACTTCATATACATCCCTCACTCTCAGTTCATCAACTGGTTATTGCCTGGAGTTTGCAACTGAAACCGTCATCTAAGACCAGTCGGCTGGTCTCAGAAACAGTGACAGTATAAGGAAAAGAAACAGCATGGATGACTTACTGGTTCATTTGGCCTTTCAGTACCATGTTCGGTCCTGTTCCGGTGAGTGTTGCGGTTCCTCCAATGCTGGCAGCATAGCATATACAAAGTGTCATTCCCTTACATATACGCTTCCTCATTTTCTTTTCCTCAGAAGATCTGGGGTCATCAGGGACTTGTCCATTGCTTATGACTAGAAACAAAGAACAAGAGGCAGAGCTCAGGATGTGGTCGGCAGGCTTCGCGCTTCCAGTTTGTGTATGCCATTTGCTTTAATTCAACCAAACACAGATAGTCCCTAAATACTTTAGACTCATGTCCAGGAGAAGCTGAAGAGAGAGGCTGCCAGCCTGGGTCTACACAATCCAGGGACGCTGTTGTCCACATCACTGCCAGAGCTTCTCAGCAGCAATTCCTGTTTCAGAGAGGCTTGCCACAACCAAGATATTGTAGCCACTGGAAACATTACGATACCGCAGCAAGAACCCAACAGCTATGAACACGGGTAGAAAAAAACCCCACCCAAAGCCAAATTCCAGCCTGGCGTAACTGTTAAGACCAATATGTTTTGTCAGTTTATATCAACCATGAAATTTTGCTGTTTGGTCCACCTACTGCAGAAGTACTGACAGAAGGACCTTGTGGTGTCAAGCATCAGGTAAGATCACACTTTAAAGTGTGCCAAAGAGTAGTTGGTCTACTGTGAGTCAAATGACACCAGCTCCTATTTTCCAAGTAGCTTTTAAAGTCTCCCTCTTTCTTCTCCCTACCTCCTGGTCAATAAAGAGAGATTTACTGCCACAGAACCAAAATAGTTTGCGTTTGTTCAAAATTTTTCAAACGTTCCTACATGGCTTAGAAGCGGAATCCCCACTGATCATTACAAGATTTAGAAAGTGGGATACTGGGGTTTGGATGGTATTTCCCACAGGATATGCTTTCCACTTCCCTGAGCAGGGAAACCTTGGGAGGATGACCCAAGCTTGAAGGAAAGAACATAAGAATCTGCATGGGATCTATCACTAAGCACAACACAATGGCAGCCCCCAAAACTGGAAGGCGTTTTGTAAAACCTAAATGCCATGCATTTAGGGATTTCCAGTCAGCTTACCATCCTCTTTCCTTGGAAAAGGTATAGAGTTCTCCTAGGTCAGGGAGCTCTGGGCATAGCAAGCTCAGTATAATCAACTCACTGCTGAGTAGGCCCTTACCATGCACTGAAGTGGGATCGGATACGTTCTTTTCCTCCAGCTCTATCACTGTATTTGTTTGCCCGGTTGCTTGTTCCATCATGGTCACATCATGCTCTGTGTTGTCCATTTGATCCAGGACAGCCTGGACAATGGGAACCATCATGGCGGTGGTGGCTGTGTTACTTATCCACATGGACAGGAAGGCAGTGACCACCATAAATCCCAGCATGAGGCTGAAAAGAGAGACATGGGCAGAAGAGAAAGGAGGAAAGAAAACAGATGCTGGTAGACTTCGTAGTCACTGTAACTTAGAGAGTAGAGCCCAGACAGGGATGTGTGTAGCATCCAGTAATAAAAAGCTGGGCCAGGTTCCCTTCTAGAACAGCTCTACCACCTTCACTGAGGAATCCCAGAAAGTCCTTTAGCTCCTTAGTCTGCACACGATTAAGTTGGTCATCATTTTGTCCCCAATGGCAAGCAAGCATCTAAAATTTAGCCAGATGCTTTTTTTGGCTAAAGGATAAATAAACTGTTCCTGCTGCCAGACTCCACCTCTGGAAAATCTGTACAAGTGCAGCTAACGAGATTTTTTGAAAGTTCCCTTCTCTGCTGACTGTTCAACACCAGCCCTAGGCCTCTGCTAAATTGACACAGGCAAAGAAGTAATGTAATACTCTTACAGTGCAGGTTTCACCCCAAGAATCAGCAGGACCCTCAAAGCAATCCTTTTGTGAAGATTCCACTGTTCAACAGAAATTGCAACGATCAGCCCTCCAAAGAAGAGCATGGTTGTGTCATTAAGGTACTGCAAGCACACCTGAAAGACAGACAGTAGGTCAGGGCCCTAAACGTTGCCTCATGCTAGCTGCACCAGCACATTTTGCCTTCCATCCTCCCTAAGCCATTTACTGCACCAGGCCCCATCCCAACACTGGCAGAGGGGCAGCTGCAGCCCCAGAGCCACCTGCAGGTTTCTGAACCCTGGATCCACCGTTTAAGTGCTGAACTGTCCAGTGCAGGGGCTCTGTGCACCATGAACCTTCGTTTTGGAAGGTAATAAAGTACAAAATTACAGCAATTGCCTAAAACAAAGGTGCAAAGTATGGTGCAGGTACTAGAAATGCTGAGCTCCAAAACTGATTTCTCAGCACCTTTAGCGACTGCACCTGGCCTTACCAGCTTGTTGGCCGGTAGTGAAGCCAGGCTACAGTACCTGAATGCAGCCTCTGCCCTCGGGCTAAAGCACTCGCAGGAACAGCCAGAACGAGCTCTGGAGGGACACGGTGCACTCACTGGCACCACGCTGTCCATCCTGTCAGAAGAAGTTTGTCCCACGCACTTTGAAATCTCACAGTGAAGTGTCAGCCCTGCTCTCTCATGGGGTGGGTTATGAACGTGCAAGCTGCTGGCACTAGTGGGATGCTCTCTAGCAGGATCTACGTCCAGAAATGGATCTTCCCCTCTGCCACCTCAAGCCCCACAACACACCCTGAGCGTTTTGGGCAAATGTGCATTCAGCTCAGAAACTTCCCAGACAGGGACCCTGAACATTGCTCAACATGTTCAAAACCAGCACCACTGAACTGGAGCGCTATCCTGTCAGACTTGTTTGCAAGATATTGATGGGGGATCAGAGTAAAGGACATCACTGCATCCCTGAGCAAGTTCCTTACTGATTTAGAGCTCCGAACTCCAAGCAGCGGGAAAAATACCACAGGCATGAGGGAGGTAACAGCCAGCGGGATCACCTCGGTGCACCAGTACACAGCCATGACGATGATGATATATGCACATTTGGCCTCCTGCAACATAATGGAAGACACATTCAAGCACAGAAAGCTGTTATTAAAGATAAGAAACATATTGGTCGCTCTTATAAGGGACCCGAACACTTCATTGCCTGTGGTTGAACAAGTTGTGGTGAAATAGGTAGCAGAGACATGAGGATCTGAACTCCTACTCCTAAACCTTGTTCTGAAGTCACTTGCATAAAAAGATCTTTTTTGACCACAGTGTTTCTTCTAATGTATCCCCCAAAATGGAGGGTGTGAGAAAAACAAACCTTCCACAAACAGGTAAGTACAGAGTTTGCATTGTGCAAATACCTCCTGGCAGCTGAGCGAAGCAGATTTCACAGCTAGGAGCCAAGAATTTTAATAATGTTTGTAGATTTTGGCATTTGTATTTTGAGTTAATTATTTTAAAATGGATGGCCAAATTTCCCAGTGTGGACTAGTCCATCTGATACTCACAAGTCTTAGAGTGAGCCCAGAAACTATATAACTCAATAATTCAAATATTCTTAACTTTTAAAAGTAATTCTTAAAGTAAAACCCTTCTACTGTTTGTTTGTTGTTTGTGTGTGTGTGACTAAGCTCGTTACAGGAATTTAGTTACTTTTACAAATAATAATACTGTGCTTACCTACCGGGGCTTCCCTAGATTAGAAATGTTGCAACCTGTCTCTTTGCGCTGTTGAGCAGGCATTTCTGTAACTCAGCATTCCTTGGTTTGTACTTTCAAAATTGTCAGGAGAAGCAAGCATTCATGAGCCAACAGTAAACAGTGTTTCCAAGCTTAAGTCAGTGTTCTGTAGTTCAGAATTTGCTCGTATTTAGAGTATGTGTTTATAGGATTTTCTTCTAATACAAATGTGACTTTATTGCAAAAATAAATGGTGCTCCAGTGACATTTAAAAATTGCTGTAAGGTGATATTTATAAATAGGGGTGTGTTTTCCTTAATTTTGTTGAGAAGCTTAAGAACCAGAAAACAGCCTTTGTAAGTTTTCTTTTTCTTTAGGTTTCAAGGAGATTAATAACAACATAAGTTTTGAAAACAATATTTCTTCAGAGATTAAGAGATATCAGACAGATATTATTAAATTTATTTAATATTAAGTCTCTTCCCTTAATAAAGATGAGGTGAGCTCACAATACAATTAATGCTGTACCACAGCAACTAAGTGCTAGAACTGACTGCGGTCAACCTGTTGCAAATAGGGCAGACAGACAGATAAACAACCCTAAGTGAACAAAATACACAATCCAGAAGAAACACCGGCTTTGTAGAGTTCAAAAATACAAGTACACTTATAAATTAACTCCAACAACTACAGTCAATTCAAACAACCAAAGAATAAAATATGTCTCCATCTACATGTATATCTATCTGTGACTCATGGGAACAGTCACAAAATGTTTCTTTGGTGTCTCTGGACAGTTGACAGAAAACACAGTGATCTGTTGAAAAAGCTGTGACAGACAGAAATGTTACTCTCCCATTGTGAAATTCTGTAGTTTCCCAGATTAGAGTGATGACACAATATTCCTACAAATACCGGAAAACTGAAGACATACTTATTTTTTTAAGGAAATTATCGGTATTGATCAAAGTAGTGCCTAACAGTCAGGAATTTCTCTTTCTATAAAGCATCAGCATTCAGCTAAAAGGCAGGGCTGATATTACTCAGACAAGTAAACGAGAAGGGCTGGCAATTTTCTTTATAAATATGCATGACATCTTCCTGCACTTTAAAATACATGGAGCAATACAGGTCACTCAGAAGAATGGCTGGTTTTAGCATTAGAATAGACTTTAAAGCTCTAGTAGGCTAAAATACTGTAAACTGAGCTTTCACAGTTTGTCAAAAAGGCTACAAGACATTAAAGACCAAACTCTTCGCTATGTTATTCCAGATGAATGCTGGTGTAACTCCATTGAAAGCAAAGGAGTTGTGCCATCGCTGGAGTCAGGTGGATGTGAACTGGAGGATATTGGATTTGAAACCCTGTTCCGATCACTGCATAACACACAATACACAGCCTCTGAGTGCCCCGCGATGAGGAACGCCACGCAGCAAGTGTCCCTGGAGCATCTCAGAGCCTTAGCAGCAGAACGAGCTGGAGAACCCAGAAGCCCTGTCTTTCAGTCCACTGCCATCATTACTGAGTTATAAAGGTGCAGGCCAGTTCTGCATATGTTTATCTTTGACTCCAAAAGAAATGCATCTAATTTACAAGACGTTTGGTCCGAGGGAGCTCCGGGCTCTAGCAGTGGCACAACCCTTAGGATGAACAGAGACTGGCCCAGAGCTCCTTCTGCGAGCTCAGCCGCCCAGCACCAGTGCCTGAAGATCATTTGGGACTGAAACCTGCAACACGCGCTCCTGGGCTGAGCAGCTAACCGAGCCGACAGGCTGCTCCAGGACCGGGGAGGATCCGCTTCACCCGCTGCAGGGAGGAGGAACTGCCCGCAGGGATGAGGCACCGCTCGCCCAGGTGGCCAACGAGATGCTGTACAGGGCGAGGACGCGCCGGGTGGGCAGTGTCTGCGGCGAGGTGGGCAAGCAAGCCGGCGGGGGCAGGAAGCCCCGGCAGGGCCCAGCGTGGCTGCTGGGACAGGGGCTCTTGGGCAGCGGCGGCGGGACCGGGGGTCAGGGGTGGGCTCTGGGGGGCAGCGGCGGCTGCACCGGGGGGGTCTGTTCCCCGCCCGGGCCCGCGGGCACTTACCCGCGTCGGCACAGCGATGGGCAGCGGCAGCAGCAGCAGCGGTGTGAGGAAGAGCGTGGCGAAGGAGCGGTACCTCAGCAGCGGCCGCAGGCACGTCGGGGCCATGTCCTGTGGGGACAAACGGTCAGGGCGCGAGCAGGAGCAGCGCCGGCGGTTGCCGCGTTAAGTACGGGGCGGCGGGGCCGCGGCGGGAGGGACATGGCGGGGGGCGACATGACCCGCCCGCGCCCTGCCGGGGCACCGGGCCCGCCCGCTCCCTGCCGGGGGCCGAGCGCTCCCGCCCTGCCGGGGCCGGGCCCCCGGGAAGCGGCGCAGCCGCGGACCAAGAGCGCGCGAGCCGCCGCCCGCTGGGCGGGGTCCGCCCCGCCCCGACCGGCACCTGCGTGACACCGCGCGTGTCCCGAGCCTGACCCTGTCCCGGGAAGGGCCCGGCGGCCTGCTCCGCCATGTGGGCGCTGGCACATAACTCCGGCGTTTCCCGTCTCCCCAGTCCTCACGGCCACCTCCGTGCTCCGGCAGACCCGCCGTGAGCAAGGACGGCTGCCTGGTGGCTCCGTGTCACGCTGTCACCCCGGCTGTGAGGATGTTCAGAAAAATCTCCATCCTCATAGTGCCCACAGAAGGTTGCCGGTAAGCACAGATTCTCCTGACACGCTGCGTGCAGGGAGCGCGGCGCTGACCCGGCTCCCCCGGCGCTGGGCTCAGGGGGGCTGGTGGGGCCCAGGGCCGGTCCTTCATCCACGCGCTGCTGAGGAAGGGCCGGGCCTCTCTAGGGCGATGGGAGTTAAAACCACAGCGGGGCTCTCCCCAAAACAAAGGTCTGTGCAGGCACGCGTGGCTGTGGTTCACTGCCTATTACTTTGTGAGGGATTTTGTGTCTGCAACCTGGGTTAAAAATAACCCAGAAAGGTTAACTTGAAAGGTTGTTTTTAATGTCATTCATGTCAGCAATTTGGTCTACAGTGTAGCTACAGAATCAGGATTGGAGCGATGGCACTACTGAAAGGGTGCAAGCACTCTCAAAATGGCAGAAGCTAGACTGAAGACAAGGAATTTGTTGGTATTTTATGTTCTGCTTCTGGGATGTCAGCAGCCACCTGAAACTGAAGGCAGCATAAATTAGATCTTGAAAATTTGATCCTGCAGTCTCTTAGTACAGTCTTACCAAGCAGTTACTCACAGAAATAAAGAATTTCCGATTCCACAGCAAGTAATGAGGGAACTCTGACTACAGCTTGCACTATTTGTCCTCTGCTGACCAGAGGAACTTCAGTGACAAAAGTACAAAACAAGACACTCCAATGTTAGCGTTCTGTTTGCAAAAGCTGTGAATGCCCACTAAGAAAAACAGCCGCCAACCGGATCTGTACAGATTCCAAATCTCCAAGTCTTTAGTAGCTGTCCCTCTGGGTAACTTACCAACACAGAGGAAGCTTCACAGCGGAGCAAAGCCTAGCAGAAAGCGGGGAGTCAGCCAGAACTCGCATTCCTATGGACTGTCTCCAATGAAAAAAACCAAGGAAAGCAGATGGTTGTTGCAAAGCAGCAAGGACAAAGTCCTGCACGGATCTGAACCTGTAATCTTGAAAGGTAAATTCTGACCGTGTCACCCCCTTGCTCAAGCCATCCTGCCACTTCATATTTAAGATATTTCCATCACTATTTTATGAACAATTGGAGGTTTACAGGTCAATTCATGCTTTACTGTAGGAATCAGGAGGCTGAGAAGCTGACGGAATCCAGATGTTAGAACCGCATATTCACATACCATCACAACTAGCACCATCACAGGCAGGAACAGCAATACAGTGAGGACAAGAGAGAAGACACCTACATTCCGACAGTGCTTGGAAAAGCTGTGCAACGCGTAGTCAAGATGCAGGAAGAGGAGAGCATGACTGGATGAAATCAGTTTACAGTGCCATGCTGGGCGCTGCTCTCAAAGGGGTCAGCATGCACCACCAGAGAGAAGCGCAGAGGAGCATGTTCGATTTGGCAAGTTTTACAGCTGTTCCCTGTCTCCCTCAGTCTATGCTTACAACTCAGACACATTTGGTACTGCCTGGATATGAGAGTGCTACAGGAATGACAGCTCTTTCACATAATTTGCCCATGAGCTTCCTCTTCATTGTGCCAAAGAGAAGGTGGACAAAGCTTTGGCTGCTTTTACAGAACTAGTCTGACAGCCGGACAAAAAGAAGCTGCATAGAGCCCACCGTGCTTGCAAAACCTCCAGCAAGAGAAGTTTTAGATGCTTCAAAGAGAGCATTCAAACAAAAACCTCCCTCAGCATGAAATTCAGCTCATCCTAATTGAGCACTAACTGCAGGCCTTCGAGAAGAAAGCATCCCTTCCTCCAGTCAGATCTGAACATAGCAGACACCAGAGCGGGATTTACAAATATGTATGTGAGATTTGTGGCTTCATGGTCTTTAACTACTGCTTTAAAGACAGTAGTAGTGTGGTCTAACCAAGCAGGCAGCTAAAGACCACACAGCCATTCACTCACTCCCCTCCCGGCTGTGGGATGGGAGAGAAAATGAAAAAAAAGAGGTAAAATTTGTGGGTTTAGATAAAGTCAGTTTGATAGGACAGAAAAGGAAGGGAAAGTAGTAGTAATAATAATAATAATGATGATGATGATAATAATAATAATAATAATATGACGAAGCAAGTGATGCGCAGTGCAGCTGCTAACCACCCGCTGCTGGCTGCCCCGCCACTTCCCGAGCACAGCACTGTACCAGCTACTGGAAGAAAATTAACTCTTTCCCAGATGACACCAGGACAATAGGTAAAATTAGCTTTTGGTTGCAGACACTATTTAGAAGCAGGAGATTGTAGCAGCCTCTGGGCTGAATTTTGATACCCTAATGTTGAATAATAAGCTCCTCTTGTTCTTCTTGGTAGATATACATACGTTCTGCCTCTAATTCAAATGCTGTCCAAACACACAAGTACATTTTGCCTGTTAAAAGCAGTCCATTTGACCTAGATAACTGCTATTACCTCTCAAGACAAAATCTCTCCTCACATTCTTTTTAAAGTTCTTTTATGTTGCGGGTTCCATGCAACACCCAGAGGTACAAACCTTTTAACAAAGTTGTATCAAACAAGGACTACTTGACAATGAGAAACAAAAATGAAAACACTGACCCTGACAGTAGGACTCGGCAGAAAAAGAAGTGTCTTCTACCCAGGCTTTTGAAAACCACATTTACAAACCCAGCCATCTCAGAACTTACCTCTGTGTGATGCTTGACTTAAAAAGATGCATAGAAGAGGTCTCGTACAATCACGTTGTGCACTGGAAGGTTCACACAGAATTTAAATGGAAAGAGTTATTACCGGCATTCAGAGAAAATCACTGTTTCATTACTTTCTCTTTTCCCCCCAGAAAGTGCTTTCCAACCAGTGCCAGTCCCCTCTGTAGCTTTAGCAGTATCTTGCAGCTAAGTTCCCAGTGGAGCATCTGATATTTTTCCAAGAAATGCTTTTGAGATGCTGAACGAACAGTCCTTTCAGCCCAACAACTTTCTACATAAAAGCCCTCATTATGAATTTTGAGTCTGTGGAGTTTTCTCAGTGTGTGTTGCTGATCAGGATTTCTTGACCTAGAATTGGTATTTCCTGTCTGGTTTGCAAGAAGCCCCGAAGTACATTTGAATGCTATGCAGGCTAATGACTACAAAAGAGGAAAAAAAAGAAAATAACATTAAAAAATTTGATTCGGAATTGGCAACTCTGTAACCTCTCCCTTAGCTGCCATCTCATTAACATATTTGTTCAAAAGCCTTTTCTCTGCTTCATTACATAATTTGTGTTACAAAATCCAGATAAACACTCATTATTCCTAGGTCTAAATAATGGCTTACAGGGCTTCCTTTTTCTTATTTTGCTTCCTTTTTTCACAGAGAAAAATGGGAGACAGAAGGGGCTTTTTGGCATTGCCTGGTCGTGTGCTTTTAGTAGGTGGTACTTAAAAAATGACCAAGACTGATGGCTGGTCCATCATACTGGTACAAGAAATGCAAGGCCTTCCATCAGAAAATCCTGAAGACACTGGTATTGGCATTGAAATGAAAAGGTAAAGTTCTGTTCCTTTTTCTCTCCAACTTCTATTTCTTCTAAAGTTGCCTGTGTGAAAATGTAGAGCTGTATGACCCCCAGCTGCGGCCCAGCGACAGGCAGGACCTGCTGCACGCGGGGCCTCTAGTGCTGTCGATCAGTGCCAACCACCAGAGAATGTCACCAGGGGAAAAGGGAGAGCTGGTTAATGCACACCGGAGATGTCACCTTGCCCATCCTTAGATACACTGCAATGGTCTGAGGGCCACTGGGGAGCAGTGGTGCCTGGGAGTCTGCTGGGGCAAGGCTGAGCAGCCGCGCTCTGGGCTTGGTGAGGTGGCTGGAGGGCTGATGCTGGGTGTCTCACCCATGGTGATGGCAGGCAGATATTTCCTCGGCACCAGCTGGCTGTTTTCGTCTGAGTGTGACAGCATTGCCCCAGGGACGCCCAGGTGGGTTTGTGAGGCTAGATATGACCATGACCACCACTCACCACTTACCGCCCTCCCTGCTGACTGCAAACCAGCCCTGCGCAGGCTGAGAGAACAATGGCTGTGGTGACATCAGCCGGGCAAGGGCTGCGGCCGCGCGGGCACCAGCCGCAGTGGCGCACGGGACAGCAGCCAGCACAGCCCGCTGCCCGCAGGCAGCCTCCTGGGTTCGAACCGCAGCACCTGGGGGCTCGTTTCATGGTGCTGCCTCTCCCTCTCAGCTGGCTCCTGCCCAGACTGTGATCTGGTAGACTGCAATGTTATGGTTAACAGTAAAATACCATTAAAGGTGAGTTCACAGGTGGGCTGTCATGCTCCCTGCGGGTTCCTCTGTGGGTAGGTGCTGGTGCTACGCTTGCACAACACAGCACAGATGCTGGGCAGGATGGGCCCCAAGGGCTCCCTGAGCCACTGCAGCTCCAGGCGTGGAGGGCAGATGGTGGCCGGAGGGCTCCTGCCCTCTCGGGGAAGCACTGACAACGGTGTCCTGCTGCCTCTCCCTGCCATGGCGTGCTGCCTCCGTGCCACAGCACGCTGTCTCTGTGCCACGGTGTGCTCCCTCTGTGCCACGGTGTGCTCCCTCTGTGCCACGGTGTGCTACCTCCCTGCCACGGTGTGCTCCCTCCGTGCCACGGTGTGCTCCCTCCGTGCCACGGTGTGCTCCCTCCCTGCCATGGCGTGCTGCCTCCGTGCTACAGCGTGCTGCCTCTGTGCCACGGTGTGCTCCCTCCGTGCCACGGCGTGCTGCCTCCGTGCCACGGCGTGCTGCCTCCGTGCCACGGTGTGCTCCCTCTGTGCCACAGCATGCTGTCTCTGTGCCACGGCGTGCTGCCTCCGTGCCACGGTGTGCTGCCTCCATCAGGGATCCAGGGGCTCACCCGGCTCCTTGGCAGCATCTGCAGTGGGAGAGTGCGGACAGAGAATCATGGAATGATAGAATGGGTTGGGTTGGAAGGGACCTTTAAAGGTCATCTAGTCCAAGGCCCCAGCGATGAGCAGGGATATCTTCAACTAAAACAGGTTGCTCGGAGCCCCATCCAGCCCTGCGTGCCTGGGTGCTGGGGCAGCGGCCGGCGGGTCAGCCAGCCCTGCTGCAGGGCACAGGGACGCCCTGCCCCGGGCGGCTTCAGGCAGCGGGGGGCAGGAACCTGCCTGCTGCAGATTATCTTGTCTGGGCAGGGAGGAAACAGACACCCCGCAGTTCCTCTAAGGACTAGTGAACTGGCGTATGTGAAACTCACGCTACAAACACATACTTGTCTGGCAATGCTGCTATTTCTCCTTTAAAGAATTTTTGGCTAAGCAGCTGTTTGGGGTGGAGTTACTGCAACAGAGGCTTTCAGTTTCGTTTTTTTTTTTTCTCTCTCTACTTTTAGAAGAAAAGATATCCAGGAAAATAAAAAGAAGAATAATGACAGAAGAGAGCAGGTTCTGCAAAAACTGGTAAGAGATCTTTCTTCCTCTCCACCCCTACCAAGTGTGGGGATTTCAAGAGTTTTCTAGGGTTTTCCTTAATGTTATCTGGGTCTGCTGTAATGGGGAGAAGAGGAAGAACCACAGGACAGGAGGGGTGTATGCTAGTAGGAAACAAAAATACTATTTTGGATGCATTTTCACATTTCCAGGTTGTTGCTTTCTTGCTACTTTCTGTGGAGGGCTTTCTTCCATAGCCCTGTGCTGTATGTTCTCTTCCTACATAACACCACGGTGGATAATTCTGCAGTATCTGGCAGAGGAGTCAGTGTATGGACCATGCCAAAACCAGCAGCTGCCTCAGTTTTCCCCCATGGCTGATGTTTCTGTTGCTATATTTGCAGTTAAGTGATAATGTATTCATTTTTTCAGGGTAATTGGCCATTTCTCATAGAATAGAAGGCTGAGAGGGGCCATGAGGATAGCATTGCTTGCTGTGTCCCAACTAGTAGCTAAGCCATTGGAAAAATTATATGAGGACCATGAAGCACTGCAATTAAAAAAGTGTCAAATGTAGAAAGGTGAAACATGAGCTTAGCCTCAGTTTGATTTGGTCACAAAGGAACACCCATGCTTGGCCTTGCACAGAGAGCCTGTGCGTTGTGTTCTAAAAGGCTGTAGGGGATGCTTCAAACAAAGCAGTTGCTGCACCCTGATCAGACCCCTTGGCAGACCTACTTTGCCAAAAACTTCTCTTAGATGCCTCTAACCAATTCTTAAAGCCTCTGGTGACAGAGATGACACCTTCCCGCGATAAACCCATTCCTGTTGACGGTATCTCAATTCTTGTCACTAATGTTGTGAACACGTCCATTATTAAACTCAAATAAGTGATTTCCTAGATAAAAGTAAGTGTTGTTCCCGGAGCAGCGAGCGCGATGCCATCTGTGTACCTCAGCTCGCGGGAACCCTTTGTCTGCACGGAGCAGCTGCTCAGCTGGGCTACCTTAAATTGCTCTGCCAGGAGCCAGAGCTGGAAATTTGGTGACGCCTTAGATGACACCCAGAAGAGGTATCATCCTTTTCTTTCCACATCTGTGAACAATGTAAACGAGAGCTGGAGCTGTTCCCCAACAGCTGTTGGAGAAATATACGAGGCGCCTCCAGCAGCTCCCCTGTCCCTTTCAGAAGTATTCCTGGTAATATGGCACAACAGAATGAGTAATAGAATCCAGTCTCTAAATGTCTCATTAAGATGAATCAAAAATGCACCTATTTCCAGTTTCTAGGGACAAACTAGTTGCATGTCTGGGTTTTGCGTGGGATAGATCTGATTTTCTTCCTAGTGACTGATCTAGCGCAGTGTGTTGTGGCTTTAGTGTGAGAAGAATGTAGATACTCCACTGATGTTGTGGTTGCTGCCAGGCGATGTTTAGAGCAAGTCAAGGACTTTGCAGCCAGGAGGCTGAGGGTACACAAGAAGCTGCGAGGAAACAAAGGCGGGAGAGTGAGCCCAAACTGCCCAAAGCGATGCTCCATGCTATATAACTTCATGCTCAGGAATAAAGACTGCATTAGAGGAAGAGGAACAGGGTTGAGGGGTTTTTTGTGCAGGGTTTTTTTATTTTTTGTGGTTGGTTTGCTTTCTTCTGAAGTGGCTGTTGTTCAAAGACTGGTTGGGCACACGTATGCCTGTGGGAGGTCATGAGTCGCGTTATTTGCTTCATTTGTTTTTTCCCGTCCCTCTTTCCTTCAAGAACTGAACTGTCTTTATGTCAACCCACACATTTTCTCGCCTCGGTTCTTCTGTTCCCGCCGCTGTCCCGCTGTGTGTGGTGGCGGCTGGTGCTCGGCTGCGGCCCAGGGTCAGCCCCCCACAGCAGTTCATCTGCTCTTCTCTCTTTCCCGTTTGTGCCCTTGGTAGTAAACGAGATGTGTCTGCTGCCAACTTCTCCCTCCATGAGGCCCACTGCTTGCGATTTCTCAGTCTCTGTCCAGAATGTGAGGAACCAGTTGCCCAAAAGGATATGAAAGACCATCAAACAGAAGCACACAAGCAGGTGAGGAATGCTACATGATCTTTTTGCAAATAGCAAAAGGCTTGTTCAACCCTGAAGTAGTATGTTAGTGGTACTATGCTCTATATTAACTACATTTGAACTTGTAATTGTCTGACCAAAAAATCTATGAAGGTCTGATATGACCCTTCGGGCCTTGTTACAGCACCTTTTGATCTTGTTGCACACTCAGCTTAAGAGAACAAAGCTGTGGTTTCCCCAGCACTACAACTTACAGATTAGGTATGGATGCATGCGCCTGGTGCTTGTGAATTAGCCAGAGAATGCAAGTTAAATTATTTGATTAGAAGAAGACAGACAGTACCTGATCGGACATGGGCATTGCTCGTACAAAGCTATGACATCAATGCACTCTTCTAACAAAACTGAACTGGCAGAGTAAATTTATCAGCTCTTCATATGGCAAGGCAATAGCATTTTTGGTACAGCATTAAGAACCCTGTAGCTAGAGGTACTATGTTGAAGCATGGGTGCACAGGCATGGCTTTTTATTTTGTCTTACTAGTTTTATTATTTTAGCAACGCCATTGATTTCAGTTACTTAACACAACACAAGGAGCTCTCGTGGCAAACCCACAGAGAACTAGCATGCCTCCTCTGTCTTCGAGAGGCTATTAT
The DNA here is from genome assembly GCF_037038585.1 of Patagioenas fasciata. Classification (NCBI taxonomy): domain Eukaryota; kingdom Metazoa; phylum Chordata; class Aves; order Columbiformes; family Columbidae; genus Patagioenas; species Patagioenas fasciata. Next base: position 13,283,524 of record NC_092538.1, on the reverse strand, counting down.
CATTTAGACTAGCTGAATATCAGACCTATAATTTTAGGTTAAACCTCAGTCAAAATTTTGAATACACGCTCTTTATTTCACATCACACTTTGCATTTCACATGGGCACCCTTGACAGCTGGATCCTTGCACAGAATGAGAGCTTCCTGCAGAATCGCCAGGTATCTGTTCTCAAAATCTCATCAACACAGCTCAGGCCTAACAGAGAAACAAAAGTTTACCAACAGCTTTTAAGTGATCGGGATGAAAATGACAGGAAGATCATCTCAGCAGCTTGAAGCTGTATCGACGTACGAAAGCACTAAGCATCCTCCTGTGATCCTGATGAACTGCTGTGTGTTTTGCTTGCAGGTCAGGTGTAATCTTTGTCACCAAAGCATGCAGCAGTGCCAGCTGGAGCACCATGAGGTACGTATGGAGTGCAGTGCTTTCAGCTTGCTAGGCTGACCCCTTTGGCCAGCAACCAAGAGTCACTCTAATGGATTCACCACTAAAAACGGGTAAATCTCTGACTTTTGTCCTGGACCATGAAGAAACTTAAACCTCTCAACAGCTGCAGTGTTTTGGCGTACCTTTTCTTCTTTGTAAGTAAGTGTATGCGATGGTGGTTGCCCATCCAGTTGTGATGAGGCAGTTTGTTCTAGGTACTAATCTATTACTTTATCATCCTTGGTGCCTCAAGCTGATGTTCTTTGAGGCTTCTTGAAGACATTTTCATCCTGTCCCCAAACTCATATTACCGTCTTTTCCAAGGAGTGGTTATACAAAGCAAGAATCAAGGAAACAGCTTAGGAGGAGATACAGAAAAGAACTGGCAGAGGCTGGGAAGCGAGAGCAGCCTGTCCATGCCAGCTGTAGTCTGACCATTTCAAGGAACCGAAGCAGTGAAGACACAGCAGGCTTCCCTCATGGTGGTAGCTGAAGTATTGGAATATTCTAGGTGGGCTTGTGCTCTGTTGCTAACCTGTACTGGCGCAGAATATCTTCACTGCTATTGATACCCATTTTGCCTTATATTGCCGAAATTATCCTAAATTAAAGATGGCCAAGACAGGCGAACTCCTTATACAGCTAAGCCTGCATTTGGTTGTGTGGATATCCCTTAACGAGAGCATTCTTAAACAGCCACTCATTGCTGTCGCCCAACGCCCTCTTTTAGTATTGGTAGAAAATGTGTAATAATTTCTTCTATTCACCTGCAGACTGAGGAATGCCACGAGCGGGCAATGAAGTGTGAGATCTGTGAGCTTGAAATGCCCTTCAACAAGCTGCAGGAACACCTGAACACCTGCGCCAGCCGAACGGAGTGGTGTTGGGAGTGTAACAAATACATCATGTACAAAGACCAGAACAAACACAAAGAGATTTGTCAGAACGGTGGTCTGTCCTACCGTAAGGATGTGGACTTTCAAACCAGAAGGACATCCACTAATGCAACATTTATTTGCCCCACTGGTAAGCACAATTCCTCATTGTCATGGACTGCGTCAGCTCTGTTAAATCTCAGTGAACATTCTCCTGCCTGCTTTACAACTCCGAGTAATCCAGGCTACAGGGGATTTTTCTTTAACCAACCACAGTGAGAGGTCCAAGTGTTGCTTTATATTATCCTGGTTATTGTAAAGCCAGAGTGGTTCCACTGACTGGTAGGTAGATCATTTGCCATGTTCTTTTATGCCTCCTGTATCCTGGAAGTGAAATTCCTTCTGTCAGAAAATGAGTGTAACTTCTTTCTATTTGTCACACAGGAGAAAATATTATTTAGAATTTCCACCTACTTCATATATAAGGGCAGTGAAGCATACCTTGATTTCTTGAAGTTGAGAGCAGCTTTATTAGGCCTAAAGTATTGGACAGAGTATGTCAAGGCAACAAATTCATAAATCCTGTCAATGATTCCAGAAAAGAGCAGGCGTCAGTAGGTGCAGTGACTGGCAAAATAAACTGCAGAGAGCAGAACCCAAACCAAACCGCACTGCTAGGCCAGGGCAGGAGGGAAGCATCTCGAGCCACAACACATGGGGCTGGAGTGGAATTTCAAATATGCCAAAGTCTGAGAGAAGGGGTGGTGGATTGGTTTTGAGTGGTGCCAAAAGCAAAACGTAGTCGCAGCTCTAATTCCTTCTTGGCCAGTGCAATCAGCGTTCTTTGTTTCTCCAGAACCAGTGGTCAGATGTAGGTCTGACAGCCTGTCTAGAGGACAAGTGTCCATGCATCAGTACTGTGTTTCTCACTCTCTTTTTTCTCTTTCCGAAGGTACTGGTGGCAATCTTTGTCAGAAGTGCAATAAGTCCTTCCCAGATGAGCAGTACTCCCAACATCTGGTAAGCACATTTGAAACTGGACAAGAGAATGGCCTGTGCTTGATTTCCAGCCAGGTTATTTCTCTGAAAAGCTATATATTAGGTAAGAAAGGACTGTATGTCTTGGGTCTTCAAACTATAGTTTTGTGATGCAATTTATTCAGCTGAAGCATCCTTGTGAGGTGGTGTACACTGTCCGTCCCCATGACTCAGGTCTGTTGCAAGTGACAACATACCACACAGTTGGCTGTAATGCCAATCTTCACCTCAAATATGCATGCTCTCTTTTAACAGAATAAATGCAGTGCAGCCCATCAGCTGACAGAAGTTCTTGCTGACCAGTCAGCTTCAAAATTCAGCAGTGATCCACCAGAGTCATCTTCCTCCCTGGCTGCCTCTTCCTGCTCCAAGAATGCAACGGCGTGGAGAGATGTCCGTCCCAAAGGGAAAAGGGATCAGCCATTGACCTCCAAAACCTTGCTCAAGCCCAAAAAGAACAAAAAGGTTGGCTTTCCCTCTCCCACAAGAGGCGGACTTTCCACATCGCCTCAAGCTCTCAAAGACACCCAGTCTTTTGACATGCTGGTGGCCTGTGCCCATTGCAACATTCTTCTGCCACTTCCAACCCTTCAGAAACACGAGGTGAGAGTGACAGGTTGGACTTGGGCCATGCCCACAGTCAGTACCTGTCTCCACGCTGCCTGGGTCCCACTGCCTGATTCTGGATTTCATAGCTGCTTGAAATACTGGCCATAGGGACACTTTCTCTCTAAAGCATGGAATGTTTTAATTCCATTGACTATTTATGCTCACATCTATACAAACAAGATCCATTGCCTATGGGCTGCTTGAGTTATAGGAAAATAATAACCATAATTCAAGCTATTAATTTTAAGCTCAAATCCTGGAAAGTCTTCAGCAACTGTCATTTGCTGAAGGCTGATGCTGTTCCTGCTAAGCGAATAGTACGATCATCACTCAGCTGCACAGATGGGGTTCTACATACTTTACCATTCTAACAGAGGGGCTCAGTTGCCTCCCTGCTGAATATAATTGCATATTGAATATAATGTTAAATTCTCCTCTGATATGACTTTTTCTTATTTTTCTAGATCAAATGCCTACGTTTGACATCTTTGAAAAATGCTAGGATGAAAAAAAAATAGAGCCATGAAGAAAAAGGTACGGCAGAATTTCAGAAATTTAGAACAGAATTTGTCATTCAGGATTATTCTACATTGGGTTAATAGAAACAATGGGATATTTTGCAGAGGAAGTGTGTCTGGAAAAGCTAATACTCAGAATGTCACAAAGCGCTTTATATTCCAACACACAGTTGGTCCATGAGGTTGCATTAGGCAAGCATTGCTTCAGACGTTTTCACTCTTGACTCAGTCCCCTCCCTACTGCGAGCAGAGAGCGGCACAGACGATTTCACAGGACAGATGATGTGTCCTGGTCTGTCTGACCCAGCACCGAATGGAGTCTTAAAGAATAATTTCAGAAGACAAGAAGTACAATTATTTTTTCTCCATAGTAAAAATTGCATGTTAGAAGCAGCATTGATGTAATTACGCCAGACAATACTTTCAGTTGAGCTCACACTGACCCATAGGCAGTACGTAAACTCGTTTCCTCAGCCTGTCCCAAACAGGCTGTGAATTTTCACACTATTTCTTTGCTCACATCCCCCTCTGCTTTTCAGTTCCTAAGCAGTATCGTTTCTGCCCCACCCAATTAATTAAATGAAACTAAAAGCAGTTGTTCTCAATCTTTCCTTTTCCTGCTTGTTTCAGTAAATAAGTTATTACTTCTGCCTGTAAAACCTTCTTCTCCTGGTAAATTAAAGAGAGAAAGCACCAAAGTGATAAATAGGGGGGTTGTCTAGTTTTGAATTATAGGACTCGTGTCTTGAAATAAAAGTAAGCACATGGTAATTACATGGATTATTTGGATTGCGTTGTGGTCTTTTTATGTTGTTCAACTGAGTGATGACATGAGAAGGCTGTAAAACTGAAACTTTAAAAATGCTCATCACTGGGCTTTGCTTGTTTTACAGAAGGCTCCGTGGCACTCACCGTTAACCCTGGAGGTCTGGAAGTGAAGGCTTCAACTCGGCCTTAGCAAAAGGCACTGAAAGTGCTATAGCTTTATTGACAAATAAAAGTGACTTGCTACTCTGGATCAAGAACACAGAGTGACTCAGACTTTTATTCTTTATCAAGAGAGGCATTTAAAAGGTTTTACCAGAAAAAGTCATCACTGTAAAACTGATGGGGACTCAACAGCTGTTATTTCAAATATTTCTTAGCAAGCTTGCCACAGGAATGTATTTTTTCACCTGTTTCAGCAAGGAGAGCAGCATATTTTAAAATGTTTGTTCTGAGGGAGAGAAGGAAATAAGGAATTCAGAATTCCTTGTCGTGTTGAGTGCCGCCAATTCCCCCGCTCTCACTGAGCGCTGAGGCCTCAGTGTTTTTCACGGCATGGCACAGTTCAGTAAAACCATTAAATCCTGCTCTCCTTCACTTCAGTGCACCTGTGAAACCAGGGCTAGCACAAACTGTGGTCTTGGGAGACTGCAGACACATCCAGGGATAACAGGGTGTTCATCTTCTGATACCAATGGAGCTGGTGGAGCCCGTGGAAAAGTGAGACCTGGAGAGGGCTGCGTGCTTCACGGTAATGCCTGTGAACGTTCGCGAAGCAGCCTTTGCTGCTTGGCATCTTACATTAACAAACACTACAACATGTTAACGGTTTTACTGCAAGGTGCCATTTTCCTCTCGTGCACCTTAAGGAACAGACTGCCTTAGCTTATTGAATTACCTGTTATACTGCTTCTTAGAGAACGCGCTTAGCATAACTTCTTAGCATAAGTAATTAAGTTTACTTGGGCTGCAAGCTGTGAACTGTTGAACTTTCTGCCTTGTTAAGCAAGAGGTGTCACAGAACTCGCATTAGAGAGTAAGCCCAGCTCTATCCCCGCAGCCCCGGCGCTTGCCCCGCCCCGCGCCGCGCCCGGCGCTCGCGTGCTGCAGCGCCCCCGTGCGGCTGCGGCCGGAGCAGGCCGCGCCATGGCGGGAAGCGGCGCCGCGCGGCGGCCTGGCCGTCCCTGCGGCCCCGGCCCGCTCCGGCCTCCAGGCCACGCCGCGCGCGACACTGCCACCGTCCGGGCGTTAATTACCGGAGGCTCCCAGCTGGGTTAAAGGCAACAGCATCTGGATAAAGGGACCAGCAAGTGCCCAAGGGCTGGGGTGCTCCTCAGGTTTTCCTGGGCTGCTTTGGCGCCTGTGAGCAGGCAGGAGGGGCAGCTGGGGGGAGTTTGTCTCAGCAAGACGAGAGCCACTTGTGGGCACCCAGGAAACACCAGCCAAATTAAAATACCTCTCTGAAGTATCTTGAAAACAGCTGAGAACAACCTGGCTCCTCCCAGGCTGAGGAAGCAGCTGTTGCAGCTCCGGGGAGCGTCCGCTGCTCCTGGCGGTGCCGTGCTCGCCCCATCCAGCAAGGTGAGCCGGGCTCCCAGCTCCGCGAACTCTTCAGGGGGAAAACAAAGCTGTTCTTTTCTGAAGAACGATCTCTTTCTGAGTTGCTGAGCTCTGGAGGGTCATGAACTTACTAATTTGCAAAGGACTGTATGAAAGCAGCAGCGGCCTGCGCTCGCTGCAGATCCGAGGGGCCACGAGGAGTGTGGACAGGGCAGCACGAAGTGAAGGGTGAGACGCAAGGTTCCTTTCTCTTTTCCTCATGTTGATTCCAAAGTTCCCCAGATTTGTGATCCCATTTGGTGTGAAAGTGTGTCCTGGTTTCATCTGGGACAGAGCTGACTTTCTTCTGGTAGCTGGTGTAGTGCTGTGGTTTGGATTTAAGATGCGAATAACACTGATAACACACCGACGGTTTAGTTGGTGCTGAGCGGTGTTTACAGCCAGGTGAGGGCTCTTCAGCCTTCCCAGCGCCCTGCAGCGGGGGGCTGGGAGGGGCGCCCGGGACTGCCCCGCTGCCCGCGGGAGCTGCAGGCCGCACGGCGCCGTGCACGTCAGCGGGGGGCCCGTGCTGGGGGGGGGGGCCCGTGCTGGGGGGGGGGGCCCGTGCTGGGGGGGGGGGCCCGTGCTGGGGGGGGGGGCCCGTGCTGGGGGGGGGGGCCCGTGCTGGGGGGGGGGGGCCGTGCTGGGGGGGGGGGCCCGTGCTGGGGGGGGGCCCGTGCTGGGGGGGCCGTGCTGCGCCGTGCACGTCAGCGGGGCCGCCGTGCTGGGGGGGCCGCCGTGCTGGGGGCCGTGCTCGGGAGCTGGCCGGGCGGTGCAGGGCAGTTGTGCCGTGCGTTCCCGTCGCGGGCCCGGGCGGTGACCGAAGGGCTGTGTGGTGTTCGCTGCCTGCTGGGTCACACCGCAATAAAGTGGAAATAGCTTTGGTCGCTAGATGGCAATAAAGAATCAACGTGGTCTTCCCTGTTCAACAGGCAAAGTTTAGGAGCTTGGCCTAGATTTGCCCTGGGAGAAAGACCTGGAAGATACTAGAGAAACCATGAAAATAAGTATGCAATCATTCTGCTTGGTAATTGGGATTTGTTTTGTTATTGTCTGTTTCCTAAAAAAAAACAGATGGGTTGGATTTATCAAGCAGAAAACGATTATCAGATTAAAAGTGTAATTCTGAGTAAGGAAAGGAAGCTCAGCCTTGCTAGCACAGGTACTCGGAGTACTGATGTTCCAATACACGGGGGTTTCAGTGTACTACCCTGAATCTTAAGATACATTTTTATCCTTTAGCGCTATCAGGAGGCAACCCCAGATGACCCTGCTTCCCTGGTAAATGCTTACCTACGTGCCTCTACGTGCACTTAGTTTTAAGCAATCTTCTGTCGTAGTGAAAACTTCAGTACAAATCTATGGGACACTGGAGTGAAGCACCCCTCGTATTTGTCCTTTTCCCAGGCACTGTATGTTTGTGGCTTCTCTTCCGCTACACTGGGGCTGTGTGTATCTTAGTTTTGCTTGAAGGTTAATCTCATTTGAAGGCAGAGTTTTGTGTGTACAAACCTGCTCCAAAATACTGTTGTGATTCTCATGGGAAGCAGAAGGACCTAAGTGAAGAAGTTGAACTGACGGTATAGCCCGCAGTGAGCTGATGGGGAGAAGCTGAGTGACCTAATTTTGGATTTGCCCACTGCTGTTTCTCGGTGGTTCTGTTGCAAAGGGCGATGTGGGATCTCGGTACTTAATGCTGGCTTTTATGGGGTCTGGGTTTTCAGTAATCTGCTAAGAGCCAACGCGAGGCCCCCATACCTCTTCAGCCTGTTTAGAGAAAAAATAAGCAGCATAGTTTTTACAAACCTTACCCAACTGTGTGACTTGCAAAGTACCTTGTGACTGACAGCTCTCCCTTTGCTGCCGAAGGGCTTTCTGGGTTGCTGGAATTGAGTCACTTTGGGATAAAACTTGTCAGGAACTTGAGCCCAACTATTGTTTTGAATTATTATTTAGGAAAAAACCCCACAAAAACTAACCAAACTATTGGATAGATACAGTATATGAACCCTATAGTATATGAACCTTTTTCCCAGCAATTCAGAAGGAAATTCAGTAAATGCACAGGTAAACTGTGTGCTAGAAGTAAATGAGGGGGGTGACTGGTGGTGACCTGGGAGCTGTTCCGGTTCCAGGACGGCGCATGTCGCTGGCTCTGCTGGCCTGGGTGCTGCTGCATCTGCTGGGCCGGGGAGCTGCGGGTTTCTCGTTACGTCACCATGATTGATTTATAAGCTCAGAAGTGACACATCATGTTTATTATGGAGATGACTTTCTTGAACAAGCTCCCTGAAATAACCTCCAAGGATTTGTAAGGAACCTTACCTTTGGTAATTAATTATGCAAACTTACTTTCAATATATCTTTAGGTAATCAGAACAAAATAAGACAGTTGTCTTTGTTAATTATAATGAAAACTTGCTTATGAATATTGTAATTATGCACATTACTGTGTCTGCTGTCACTCATGGCTGGGGTACCTTTAGGCGGTATTGTTTTCCTCCTATTATCGTAACGAAGGGCTAATGAAAAGGCTGAAGTTAGAGCTGCTGTGGTGTGCCTTCAGCAAACATGATTGGCTCGTTCAGCTGAGAGCTGGCAGTGCGGCGATGGCGGGCGTGGCGCTGGCTGGGCGCTGGCTGGGCGTGGCGGGCGCGGCGCTGGCGGGCGTGGCGCTGGCTGGGCGTGGTGGGCGCGGCGATGGCGGGGCGGGGCGATGGCGGGCGTGGCGCTGGCGGGCGCAGCAGGCGTCCCCAGCAGGGCTGTGCAGGGGAAGGCAGCGCGGTCACGCCGGCCATGGGGACACTGACGCTGCTTTGACGTTTTCTGTTCCCTGGACTACAGCAACGCACCATTTTGGTGTGCAGGTAAAGCAGAACTTTCTTGTGACTGCTTAAGATTGCTTTTTAAGTATTTGAGAGTACTTCCATTTATTTTTGAGGAAAAGCTGTATCTACCCATATCAGCTAAGAATTGACCTACTCAGTTTTACTAAAGTGTGCTCACAGGTCAGGTTTTCTTTGAGGTGATAAGTCACAAAGCTGAAGGTCCCCTGGCCAGTTCTTGAGAGCTGGACGTGTGTGACGATTAATTATGGACTCAAATTCAGCTTCCTGGTACTTAACGTGGCCAAGTGCCTTGTCCTTCTGCGGAAGGTGATCAATTGCAATGGGCCAGCTGCAAGATTAGGCCCTAGCAGCATGATTCTTCCTTTGTTCTTTGTTTTTTTTTTTGGAGGAAAGTAGGAGGGAACTTGGTTCTCTGCTGCTTTCTAAAATCAGGAACAAAACTAGTGAATAATAGTCATAACAGAGTTCCAAATTTGAAAACTGGAGGATGGAGAAATAACCCAAAACTCCTAAGGTTGCTTTGAAGTCTTGTTTTTAGGTCTGTTTTCATTCCCCAGATATTAAAAACTGTAGACAGAGAGACACAGAGAGAAGGCTGGTGGAGACATAAGAGGTGGTGTTGGTCCCTGATTTCAGAACCTGACCTAAATGGCTTTGATCTCTGCAAGCAAACCTGCTTCACAGGTACCCGCGAGTGCGGCTGCCACCCCGTGCACATCGTCTTACTGTCATGCAATTAGGAGCTACAAATATGATGCCACTTCAGCTTTGTAGTTTGCCCTTTTAATTTGGTCTGTTGCTATGGTAGCAGCAGATGATTGCAATCACTGCTGTTTATATTACAATCCAAGTCACATCAATAGAGAGCTTGGAACCTAAACACTTAACTGTATACTGCATTTGTTGTTGTACATAATGCATTGTTCACAATATTCAGAATTCATTCAAATATTTTGTTTCTGAAACATTTGGAAAATTCTTTTAACTAAAGGGTTGTCAAATTATAATTTATTTTCAATTCATGCTTACCCAGGGCTCTTCACACAGCTGGACAATATTTCTTTTGCCCCGTTTCCTGAGTATATCCTGAAAACAATTATTTTAACAGCCTTTCTAGTTTCAGAGAAAGGTTACTCTTTTTTTTTTTTTACCTTGTACTAGTCGTAGTAGTCTTTTAGTATCTAAAATAATAGATCTTTAAAAAGATAATTCAGTACTTTCTCCCACACTTTGTCTGTCTTGTCAATTTGGATTACACAGACTTTTTGAGGAAGGACTCTGTGATGTGCTTGTATAAAGGAACTTCCGTGAGCTACAACATTAGTAAACTGTAGTGTCAGTTTTTGGTTTTTGAACATCACCTGCTGAGCTCTGGAGAAGTTGAGAGCAAGGGAGGAGAGAGCAAGTTCGTCCGGCACCCTGAGGGGATTGGCGATGGTTGTGTCCTCTGCCCTCGGGAACTGCGGAGTTCGTTTTGGGGACTGCAGCGCTGCCAGTTGGAAGGGAATTCAGGTAATATTGCAGCAAAACAGTGTGAAATCCTGCATTCCTGGAGTTTAGGGTCTGTTGGTCCCGGCTGCGAGGGGTGAGGCAGGGCCACAGGGTCTCGGGGCCCTCATGGCCGCTGTGGCCTTGCAGCCAGGGACCTCCGACCCCCCCCCTTGCAGCCAGGGACCTCCGACCCCCCCCCTTGCAGCCAGGGACCTCCGACCCCCCCCCTTGCAGCCAGGGACCTCCGACCCCCCCCCTTGCAGCCAGGGACCTCCGACCCCCCCCCTTGCAGCCAGGGACCTCCGACCCCCCCCCTTGCAGCCAGGGACCTCCGACCCCCCCCCTTGCAGCCAGGGACCTCCGACCCCCCCCCTTGCAGCCAGGGACCTCCGACCCCCCCCCTTGCAGCCAGGGACCTCCGACCCCCCCCTTGCAGCCAGGGACCTCCGACCCCCCCCTTGCAGCCAGGGACCTCCGACCCCCCCCTTGCAGCCAGGGCCGCCAGTTGGATTTTCTGCTCTGGTACCTGCTCTCTTGGCACGCAGAGCTGCGCCTGCTCCCCTCGGGTGCCTGATGCCCAGCACCGCAGTCACCGGGCTGATGGCTGCTCCGAGCACTGGAAAGGCTGAGGCTCATCTACTGGGTGGTGCATCTTTTCTTATAGAAAGTTGAATCTAGATGGTCTAAATAGGAGGCTAGCAAGGCAATTTGCTGTTTAAATGACCCAATGCACATTGGGCATATTGAAGAAAAAAGCCATTTCCTAGTGACTAAATCTCATTAAAAAAGCAATTTTCCAATCAATTACGATGCAATTTAGCTGCTAACTGTTTAATTATCAAAAAAGGAGCTATTTTGTTCTCTGTTCCTATATTTATGAACCATGCTTTAAAATCTCATCTTTAGAGTAGCTGTTTGGAGGGATATGACTGCTCTATTGATGCAATTATATTAAAGTTAAAATTTTCAGTTCAATGTATTGTGTAAGTTCAAGGAAATATTGTTTGCACAAAAGCTTTTGAAATAGGAGATACATTGATTTCTACAAAAACTCAAATCTTTATTATTATTTTCATGCACTATAAAAATTGTATTATGTAGGTTTTATTAGAGGAGTTCGGTTGTGGGTTTTTTCTTTTTTTTTTAATCCTGTGCAAGAATTTCAGCCCTGGGAACGTGAACTGGAACCGGCCCAGGCTGCTCTTGGAAGGAAGGCGTCTGTCTCCGGACAGACTGACACGGGGCAACTCAGATGTGATCTGTAAGACCTGGGACGCTGGTGCCTGGTGGCGACCCCTTGTCTTAGGGTGAACAGCGTGGTGAAGGACGCGCTTTCGGATCAGCTCTGAGCACAGGAAGACGTTAAAGCGGCAGTGCTACCATGTCTTGTCGTTTTTATTAAAATCTCGCAATACTTGATGTTTCTTCTTAAAGCTCCAGCTTGCAGAGTTATCTGAGACTTTCGTAATTCCTTTTTCTAATGCTGTTTCAAGTCTTTGTAGTTTAAAGGAATTCTCAAACCCGCAGATTTTTCAGCCTTCAACAATGGATTAAAATGAAAAAGGAGGCAAACCTATGGCTTCCTCACAGCTTCTGCTTTTTAATCCTCTTTGGGGGTAGATCCTGAACGGGTGTAACCCACGGCGTTATGTGACGCTCTCCCGGGGCCTCTGGAAGCACCGGGTAACTGGTGCAGAGAAGGCAGAACTCGTGCTGGAACCCAGCCCTGGCCCCAGTGGGTCCGGCGGGGGCACCGACAGCCTGGTGCCTGGTGCCACCGTGCGTGAGCGGAACAGAGGAACGGCTCGTGGGCTTTGTCACTTACCGCTCGGGGAGCTCGTCTCGTGCCTTCTCTGAGCACGGGGAATGGTGAGGCAAGGGAGTAGGAGGGCTCTTAATTAGGACATAATTAAATAGGCAATGCTCCAAGATGATGTGGGTATTAAACAGTTTAATGGGGATGGTGACTGGATGTCTACATTTTCTTCTTACTCTCACAACTTTTAGAGGGTTGCAGGAAAGTTGTTGCATAAAACTCCTGAACAGGTCAGGACTCAGGTCACTGCACTGTGGTGTATAGCGACCGCTTGGCTGATGTTTGCGTGTGAGCAGCTGTAAGTGTGCGTATATAAATTAAACATGCAGACTTGCATGTATCCTTGAGAATTGAAATGTGTTTTCGAAACAACCAGTTACCAGCCAAAATTTCACCAAAATGCCATTCTGCTCAAGTGAGTAATGCAGGAAATATTATTTGCGATAATTACATACCTGAGTTGGATTTACAAAAACACAATTACTTTATACATAGTTTGGGATGACTTTGATAAACTTGCTCATTTTGTGCTATCAATTTAGAGACGACAGAAATAATTTGTTTATTGAAATTACCATAAATAAACAATGAGACAAGACCTAGATTTATGGTTTAATATTGTAATTGGGTTTTCTGAGGAAAAATAAGTCTTTTGAAAGAGTGAACTTGTAACTGTGTACACAAAGAAGCTGCAGTGTATTGTAGATGGTGCCTGTCAGACTGTTTGTGTGGGAATTGCATTCAATGCCAAGCGTACTGGGGAGATACAAAATTTAACAAGATCCATTGCAAATTAGATAAAAAATGTATAAACGCTTCTGTGTGCAACCACACGCGGAGCCGGGGTCGCGAGGGGCAGAGCGCCTGCTCTCCCGGGCTGGCCCCGCGCAGTGGGCTGCAGTCCAGCTGATGAAGGGCTGGCTTCAGGCACGCGCGTGTGCACGTGTCCCTGGCACTTGTGTTTCATGCGGGGTCACAACCGCGCGGCTGACGCCAAAAAGGGTGTTTCAGAGGGCTCTGCGCAGAGGAGTGGCCAGGGGACCACGCAGCCCGCCCTGCGGGGCTGTTGGTGACACTGTCCTGTCCCGTCCTGGTGCTCTGCCTGTGTGGGGCTGTGCGGTGTCGGCCGGGCCTCTGCTATGGCCACGCGCTGCTGGGCTTATGGCAGCGCTGCCAAACTGCCCGGGGACCCGGCTGTCACCGAGCGTCCTTATCAACAGCATGGCTGCTGCTGGCACAGCTGCTTGCAGCTCCGTGCTCCGGTCCTCTGAGTCACCCCCTCGCCCACGTTGTTATTAGGAATGCGTCATCTTTGGAGAGGTAATTATTCGCAGTAATTGCAGAGGGCAGTGTGTCAGACATCAGTTTCGGCTAGTTCCCGTCTCCTGTCACCTCCTGCTGCCCCTTAGAAAAGAGGTCTTGCCGAGGACAAATTGAGTGGCCTCACAGGTTATTTGTGCTGTTTTGGGAAGACTTTGTGAATGTGAAAAATGGAGCCTCCACATCCCTGCGGATGGGAACGACTGAGCAGCTGCTTTGGGGCGCTGATGACACCAAGTACCCAGGCTCCTCGCTGGAGCCTGTGGAGGTGCTGGATGGGTGCGGGGTCTGGCTTCAGCTCTTACTCTCCTCTGCCATGAGCCACTTTTCTTGCAGTCAGGTCTTAGAGTATTTTCAGAGCTTTCAGTGTGCAGAGGCTTGCCAAATAGATTTTTCAAAGTTGCCTCATGTTGCCTAACAGCTGTTGATTTCCGAGCAGGTGATGTGTTGGAGAGGAGGGCCTGGGCAGGACAGGGGGCTGTGGTGGCGTGGGCACATACCCAGGCACATCACAAGAAGAGCCAGAGGCCAGGAATGCACTGCAAAGAGCAAGTTTTATTTTAGTTCCCTCTCTCCTGGGGGATCTCCGGAGCCGCACCTGAGCTCCCAGCAGAGGTGGCGCCGGGGGGACGCAGGTGCTGGTCAGCCCAGCCCCGCTGGGAGATCACCGGGCCCGCTGAGCTCGCCTGTGTTTCACGGCTTCAGGCAGGCGCAGCCTCCCGCTCTTTCTCACAGCAAAGCAGGAATCTCAGCCATAGTGACAAGGTGCCTGGAGTTTCTCACAGGCCTATGTTATCTAACGCAGAGGTTCTGCTCATCAAGCACACAAGGTCAGTAAAACAATTAGTGTGATGTCTGTGCTTTTCCTACAGACAGGTGCAAGTCACTTGAGCGTATAATCTCCTCGCCAGCCCTGCGCTGCGTTCCCATACAGGTGGCTGCAGTGGGACTGCGGGGCTGGGGTTTGGCTGATGTGGCGGTTCACATCTGCTGGCTTCGCCCGAAGTGGAGCAGCTCGAGTCTGGCGATGTGGTCAGTACAGGCACGGGAGTACCGTGGAAAGCTGATCCCCCCCTAGGGTTAGATGCTGAACCTACTCCAAAAAAGTTGCCGCCCAGAAGCCACTTCCAGTTTCTTGACTACCCAGACCCAAGTGGTGTGCTCCCTGGGCCAGGGGACAGTGTGGCCGGGCCACCTCACAAGCACCTGGCCCACCTTCACTGAGGAGCAGCCCGCGGGAGGATGGGCCGTGCCGGATGCGGCTCTCGCACGCAGCCCAGTCCTGAGCACCTGGTGCTGCTCAGAGCTTCGCTGCGGAGGGAAGAATCAGCAAAAAGGACTTTGAAAGTGTCCTTTAAACTGGGGAGGGATCTGCTGAGAACAAATCCCTGCCAAACTTTATGACCTTTCTTGGCAGCTGAACAACAACTGTTACAGTCTAGTGGTTACTGGATATTACAAACGTTATTTCCAAACACTTGGCTAGCACCTGGGGAGAAAATATATGCCTTGTGGTTGAGTAGCATCTGAGTGCTTCCTTTCAGAGGATGTACGGCTCTAGTGTAATGAATACAGCAATCATCAGGTGCTGTGAGAAAAGGACAAATATTGTCATGATTAAACTGTGAAGGTTAAATGAATCATTTGAGAGGGCTATGGTGTACTGATATTAGACCTACTGGGGAACACAGAGGGAGAAAAATGCCTTTGTGAATTCTCTGTGTTGTTGATAGTGTTTTCTATCCCAAATAGAAGGTCTGGTTTATGCATTTTGGTACCCTTCAAAATGAAAATGCTGCTGTATGCATGTGCTCCTCCTTTAAAACTTTCTCAGCCCACTGAACCGACCCATAGCTCCCACAGGTGCTGTGGCCACAGGGCCCAGCGTGGCTGGGGGCAGCGCTGCTTTCTCCAGCGCCACAGCTGAAGGTGTCCAGGAAGCCCGGCTGCCCAGAAAGGCGGAGGACAGAGGCCTTTCCTCTGCAATGGAGGCAGAGAAGGCTGCACCTCGAAAATGTCCCTGCTGGGATCGCAAAATAGTGTCACCTGAAGGCGTAATCTATTTAATCTGCTTGTCTTATTGTGTTGCCATTCAGCCCACATATTCAGTATATACTGATATTTCAAGCTGCAGTTTTGGCTTCCATTTGAATGAAAAATATTGTCTCTACCTTGCCAGTGAAGAAGTGCAGAAAAGCTCGTTATTGGCTAGCAAGGGGAGTTTTATTTCAGATGTGCAAAACAGAAGGAAAACGCTCTGTAGTGGCTTGGTGTTGGGTACTTTTATTCTTTCATAGCTCCTTTGCATTTGTTCAGAAAAGCTGAAAACATAAGAAATCCCTTTCTCCGTCTATGTGAAGGCTGTAACGTGTTTATGGTTCGGATTTCTAATGTGTTCTCCATCACTATCTGCTGCGTTACTTTGGGCAAAGCGTTTTCCTGCCCATTCCCCAGCGGCAAAATGGAGATACTGAGACTGTTTAGAGCTTAGGGACGTGTGAGTGGAAAGCAATGTAGAAGAGCAGCATATTGTGAGATATAAGGTTTCACCACATCATGCACTAAGGGAAACGGAACTACTAAGTGTTCTTATTTTTCAGCAGATTTCTCCGAGTTCATGCTTATCTTTAACAGAGGAAGTGGCTATTTTACAAGCATGAGTCGCACTCCAGTGCACAGCTGTGCCTGAGAAGGAATTGGATTTGGTACTTATCCTTTTTAAGGCTTTAGAGTTATTGTCCCAGACATAGACCATTGTGGGGGAAACGATTTTTAAACAGACTTAATCAGATCTTGATTCCACCCGCTTGCATTGAAAATTGTTTCACTGATCATACCTTGAGGTAAATATGGCAAAATCAGCTCTTCATTCTCAGTCACGCTGCTGTCAGCAGCAGAACTCTGACGCTTGTCTCTCATGCCCTAAGGAAAACTCTGCTTGCTGTACCGTGTTCAGAGCGGGGGGGAAATCATATATTTTCTGAGATTGCTGGCCCACGTATGTGTTCCAGTCTATGCTTGAAAGGAAAACCACTGAGGCTCTGGCGGTTTTTCAGTCTGCACTTCATTTTCTTCTGTCAACTGGCTGCCTGCTGGGTTGCAAACTGTAATCTTCAAATTAGCTGGAAAACAAGCACCACCAGCCCCCTAAAAAAAAAAAGAAAAGGAATGGAAATTCCTGCAGGCTCTGCATTCTCTGTAAATCAGATCTGTCGTTTGGAGTCCAAGGTCTGCCCTGCCAGGTTCCCCGGTGTGAGTCATCTCGGTGTCTGCTGGTACGTTCCAGCAGCTGCCGTAGGGGCAGGGTGCTGGTACCGTGGGCTCTTGCACAGACAAGCGCCCTTCTTTCATTCCCTCTTTTTTAGGTCTTGAACAAACTTGGACATTGCTCTCAACTCTTTTGCTGTTCTCAGTTTGAGGTCAGAGTTATAAACCCAGTGCAATCTTTCTTTCCTTCATGTATTCATTTTGTTCTATGTGGAAGATGTTAAAAAATCGCTCAAAGACGTTAGGTCAAGCTATGATAATTTATGAGGGGCTTTATGCTTGTATTTTCTTAACCTAATCTCCTTTTTTGGCAGCTGGTCCTCGTGCTGGTGCCACGTGGTGAGAACTGCTGGCCAGCCGAGCCGCTGCAGCGCTCGGGATCGAGCCCGTGGGGCACCAGCCTTGCTTGTGCGGCTGCGGCGCTCGGGATCGAGCCCGTGGGGCACCAGCCTTGCTTGTGCGGCTGCGGCGCTCGGGATCGAGCCCGTGGGGCACCAGCCTTGCTTGTGCGGCTGCGGCGCTCGGGATCGAGCCCGTGGGGCACCAGCCTTGCTTGTGCGGCTGCCGCGCTCGGGAATGAGCAGATAAAGCAGATAATTGTAGAGGAGATAAAAACTCCTGGCATTTTCGAACAGAGATAGAGGAGATAATTTGCATATAGGTTGAGAAATACTGATGTTAATTGTTTAGTTTTTCCACTGAAGTGCTTAAATAACATTCAGTTGAATCCAGAAACAAAGCTGAAGACATGCAGGACAGAGCTGATTCCTACTGCAGGTTCAACCAAGTCAGCCTGTGTAACCTGCTCTGGGCGTTCCTGCTCCGGGGGGGTTGGACTGGAGGAGCTTCCCAGGTCCCTTCCAGCCCAGACATCTGGGATTCCTTGAACATGGCCTCTCTGGAATCTGGCCCAGGATAAATATCCCTACTGGATTTTTTTTAATGATGCATTTTGGAAAAATTAAAGCAATTCTGCTACCAATTTTGTAGAGACAATCAGACCTCAAAATGCCTCTGATTTTTCCATCAAAAGAAACGTCTGTGTTGAAGCTAACAAGGAAATAGAGAGGAAAGGAAACCCGTGCCTGCAAGCACAGCGTAAGTGATAAGAGATGTGAAGAGGATGGGACCAGACTCTGTTCAGTGGTGCCCAACGATAGGATGGGACTGAAACACAGGAGGCTCCATGTGAATATGAGGAAAAACTTCCTTACTCTGAGTGTTGCAGAGCCTGGCCCAGGCGGCCCAGGGCGGCTGTGGAGTCTCCCTGGAGACATTCAGGGCACCCGGACCGGCCCTGTGCCATCGGCTCTGTGACCCTGTGCGCAGGGGTTGGACCGGGGGATCTCCAGAGGTCCCTTTGACCCCGGCCGTTCTGGGTTCTGTGATAAACCATGGGGGAATGCGCCTGTGGCACCTCCGAGCCTGCTGTCCCTGTGGGAGCTGCGTGACCACAGCGCGGCCCCCGGGCGCCTGCCAGCAGAGCAGCGCCGACCGGGGATCCGGCTGCTGGGGCCGCGCTGGGTTTCAATATGTTCTCCCGTATGTTTTAACGCTTTTGCATTTCTTCCATCTGTTTCTGGGAAATGTGAAGGAATTTAATGATCTTTTCTAGGGTTATTAAACCAACAGCTGTTGTCATTAATAGAGGACATTCTTTATGGCAGTGTGCAAATTCCAGTGATAAATCCAGCCCGGCTACCCTGTATTTCTTTTTAATGAATACAGCATTTGTACTGAAACTGAGGTTACGAATATACGGAGTTCTTAAACTATTAATTTAGGGTATAGCTTTGGCATAAAAATAGGGCTCTTTTTTTGTCCTCTTGTTCCTAATTGCCTTTTCCATGAAATACGTTTTGTGCTGGGTGAGAGAGAATTTTGTTTGTTTCCATTTTCCCTCCTTCTCCCCTCTTTGCTCTCCCTGCCAAGAAAGAAAACTGAAAAACTGGAGAAAAGTTGCTCGAAAGAATGGAATGTATCACAATTGAATAACCCTTTGTGATGAAGTTTATTTGCAGAAAGAAACGATCTTTTTCTGTTCACTTTAAAGGTTTCTCTGGCATGCAAAACTGATGGTGACTTTTGTTGTATTTGGAGCGGGTTTTTTTGCCTTCAGTGACTTGCTGCCCTGCGTTGTAATGGAGACCATAAATACCTGCTTGGATACACTTTATGTCTAATTACACACTATCCTGTTTTTCAATACTTTCACTTAATACTGTATAGTAAAGAGGGTTTTTTGCTGCATCACTCTATTTCTCCTACTTTTTTTTTTAATAGTAACATAACCCAACATCATAATTACAATGTTGACCTCAGTGAAACGCGCAGTGTGAGGCTGCGTGTGCTCGGCCAGCGGCCTCCTGTGGAACGGTGCCGGTGGCTGGTCCGGCAGGGCTCGGGGGCTGCGCGGGGTCCCCCGGGCCGTCCCGCCCTGCCAGGCTCCTGCAGGGCAGAGGGGCTCGGTGCTCCTGCATCGGAGTCCAAACGAGATGTGATTCAAACTTAGTTGTGTGTAAACAGCCAGGAGACTTCTGATCAATTTCATTTAGGAGTAATCACTGCATTTGTGTTGTTAATACATGAAAATGAGAAGAAAATGCTTTTCTGTTGTCTTCGGTGACTTATTCATCCTGCACCTTAAAAAAACAAAAAAGCACACAACAAAGTATTTTTTCATCTTGACTGAAATGCATTTTAAAATTAATTGTTTTACTGGCTTGAAAGCTTCATAAATTGGATTAGAATCCCATATATTTACCAGCCTGGGGTAACGGGTGATCTGGCCTGTTTGGTATCTTTCTAATGATTTTCTCACCTGGCATTTTAATTAAAATAATCCCTGCACTGGCGTCGCAAGCGGAGGTGGGCAGGGGCAGAAACGTTCTCTCTGCCGTGGGAGATGATTTGGGCTTAAATTACCGATTTAAGGGGGATTTACCAAACCTGCACAAAACGCAGATATTGGAACCTGAATTAATTAGCATGGAAATAACTGAGCAGGGTTAAACGCATGTGTCTTGTTAGTATTCAGCATTGCTACCATGAGAGGAAAGAATAAGAAATGAAAAAGATGGGATAAAACAAGCAAGAACAGGAGGAGAAAATACAGATGTTTCTTAATACGTGGTATTCCTTTCAATAAACCTGCAGACCATTCCAAGGAAGTCATGCTAATGATTCATAATAAGCAGTTTCATGGTAGGATATACATGTCCAAGGGCTTCTGGCTGCAGTGGAGGTAACTGGTAAACCATTATGTGTCTGTCTAAGGGCTTTTTGCTGTCACTTAGCACTGCAGTATGTGCCTTCCTTGGGAAACGGAATGCAATAACTGAAATTTAGGGGTCTTCACAGATTGTTTGGTGTATATATGTATTTTTTTAATTGTTTTTTTTGAGCCAAAACTCTGTTAAAAGCAGCAATCCTTTTCCCTAAGAGCAGGTGCTCAGATATTATGATTGCGAACATCCTGTAACTTAGTGGATGTATGGATAGTGGGACAGAGGTACAGTGACACAGATAGATGGATCAAACACTTGACAGTCACCTCTGCACAGAGAGATCCCGTTTTGAAATATAAAATGGAACTGAAATAGCAGTAGAGCTTTTCTGGAATTTCAACCCTGGTGTGCACAGTTACTTTGAACAAAAATATTAGCTACTTTTTGACAAGCTGGATTTGCGGTCTTGTTCTTTTCAAAGGAGAGAGAAAGCAAAAGGAAAAATGCAGCTTGTCTTTAAAGTGCAGCAAGAGCTCTGGATCATTTATTCCTTGCAGCATTTCCCCTTAAAAAGAACAGGATTAGACCAAACCATGCATCTTTTCTTGTCTATTAAGCTGGGCAGATCCTGCTAATTTAAGCTCCCAGTTAACCCTTAGTCTGGTCTGTCTTTGCCAGAGCAAGGGGCATTAATTGCCCCAAGCAGCAGCCTCTGCACAGTCCTCACGGAAGCGGCTCCGCAGGTACAGCCACATCCAGCCCGGTCCCCTGCTCTCCAGACCCGCTCCGGTGACGCCTGGGCTGCCAGAGGGACCTGTGCCTGTCCCACCCGGCCGTGCTCGGTGCTGTGGGACCGTGTGCTGCCGGTGCCGCGGGTACCCCGGCCCGTCCTGCCCTCCCTGCCGGGGCAGCCGTGCTCCTGCTGCTGCCCAAATGCTCGCAGTCCTCCCCTCTCTAAAGCTAGGCTTGGTCCGCAGTGTTCTCACCGTTGGGTGGAAAAGGTGCATAAGATTCATTGCATTTCAGAAATGAAGAATCCATCCTGAAAGGGAAGATTGCATTTGAAATATATCTGGGCTTGGTAATGTTTTAAGTGTAATCCCTCTAGCATTTTTCACTTTCAAGGTGGCAGTAATTGAAAGATGGATTCCTGCAATTTTGGCATTCATAATTTGACTGAGAAAAGGTCAGCTTCTTCATGGAGTCTTGTTTGAATTGGTAGAACAGCGTGGAAATGTCACATTGTCTTTCTGATAGTGTCACCGGTGTTTTGATTAACAACAGGTTCAATCTGTAATGCAGGATAAAACCCAAATACCACAAATAGCTCAACAAGAGCCTAGTCCAAAGTCCTTGAGCCATCAATAGAAAGATTTCCCTTGGTTCCGCTGGTTTGGGATCTGCTCTAACTGCTCCTTTCTCCAGGATAACTGACACTCAATTTCGATTCACCAGTAAGCAGACAAAAAGCTCCCATTGTGATGCAGAGTTCATGACTGCAAATCTCCCTAAGCTTGCAAAGCAGAAAAATGTAGACCCAGGATATATGCCCTGCATATAGCATCATGCATAGCAATGAAGCAGTTTAGAAAAGAATAAACAAATTAATGGTGCATAATGCACTTTGACATCTGGGTTATCGCTGCTTTGCTGGGTTTGGGGGCAGTGAGCGATCTGACTGTGCTACTGTATGTAGGTTTATTCTGCAAAGTCAGGGGGCAGTGAAACACCACTTCTTTCTGTACAGCATCCCCATGACAGCCTTGATGCAGGAACCGACATTTGTGGTTCGCTTTTCAGGAAGCAGCTTTCCTTGTCTGGTGCCGGGGAAGTGCCCTTGTTTTAGGTAAACCTGCAGCTTGGAATCTTGCTGTGGAAACAGCCTTGCCAGGTGCTTCCCGTAATGAAGTGCTGTGAGGTATTTCTATGTGTATTACAGTTGTAACAGGACCAGCTTGTGCAGGGAATGGAGTGTGATAAGCAAACCTTCTTTAAAGCTAATCAGCTGAATTGCTGTTTGCCCGGTAGGCTAATTGTGACAAGCAGAGGGACCACTGAAGATGTCACCACTACTTGAGCAAAATGCTTTTGGTGACGTTGAGATGCGGTGGTAGGACAGATGAAAGGGGCTGGGGTGTGCAGGTCCCCTGCCTCTGACAGCGTTTTCACGCGTGCAAAATGAGTGTGGCAGTACTGCCTGCTGGGAGCCTGGCACCCCTCTCTGCACCGGGTGGAAAAGAACAGGTCAGCCCATGGACTATGGCACAGTTGGGAATTAGGTCCTGATTTTGGCAAGAATAGAGAGAAAAAGAAACTGTGTGGAAGAGATCACACAGGAGAACAAAGGCCTGGGTTGCTGTTTTGAGTTTAAACAAGGATTTGCATTATTTGTGCTCTGAATGCTGCTGGGGAGTGGTGTGCCAACCAGCTGTTCCTGTCTGCATCGCTGGCCTGGAACTGCAGCAGTGTATTGACATCAGATGCCTTCGCTCAGTGAGCAGGGGGTGCATGAAACAAGAGCAGCACAGCTGTCTTCTAGAAAGGTTGATTTATGCATCGAGGCCAGAGTAATACCCAGCCACTGGAGTCATTTTGTCATTACAAAATTTATACAGATTTCCAAAGGCAGAAAAGTAGAAACTGCTGTGGAAAGCATGGGGAAACAAGGCCCAGCACTGGCCGCAGTGCGCAAGCCCCTGCCCGTACAGCTGGTCCCGAAAGCAGAAGCCAGCACCTCTGTCTGCTCTTCGGCACTCGCCATCCCCGCTCCTCCCGCGCCGGGGGGCTCTGCCGCGCCGGGCTCTGCCGCCGGTGCGGACAGGGAGACGGAGAAACGCTCAGCGCTGTGCTCCGGGAGCCAAGTGCTGGTGAGGTCAGAGTTCGTGCTTTCTGCGGGATGCAAAACGTAACACATTTTCTTTGGCCCCCATTACCGCTTCGTACTGGCAATCTTTCCCTTTCCTTTATGGCACAGTAAGGAAATTCACCATTAACAGCCATTGATGATGGGGTTTCTTGGCCAGCAAAGTCAGCTGCAGCCAGTACTTCCTCTGCAGTAGTCAAATTGTTTCCCTGGTTAAATTATAAGGCCTCTGGCAATGCATTAAGATTGACTGCATAAAGTTTGACTGTCTAAATGAAAATAAATAAGAAAGAGTAATTGAATTTAGAAGTCCCATCAAAAAAGATACTTCATTTTAATGTAGGGCTTAGGCCTTAGTCAATAATCACAAAGTGAATTGGACATCCAACATTCTTAGTTTTGCGTGTTTTATTATGCACAGATGTCTCGTTCCATTTCGTACCCTATTGTGAGCCAGGTGCTAAATTGCCTTTGGCTGCCTTCATAGGCCTAAGGAGTTCTTGTGGCTATCCCTAATGTAATTAAACATTTACACTCAATTAATTGAGAATCGTGTAGCCATACCATACTAAGAGCTGCTGCTACTTGCCCCAAAATTCTGCTCCTATATCATTTAGACAAGTTTTGAAACAGATATTCCACAATATTCAGACATTTAGGTAGCAAGCAGAACTGTTACCATATTTATAAAGCGAGGGCAAGGATGTAAGTGTGCGATCCCTCGGGCAGCGGAGCCGCTTCCCTGTGAGTGAGCCCAGGGGGAACCTGGAGCCAGGGCGGCAATGGCAGGACTCCCCAGGTCGCCACCGAGCTCCGTGTGGCTGACTGCAGCCCCTGAGCTTCACAACAAAACTGTAGTTATTGTAGCTATGTCGCGTCTTTTCTAGTGTAAGAAAACCTTGACTGGGACGTTAAATTGGTAAAAATACCTTTTTTTCCTGGAACTTGGTCGTTTAAAGCTGCTTGGAAGTGAGCCTCGTGGGGTTTTTCCTGTGTCCTGAAGTATTTCATGTTGCCCTTGATGCTGAGCTCAGGAGAGTGCTGTCACTTACTCCCCCAGAGGCAAAAAGACAGAGTATGCAGTTAAGCTCATTCTCTACAGGAGGCTTTACAAGCATTTGCATGGAAAAAGAGCTGGAAATGAAAAGCAAACGAAGTACACAATTGTATCTGGAAAGCAAGCTGGCCGAGACGTGAAAGGCTAAGAGGATATTAAGAGAGCAGGTGTCTTGGGTGCGGATCTTCGTCCTGGATGGTGGCCGGCGTCTACCAGCACCCGTCCCTGGAGCTGCTCGCACCTGCGGGCGGGCACCGAGCAGCCGCGGGGCCGGGGCGGCCCCGCCCAGGGGGTCCTGGGCGGAGAGGAAGGGCCCGGGGGGTCCTGGGCGGAGAGGAAGGGCCCGGGGAGGCTTGGGCGGGCCCGCCGCCCCAGGCTGGTGGGTAAGGTGAGAAATTCGTGTCCGGAGGTGGAACCTGACGGGGAGAGGGCGGCACTGTGGAGCTGAGCGTGGCAGAGGATGGAGGTGGAGTGGCTTTGCCACCAGGTCTGGAGAACGAGGTGAGCAGGGTGGTGCAGAGGGGTGAGCTGGCTCACCTGAAGGCGGTGAGTGTGATGGCACCAGTGCTGAACACCAGCGCTGAACACCTGCTCAGGTCGCTCGGCAGACAGACGGCTCTCTGCCCAACACCAGCGCTGAACCCCTGCTCAGGTCGCTCGGCAGACAGACGGCTCTCTGCCCAACACCAGCGCTGAACCCCTGCTCAGGTCGCTCGGCAGACAGACGGCTCTCTGCCCAACACCAGCGCTGAACCCCTGCTCAGGTCGCTCGGCAGACAGACGGCTCTCTGCCCAACACCAGCGCTGAACCCCTGCTCAGGTGGCTCGGCAGACAGACGGCTCTCTGCCCAACACCAGCGCTGAACCCCTGCTCAGGTCGCTCGGCAGACAGACGGCTCTCTGCCCAACACCAGCGCTGAACCCCTGCTCAGGTCGCTCGGCAGACAGACGGCTCTCTGCCCAACACCAGCGCTGAACCCCTGCTCAGGTCGCTCGGCAGACAGACGGCTCTCTGCCCAACACCAGCGCTGAACCCCTGCTCAGGTCGCTCGGCAGACAGACGGCTCTCTGCCCAACACCAGCGCTGAACCCCTGCTCAGGTCGCTCGGCAGACAGACGGCTCTCTGCCCAACACCAGCGCTGAACCCCTGCTCAGGTCGCTCGGCAGACAGACGGCTCTCTGCCCAACACCAGCGCTGAACCCCTGCTCAGGTCGCTCGGCAGACAGACGGCTCTCTGGACGGGCCGAGCTGTGCGTCCCGAGACGCTTTGCTGTTGGTTCTAGTGACAGAGGCTCGTGTTTTTAATCTGCGTGAGCTTTGCTGCTGCTGTCAAGGTTTTAGCAGAAATCATATCTAACAGACTAACTGCTGTGCTCTACAGTGGACTTTAGACAGTACTACGGACTTTTCTAGTGGTTTCTTCACTGAAGTGTTAGTATATATTGTCTAATTTCTCTGGACCTCGCAGATCTAAGAGACATACTTCTGTACCGATCTGCTCAGTTTTGAGCACTAAACCACATTTATCTCCAGAGTATAATTCAGGTACTCTTTAAATTCACACACACAAACATTGCTCAAATGTTAACTGTTAAGAAATAGCTGCAAGGAAGTATGCAAACTCTCATTAAAATCTTTAACATACTACCGTATGGTTTATTTGCCTATTAAATGTGAGAGTCTTAGTAGTGTTTCCCTTAAATACACCTCAAAGAATTAAACGAGACCATACATCAGCTGATAAGATCTAAACAAATAGAGTAGTGCAAGAGATAATGGAATAGTTTTTATTTTGACCAATGCACATTTTGGAATCCTCTGAATAGCACTTCTGAGCACTGAATTTGCTCAGAATTGATTTCACGTTTAGCTTTCTAACCAGGAAGGATTGCTTTGGGCTTGTTAGACACGTGGCTGTCCTAGGTGACTCTTCCCTATGCCTAGGTATTTGTTTGATGGTATCAAGAAGTCTTTCTCTAGGAAAAAAAATGTATATTTGCTAATTTTGTTAGCAGAACAAAACACAAGCGAGGTTTCTGTTCGTTTGTTTGTTTTTCACAGTCGTTACCTGGAGTGGTACTGGTGGTGCCCTGCTAAGTGAAACTCCATGCTGTGCCCTTGTGCTTTGCTGCCTACAGCTGCGTTCCAAACCCGCGGTCTGTACCAGGACTCTAGAGGAACCTCCAAAGCAGCTGAAGGTAAATGAGAAGACTGCAAGCAGGTTTCAGCAGTGAGAAATAAGGGCCCGTCATGTTTTCTGCTGTCGGTGAGTGTTGAAGTTGTCCTCTTTCCAGTCCTTAATCAGCATGCATTTCGCTACATCTGTAATGTGGCTGAAGATGCCAAAATGAAACTCATCCAAGCTGCTACTTTAAAGTGCTGCTCCAGCTATGTTACAGTGCACAGAGAAAAGGCTCTGTAGAAATGCTGCTTTTTCTAACATAAAAATGGTGTTTGCAGATGAAGGAAACATAATACGGTGGCTTCCTTGCTTTTAACAATGTAGTGGGACAGGTGCTTTGTTCTTTTCCCAATGCAGCAAAGAGCTTTACCTGATAAAGCCCTGCAACCAGATGGCACCACTATTTTGTAATGTCATCATTGGTGGGGCGATGGTACTCTTGGAGCTATCCCGGCCTGACTTTTTCCAGGTTTTTTGGGAACTTGGCCTGCATGGGATTAACAAGTTTAAGAATGCTGAACAAGCAGCATGAAGCTGCAGTTTCTTGGTGTCTTAGTGGGCCCCAGCTCATGGAGTGAAGTCCGTTGAAAGAGGAGGCTGCTGAAAAAAGTTGAATCATATGCTGTTAAGAAGCTGCTTTCTTGATGTTCCTGGCTCTCATATCACCCTTACTGTATTCTCGTTCTCCTTGTGGTGGTGTCAGCTAAGGGTGTTACTGTTTTCTTACCCCACCAAGGACTCTGTTCTACTGTGGAATAATGTTCTAGACATGGGCTGTTGCACTTTAAATGACAGAGAGGGTGTGTGAATGTCAAGTCTGAGTATCTAAACAGCAATTCAGCCAGCATTCTTCTGGTTTTCCTGACGTGGAGGTGAAGAGGCAACATTGCCTGGTTTCCTCTTCTGTTCTCGGCTTTGTTCCAGGAAGGCTGAGTAGGTTTGGGGAAGGCTCTTTGTTTTTCCATGGCTCTCTTCCTGCCCAAAGGGGAGAATGGGAGCAAGGCGTGATGTGCCTTGTGGGTAAGCATTCAGCAGTATTTTGGTAGGCTGCAGATCCCTGTTTTTCTGTGCGCTATACAGAGAATAATTGAGAACTCTGAAAGCAACTGGAATTTTCCTGGCTTTCAGCGTAGATGGATACAGGCCAAAGATGCCTGTCTGTAGAAGTTGCACTCTATCTATCATGAACTCTGTGCAATAAATCCATAGTTCAGGTTTAAGACAGCTCCCGATGTCAGCTCAGTATTGATTCAGCTGCTAACTTTATTGCTAGAGGAGTGACATTCCAAAGAACCACTGGGCTGCAGTTTTCTGAGACTTAAAGCATGTGGGGCCAGCTCTCCAAAGCTGTATGCTTGGTTTAAGGTGCGGATGGGTAACCAGTGGGAATTTCCAGGCCTCCTAATGAGGGAGACACCGGATTCTGAGAGCAGTCGGTCGGGAGCTAGGCATGTCATCTGTTTATCGTCAATTTTGAAAATGCTTTTGGGCACAAAGACCTACGGTTAAAAACTGATGTAGGGAGCCTGCTTCCCATTGGCTTTTAAGGGAGTTTGGACCCTGTACTGCCCTTGCTCATTGCATGTCGTCTTGTTTAACCTTTACTTATTACAATTATTGTGTATTATTTGTCCAGGAGAACCTCGGGGCTCCAGTGAAGGATGGGGCTACATGGTGTTAGTCAGCACATGCGCCAGTCAGAAGATGAACCCCTGCCCCAGGGGGCTTCCTACCACTCATACCAAATCTTCCTATGTGGCATTTGGTATTTTCAAGTGTTAGCATTATTAGTTTACCAAATTAGATGAAATGTAGTCTGGTTCAAAGGGAGTGACTGTCTGACAAGTTAAATAAGATGGCTTTAGATGATACACTTGTGATGTTGGGCCTGGGATTTGGAACCTCACGCGTGGCCTGTGTGGAACACATGCGATGTTCCCGTGATTGCTCTGCAGCGCAGCGGTGTGTGTGGGCTGGAGGAGCAGGGCACAGCAGGACCGTGCTGGCTCGGAGCAGCTGGCAAGCAGCGTTGAGCAGAGGCGGCGGGCTCTGCCGGTCCCGCGGGCACTCGCAGCGGCAGTGCTGCTACCGAGAACTGCGCAGAGGGCTGCGCTGGCTCTTGGAAGCTTCCGGATCCCAGGGGAACAGGACTTGGTGGTGGTGGATGCTCTCACTGGTTTTGTTTTGCCTCAGAGGCTGGTGTTTCACTGGAGAGCTGGAAGACGGTTAGGTGCAGGCTGACTGTTCATCAGCGACGTTACTGGTGCAGCGGTGCCCCAGGAGAATCAGGGCTTCTCCCAGGAAAAGCTGGTTCATGCTGAAGGCTTTTCTTCTGCGGTATCGTGCAGGAAATCGGCCGCAGAGGACTGTGAAAACAGCAGTGAGCCCGTGGCTAGAAAAGCTGGCCCAAGGAATGCTTTAGAAGTAACTGCACTTTTGTAAAGAGTCCATCCCTGAAAGAAATGCGATTCCTGGGAATCTCACTGACGGCAGCAGTGACTTCAGTAAATCAAACAGCTGGTGTGGTGTTTAAATATCTTTAATTCTGTAATTAAATATATCAGTTGTGTCTAATTCTACAAATTGGGAACTGTGGATGAATAATTAATAATTGGTGGATCCAGGTCAGATGGCATTATAAGTAACTGTATTTTGCCTTGGAGGCCACTTAGCCCAGAAACTGTATTCAGTTATAAACAAAGTACAGTAACTCGTCAGGAACACACGGCTTGGTTGGCGTGATGGGAGGAGTACAGATATATTAATCCGTTTCCTCACCTTTTGGTCGCTGTTCTGCTGTTGAGTAGTCTCCAGTGCTCCTGCTTGCCAGCATTATTTCAGGCCAGGTAACGCTGTCTCATCTCAAACACTTCATCTTCTGATAAACTATCAAGACTGCGATTAAGAAACCCCCCGTTCTGAGAGTAACCTATGAATCTATCGTAGGCCGAGTCTCTTGAAGCGCAGTTATCACAGATGCAGCAAAGCTGGCTCCACAGACTGGATGTGCTAACTAAAAATAACTCGGCTGTCGATTCTGAACGTTAATCTTGCATGGTTTAGAGATTGTGCACTACCAGAGCTCTCCTTTTCCTCAGGATAAAATGAGATTGCTGTTTTGAAATTCTGTTTGCTTTCCGTGTTTTCTTGATGCTCGTCTGCTGCCAGTCGTACCAGGATGAGCTTCAGCAGCCACAGCTTACAAATTCCACTGATCATTAGAATGCCCCTGAGGATATGTCAGTTGCTGTAGTCTAACAAAATGTCAGTGTGGAAGAGACAGCCGTTAGAAAGGGTATAGCGAGTCATTCATCTTGGTCAGCAATACGGCCCGACAAGCTGGAGACTTGTTTCTTGATACTGAGAGTGCAAGGAAGTTTCCGGAACTGTCACCTCTTCACTGCTGCGTTGCAGTTCACATTGGCTGAGGAGCTCGCCAGGGTTTCCCGAAACAAGGTTTCCTGAGTTGCTGTGGTTTTTGCCAGTTTCATTCTCTTTGAATTTCATCAATGGTAAATGCTTTGTTTCTAGGGAAGGAAACAAATTGAAGCAGGTCTCTGTTGGGTGAGACAAAGTGAGAAAGCTCTACGGACTGAGTTGTGCAGGAGTTGGGGGGTAATTTCCTTCCCCTTCCTCTTCCTTCCCAGCATGTTACCAGGGCCTGGCTGTTGTGACTGTACTTGCAGTCACTCTCTGGACACTTTGTCTTTGGAAAATGAGAATTTGGAAAACTATTTGGATCAGCCAGTTACTTTAGGCAAACATTGTGCAATGTGACATTTCACTGATGACAAAAAACCCAGTTTTTCTAAGCATGAAGTATAACTCGTAGAGGGCTTGTAAACGGAGGCACATTAGAGTTCAGACTTGATTTCAGACAGCCCAGTTTTCACTGAGGTGTTCAAATAAGGGACACTTTTCCAGAAGTGCTCACTGTCTTCCCGCTGCGTTAATTGACTTGAAAATACGATGGCTTGACTCTGCTCAGCTGGGCATTGAGTGATTCTGAAAGCCCAATTTTCCTCTTACCCTTTGAAGCCCTGGGACACAAAATCGCAAGAAGCCCTGTGAATCTGACCGTCATCCTCCTTGGTTTAGCAGTCCTGGAGCCGCGTGTGCAGCGGTGGCAGAGACAGCTCAGGGGCACCGCTCGGCTTCCGATGCTGCTGCTGAGACACATCAGCCCATGGATGTCATCTTGTAGAGAAAGAGCAAAGACCATTTTAAACTTGCGTGTGTGCGACAGCAGGAGACGCTGGTGTTTGCGGTCGAGTTTAGACAGTGCGGACTGCACCAGCAGCGGGTGTGCTTAGTGAGGAGAGCCTGCCCGGGAGGGTGGTGGGGATGCG
The DNA here is from genome assembly GCF_037038585.1 of Patagioenas fasciata. Taxonomy (NCBI): domain Eukaryota; kingdom Metazoa; phylum Chordata; class Aves; order Columbiformes; family Columbidae; genus Patagioenas; species Patagioenas fasciata. Next base: position 13,253,269 of record NC_092538.1, on the reverse strand, counting down.
AAGGTGGCTCCGTCCTTCCCATGGCTTTCTTTCCAGGCCACTAACCAGTGACTTGAGGTTGCTCTCAGCATAAGCAGAAAGTGTCTGAATTTGTCTCAGATACTAATATTTGTGGCAAACTGCAATATTTATAAAACTGAGTTTCCTTGCCTTCTGTCCCGCAGTGGTGCCCGCCCGTTCCTCCTCGGGGCCGCGCAGGCAGCGATGGGGCTGTGCGTGCGGAAACCTGGGATTCAGAAGCTACATGGAACTGGGCGTCTCAGCAAAGCCCGGTGAGCTCCTTGGTACTTGCATTGATTTTAGTGGTCTTTGATTCAGACTTCTAAAGTTTCAAGGACGCAGGTTGCTTCTGTCCGCTGTTTCCCACATGGCTGCTCGCTGATCCTTGGGTCTGACCCTCCCTTGAACGAACTGATCTTTCTCTCTCCCTGAACTCAGCAGAGCCTGCAGATGGTCTGAAGTCTGTATTTGCCTTTGAACAATTATATCAAAGCATGGCATTTTCTTCTGAGAGAATGGTTTTGTAGGGAGTTTTTGTTAGGTTTCTTTTGTCACAGAGACAGTTCAATGGTGCTTTTGGAATTTACCCAAGAAAATTAGTAGCTCTTTCCACTAATAGCCAGCTATGCCTTGCATCCTTGGATCCGTTGAAATTCTTCATTCCTTTTCTTCTTCTGGCTTTGGTATAACCCATGAAACACTGCACATCATTAGATGCATCTGAATAAGAAATGGTTCTAGCAACTGCATTTGATTTTCCAGAAAGCTCGTTCAAAGACCCGGAAGATATGTTAGTGCACATTCAACCAGTGCCTCCTCCAACCATAGCATGAGTTAGAAACGTGAGGCGTAGCGGAAATCCTGCACTCTGAGAAGCCCGTTAGTGGGGGCGTACCCAGACCCATTTAGTTTCACAAATTGAAAATCCTAACTATCTGAGAGAATAATAAGGCTTATGCCTACTAATTTGAACATTATGTCCTTTTTATTATGGGAAGAAGGCTCTACGATGTAGGTATTATCATCACATAATGCCTAGCGTGTGCCATTCTGAGATTTAGATGGCCACTCTGGGATAATAATTCACACCTTGCTGGGACTTTAAGTCTGGGCTGAAGTCTCATATGCAAGTTTATTCTGCAAGGTTTAGAAAGTGGTGCCACGTTGAGCTCCTGTGCTCGCTGAACATGGTGCGAGAGGCAGGGAGCTGCCTTGGAGAGGCTGCGCTCCGGATCGGCACGAGACCACAAGCAAGGTGCCTCGTTCTTCAAGAGCCTCCTGCAGTTCTTGTGCTTGCTGAACAACATGGGATAAGAGGCAGGATGGTCTCCTTCTGCCCGTGCGGTGTTGCCGTGCAGGGCAGGGACTTGCTCTTACAGCACCGCTAGGGCAGTGGGGCATCACATAGCCTGAAGCCTCCGTGTGTTGGCTGGCTTCTAACTATCTCAAAATGGTGGTCTTGGCAAAAAATAGCATATTGCAAGTTACGTCTTGTGAGCAACGAAGGGGTATAGCATCACTTAGTACAAGTGTTTGGATTTTAGACATTAAGGAAAAAGGCCGCCTGTAACAGGAATGGTTTTCTTGCCTCGCATGTTATGTTTTCAGACTGGAGCTCTGAGCTGCCTGGGGTGCCTGGGGCAGAACACGCTGCTGAATGCAGCCAGCCCTCCCCGCAGACCATGTGCTGAATCGCAGGCTGTGTCGCCAACACTGATATATTGAATCGACTTTGCGGTAGGCAACAGGTGCATTGCTATGAAAGAGATGGAAAGGATTGGGCCTTGGCTTGTTAGACATCCGTAGTGCGCCCAGGCTGTGACAAACAGCGGGTTCAAAGCTGCCAGCCAGATGAATTGCTGGAGTTAAAGCTTTGGTCTGAAATGAATGGTTATGAAGTAAGAATTGCTATTAATATTCTCTCCCTGATTTAATTAGCCGGAGTGCAATGCTAAGGCCTGGCTCAGAAGGGCAGTTCGTACCAAGTCCGGTGCCAGGTGCTCTGACAAAGTGCGCCTTCCGAACCAGCCCCTCGCTGCCTCGCGCGGGCCCCGCGAGCGGGGTGGGCGGCCTGGGGCTGCTCGCGCCCGGTGGGGAGACGCAGCGTTCAGGTGGAAAGTGCTGCTGACTTGCTCAGTTTCTCCTACTCTCACCTGCAGGTTCTTTTTGAGTAGTATCAGCTCTAACAGTGTTGTGACTTCAGCCAGCAAAAAAGACATGGGTGTTAGGTAGTCTGTTTCCTGCAAACTGGCATTTTGCAAGATGTAAGGTTAAGAGAGAGTTTATAAGTACTTATACGTGCTGTATTGACCGAGCGATCGAAATTGGGATGGCTTGTTTTCCCAGCGTCAGCTGAAGATGCGGTGCTTGCTGTGGGTTGCCTCACACGGGGCAGGTCAGCCAAAAGCTGTCTGCTCTGTATCACACTAAGAACTCAGATATTGGACCATTACTGGGTAAATCTTGACCTTGCTTGTAGTAAACATGACTGACAGTTAATCTTTAACTTAATTAATAACAAAGGATTTTGTTTGCAGAAGTGATTCTAATTGTCCTTTTGCAATTTCCTATCCCAGAGACAATCAGCACCATTGATTGTAATGTTAAATTCAATTATTTCAGAAAATACATTAGCATGCTCATTCTTAACTGCTACATAGCATTCAACTTTCTTTTTCATCAAACTGTGGGCTTGAGTTTTAGTAGCTGATAGTGGCTGGGAAGCTGAAGAACAAATCCCAGGAGAACCACCTGTTTTTCAGAAAGGCAGTAAAGAGGGAAGTGTTCATCGTGAATTCGTGTTGGAAGCTGGACGAGAACAGAACCCAAACAAAAGCTTCATTTCAGCTGGACTGTTGGCACTGAAAAAGGCTGACACGGGGAAGGCAGGAAATACAGCCGCCTATTCTGCAAAGCCATCAGCTCAACAGCAGTGGTGTAAAACCGGAACAGTCTGGTAACTGAGGACCCAAATTAGCTCTTAGAGCCAGATTCTTACACCTTTATTCAAGCGGAGTCCAATATCGCTGTAGCAGACCACAGTGACGTGGTGAGGTGCCTGAGAAAGCAGAGCGTGCTCTGTTGCAAGGCACCTTGGAAGCTCCCTGGCAGTGGTTGTTGGCACATGGAGGAACTTACTAAACTTTCTTCTGACGTTCCCATCTCGATTTGCTTATCAAGGTGGATTTCTTGTTTTTGAGTTGCATGGATGTCTGCGCCCAGAGATTCTCGCGTAGGTTTCTGGAGAAAGTGAGAAAAGTTCCTAGCTCCATGTTTGATGTCATTCTTCGTCCTTTCTCTGGCGCCGGAGTGCAGGGATGTTAGCGCTCTGTCCTTTTGTTTGACTGTCTCCTTTTGAAGATTCAAAGACGAAGAAGCCTTTGAGTATTATCTCCGCAAACAGCGGGTAGACGATAGGGAAGCTCAGAATCAAGGAATGCTCCCCAGTTCTTGCGAGGATCATTTGGGGTTAATTTTGAGGGTAGATTTTTGTGTCACTTCAGGAGACACTGAAGAGATTCATAATAGTGCTCCGTGCTGGTATCAACAATGGCTACCAGCAAAACATGGGTAAGCTCAAGCAGGGATGGGGCATCAGCAGTTACTTCTAGTGGTGCTTTGGCTTTTATCGTTTTTCCACGTGAATGAAGAGCGTGAAGGAGCACAGTTAAACCAGACGGTGGTTTCTACCAGTTCCATGAATTTAATAGTAGCAGTTTTTTCTGTAGACGTTTGATCCAGTTTCAGCTTTGCTGACTTTCTCTTTTTTCTGCGGAGGAGTGGGGTATTTGGCTTCCTCCGCTGGCTCTGGTCGTCGTGAGCATCCCATTTTCTGGAGGAGCCTCCCACACCTGCCCGCCACCTGGGCTGGCTGGTTTGCAGGTCATCTCCTCCTCTCGGGACAGATCATGAGTGAGGTTTCGGCTGTCGTGTGTCCAGAAGGTAATGCAGACGTAGTCAGTGTTCGTGTAAGGTAGTAGCTGGTGCTCTCTTTAAGTCACTTTTCCATTTTGCTGCAGTTGAGTGAGTTCTCCACGTGAAAACTGTCTGGAAACAGTGGGTGATACCTGAATAATGGCTGAAACACCATGGTCCTGGTGCAATTGCAGCACCTTGGTAAGTCTTTCTGGCTAGAAAGACTAAAGGTTTTAAACACTATAGATAATTATCAATAAGGCCTGGCTGCATTTCTGCTGAGCCATAGATATACATGCAGAGCTCCGAATTAGGAGTCGGGCAACTTACCATCTGCGTTTATATGAATTCAAATACCTCTTGTCTTAGTATTGTGACCATGAATAAAAGGAAACAGTTACGTGGCATCCATGTAGCTCTGAAGTGCCTCTACCAGCGAGCATGTCATTCCACCGCAGGGTGAGCGTCATCTTGAGAGGAGCAAAAGGCCCAAGATGCAGAGTATTGAAACAGTGGGCAGCAGATGGACATCTGGAAAGATAAGACAGCACTTACAAGCAGGTACTTTGAGTCCTGTGATGCCTGCAGGGCTGTTGCTATGTTTAGTACTGCTTTGGAGCTCTGTTCCGGTCCGTGAGTCACCATGTGTGCCTTGAAACGGTAAGGAGAGTGTGCTTGAATGAGGGTCTTGGGGCTCTCATTAACTTTGCCTGCAACAGCTCTTCAACAGCTGCTGCTGGTGTTGTAAGTTAAAAGAAAAAATCCTGAAATCTGTATTTAATCATGCAGGCAGTAGATGTTGGATCAATACAAGAATATGTGTCTCTGTGAATTTGAATCAGATCACGTGTCATTCATCTCTAAAGCAAGTGTCTTCTTGCAAATTATGGTGAACAAGAAGGACCGTTGCCCCATCTGCAGCACGGACCTGTAGGTGGTGAGATGCGAATGTCCTTGGCTGCCTTCCCAGCCCGCGATGCCTGGGCCCTGAGGAGCAGTGTCCTGGCCCTGCTGGTGTCGGCACCAGAGCCCTCTCGGACTCGAGATGAGGAAGTGTGGAATGATCCAAGCTTTAGATGAGAGAACATGTTAGTAAAGCCATCCCGTGCTGTGTGATGTCAGGGATTTCAGCGCTTTGGAGAACCGGGCTATTAGAACAATTTCACTCTGGGGCCTCGGCCCCTGCTGGATTTCATGGCTGTGGCACACGATCCTGGTTCAGCAGTGTCGTTAGGAATCAATAAAATAAGCACCAGGAATCTGTTTCTTTTTGCTCTTTGTTGTCTCCTATTTCTGTGTACAGAAAGTGTTAAGTGTTACAGCTTGGAGTTGAATCTGAAATGCGGCTTGAATAGTCCTTGATTCAAAACTATGAATGTATGATTCTATGATTCTAGATAGCCCAACTAGATGTAATCCACAGTATGGCACTTGTTGTAGGTGCAGGCTCAGAAGAGCTAGATGTTGGTATTCTGTCCGGTTATTGGGCAGATGGGGGGGTTTTGAGGAAAAAACCCCGCCATATCCATGGTGCAAGCAAGAGAGGTTACTTGTTAACCCTGGAGCAACGTGGGCTGGCAGCGCTTGGCTTCAGTGGTGTCCTGCACAGCTCCTGCAGCTGGCGGCACCGCTTGGGCCCCTCTGGTGCTGTGCAGTCGTGCAGCGCCAGTGGCGCCGGCGCTCAGAGCGGTTTCCCTGTGGTTCTCCATCGCCTACTGTTGTACATCCCCTCCTCTGCCACGTGAACAGCCTCTAACACGGGGCTGCCTTCTGCTTGTGCAGAGCTACCTAGCGTCACACGCGCTGCCAGGCTGTTCTCTAGCGCCTTCTGCTAGACATTTGTTCTCTAGCGCCTTCTGCTAACAGACGTCTTCTGTGTTGCCACTGCGGTTCTTACTCGCGCCTTGGGTAGACCAGGTCCCGTGCATCGGCAAATGTTGACGGTGCTCTGCTCTGTAGGAGTTTTACAAATGCTGAATGGGAAATGATAAACTGATCCGAGAAAACTAGGTCTGCGTAAAATCCTTTAGAGAATCCTTTAATATTAGGAGCCTGGCATTTAGGTCGGTTAAATATTTTAAGCATTTCTGTATGTGTCCCTGAGCTACATCAGAAAATGTATTTTTATCTGGTGTTGCTATTCATCTCGGTAAGTCACAACATGCAGAAAGCGTTTTTTGTTCCTTTTCTTAACGTGTGAGTACTCTGCTAGGCGCTTTTCTCGTTCTGTTTTTCTTTCAGCTGGAAAGTCTGAGACCCTTTCACCAAGTGGAGTGGCAAGCCGCAGGGATAGTATTTTACTTACTGATTAAGCCACCAGCCTTGGATTCCATCCCAAATTTTTGTGTTGAACCTTAAAGGATAAATTGGTGTTTCAGGAAGCACTCGAAGTTATAGGAAATTATGTTCTGATACAGTCTCTTTAATACACCAGATTTTCGCTGAGTATTTAATCTTAAGGCTGAAATGTTTGCAGAGGGCTGACTTGAGCTATTCCGTCTTGCAGTGGGTGCAATGCAAATACTGCCAGGCTAATGGCTTTGAGCAGCTGGCGTGGGGAGAGGGGACAGTTCTACCGTGCTGTTGTGTGTGCGCCTGTCGGACCCCTGACGTGGCTCTGAGAGCCGGGAGACTGCGGGAATGCGCCGGTACTTGCACAGCAGCTGCAGGCCCGTCGGGTTCATTGTACTGAGCAGCGTGTACACGCAGCAAACGCAGCCTGTGCCTCCGTGGGTCTCTGATCATCAGTCCCGTTTGTGCGTTGGGCTCGTGCAAGCGACTCCTTTGCACTGGGAACAGTGGGGATCTGCGCAGTTGACCCTGAGCTCATTGGGGTTTGGGACATAATGCGTTTCTCGTAGCACCGGTGCTGTCACCCGCAGGTTCCTGTCCTCATGTGATGGCTGCAAGGCTGGAATGCTTGGGTGTAACTGGGGGGGTGTACGGAAAGAGCCGGCGTCAGTTACCTGATAGAGGAGGAGATTCATGCATTAATGTGTGCAAGAGAAGCATTTGTCTTCACCATTAGATGATTCTGCTTGGTGCACGTGGCTCTCATGGTGAATATGACTGCAAACAGAGAATACAAAGTACAAAGCAACTCAGTGTTTAATTTGAAAGATACTGGCTCTTGCTTGTCCACAGCAGCTTTTTGAAAGACTTCAGGCTTCATTTTTTGCCGAACTTTTCTCTGTACCCAAGCTAGCGTTGGGACTTCCGTTGATTCCAAGGAGACCAGGGCTAATCCAATGTTGAATGCTCTTACAAATATATATATATATGTATCTCACTGTTGCAGAAATTCCTTTCACGAGCTTTTTGGTGGCTTCAAGAGAACGTGAGGACTGCACAGGGACCAACTGCGTGTTTTGCCCTGGAGGCCGCACACCAAGCCGTCTGGCAGTGTCGGGGCGGGGGGGTCAGGTTCACTTCCCTTCCGCCTCCCAGCTCTGCAGGGTGATGGCTGCACAGGCTTTCTATTTCTTGCGTTTTTCATAGGAAAGGCAATCCTCGGAGTGTTTTTCCTGTAATTAGGGTTTATCATTCAATGCTCACTGCTCTTGCTCCGCTTCTTTCCCAAAAGCAAATCTCGACTTGTTTATCACCTTGCTATAGATAATTATTCTAAAATATGCACATGGGAATACTCCGAGGTTTCTTTTTCACCAAAACGATAGCAACCAGCTACTTGTGACCAATAAAACTTAGGGTGATTCTTGTACTTTCTTATACATCAGAAACCAGCTTTCTTGAGCTGCTTTCTCAGAACCCTTGGTAAATGGCCTTTCAGCACTTGATAGGCAAGAACAGTATAACCTCCAAATTTATTTGCCCATATAGTTTTCATTTCTCTTCTTCTTTCTCCCATTAGCATTGTATGAATAGATTGTTTCTACAGGCAGGGAGCTTGTTATTAATATCAGGTGAACCAATTACTGACACAGGAGCCCGTCGAACTGCTTGAGTGCGGAGAGATAATGAAGCCTGGCATTTCAAACCCAGTGACCTCATTTATCTGAGCTGCAGTGATTCATAATGGAAAAGTCCAAGCAACAGGCTGAGCAAATACTTGTCATCTTTTAAAATACAGCATTTAAAAAAAATGCTTGCCATATCTCATCGAGAGGCTGGAGACAAAGGCAGATGTATATTGCTGGTTGTGGATGAAGTTACCACCACCTGCTGCAGTGAACTGAAACTGCCTGATGCAGCACAGTGGGTTCTACCTTGGCCCCGTGGGTAACGGGACACCTCCTCTTGCATACTCTGCAGTCCCAACAGAAAACATGTAATTTCAGTAAGACCACGTGTTGTCCTTGTTCTTTCTGCTGTGCCTTCCCGCAGCTTGTAGCAAAAACACGTAAAGTTGCGTCAGCTGCTTTTAGGATGCCATCGTGTAAATCAAAACATGTTGTACGCTAGTCCTCAGATCAGGAGTGCGACTGCAACTGGTGAGTATTTGCAAGGTAGGTACCATCACAGATGCTTTATTTAACAAGTCTCCTCCCTTTCTCTCTTGCTGAATCAGTCTGTTGCAGACTTGACTTGCTAGGAAGCAATTTGAATTAAAAAATGGCACAGATTAGGGGTTGGTGCCTTGAAGCTTTAATACATGTTTGACAGCACTTAAAAGAAGAGGCCCTTTCAGTGCACTTTGTTTTCTGTTCCTGTTTTTTTTACCCAAATATGACAGTAGAAATAACAAGATGCCCTATGTGAATATTTTCCTGGGTTCTGCCAGACACGCACCTAACTTCATAGCCTATTAAATTCAGTGGGACTAATCACATTAAATTTAAATATATGGTTAGAAGCCTTGTTAAGACAACATCCTTAATGAAAGGAGGTGATACAAATAAACACAGTTTTTATTTGCTAAATTCATGGACAGGTGTAGTACAAATAGTTTAAAATAAGACTTAGTATTGGGTATGTGTGTTATACACAGGAAGAACTCGAGTGTGACGGAGGGGGTTCCCGAGCTGTCCCGGTGCCGCAGGGCGGGCCGTGGCTGCTGGGCAGGGCGGGTGCGAGCGCGGCTGCCTGGGGGCTGCACGGGCCGGCTGCCCGGTGTCGGAAGACAACCATGACCGGAATAGCGACCTTTCCAGGTGAACCTACAGAATGGTCTAAAAATGTCTGCTAGGCTATAGGAAAATAGAGAGGCTATTTGCCAAATTGTGACATCTCAAGTTACAGAAGTTATATGGCTGAAAATATTCTATGGCCCATATTTCAGTAGCCACTTGCAAGCTTTAAAGTGCTGTGCAGAAAGGATCCTATCGTATTTTTTCAGTCCCTGGTAATGAGAATTAATTCTTTCAAGACATGATTTTTAGTGCTGCAGAAGGGCACAGTAAGTGTTATTTTGCAGTGTAATTGGTTTTAATTTCCATGTTGATTCTCATGTGAATTTCAGGCACTTAATTATAGCCTAAAGGTTTTTAAAGTCGTTGACCTACAAATTCTAGATTAACACAAATATCATCCTGAATAATATGTGTAAAGGATTTTCTGCGGAGGAGCTGGCTTCACTGTCCTGGGGAGAACCCGACCCATTCCACAGCCCACCCGGGAGGTTTGGCCCCGTCCCTCCCGGTGGCACCGGCAGCGGTTTGCTCTGGGCAGAGATTGTCCGTGTGTCCGTCCTCGGGCAGAGATTGTCCGTGTGTCCGTCCTCAGGCCTCCCAGCAGGCGGGTTCCTGACGGGTGAAATATCCCAAACCACCCGATGTGCGATGGCCTGGCCGAGCGCGTGGGCCGCCCTGGCCTGGCCGAGCGTGTTCACCTCTGGCTGCTGCTGGGCAGCGGTGGCTCCGCCATGCGCGAGCGAGGCCGGGGCGCCCTGTGCTCTGCGGGAGCTGCAGTTTTGGGTGAGTCGGTGTGGTACCTGTAGTTAGCCCTTTGCTGTCTGCGTGCCCAGCGTTCGCGCCGTCAGCCGTCGGGGTGGGGGGCTCTGCGTCGCCAGTTCGTGCCTGTGGCACGAGATACAAAAACGGCTCCACTTGTCATTCCGTCTGCAGTTCCTTAGATGATCAGTGTACAAAGACCCTATTTAAACACAGCTGAGAGAATATTTGCGTAGCGCTCATTGTGTCAAAGGGATCATTAAAACAGAAAAGGGCAGAGGAGAATGGAGCTGGACAAGGGGTCAGGAAATGGAAATAAATGTATTACTTCAAAAAAGCAAGACACATCTCTTCAGTATGATGTGATGAATTTGCTCTCTCGTACTACCAGAGTTCATATCAAACTGCACTTAATGCCCTCTTTATTGGGGGTATGAGTTTGAGGTTAATTGGCGTGGGTCCGTTGTTTTTGCCATCAGTCTGCAGGGGTTGTGCCGCTGCTGATGCTGATTTCAGATTTTCTGGGTCTTGCTGAAGGAAACTGAAGTCCTAGAAGCAAACTGCAAGTCTGATCAGATAATACACAATTTTGCATTCCAGTCATAACCCTGCAGAAGTTACAGCTGTCAGAATCCATCACTGCAATTCTAACATAATTATTATAAATGTAATCTGCTTAGCACCCCGGGATGTTTGCCCCGATAGGCAGTGAAGTGGCCCCATGGACATGCTAGAGACAGCATTTCTGTGCCACTCTTTTTCAGATATTGTTCTACAAAATCAAGATGCTTGTCATTCAGAGCTGTGCTTCTGGAAAGGTACTAAGGATATAATTTCCCTAAATTAAACTGCAGCATTCGTACCCATTAATGGGACAAAACCAGTCCCTCTGTATTTTGAATGGCTCATTGCTCATCTCCCGTGGCTGTGCGGCTCGTGGGGCTGCGTGAGGAGTTTCTGTGCAGAGCTGTGGTCGTGATGATGCATCTCCTGGCAGGTCTGGGGAGCGGGCTGTGACCGGGTTTCAGAGGGCACATGAGAGTGCTTGTAATTATAGCCAAAAAACAAAGTGTTTGAGATTATATTGGAGAAAGCATCACACAGGTGATACAAGAAAACTTTGAGCTGTTGAAGTATTATTGGTACCATTGATTTTCAATTAATATTCAGTATTGACCATTACTATAAAGAAGATGGTGACATACTGTAGCAGATTTATGGATTTTTTTCAGAAGCCATTGATTTTTTTTCTTACTATGCAGCTGTTTCCATTGAGAAGGCACACATGGAAATACTCTCTAAGGATTTGATTCTCCCCGCTTCCAGGAGACGTCCTCTGCAGCACAGGCCGTTTGTCGCCGGGTCGCCACGCGGGCAGTTCGCTGGTTTGTCGCCGGGTCGCCACGCGGGCAGTTCGCTGGTTTGTCGCCGGGTCGCCACGCGGGCAGTTCGCTGGTTTGTCGCCGGGTCGCCACGCGGGCAGTTCGCTGGTTTGTCGCCGGGTCGCCACGCGGGCTGTTCGCTGGTTTGTCGCCGGGTCGCCACGCGGGCAGTTCGCTGGTTTGTCGCCGGGTCGCCACGCGGGCAGTTCGCTGGTTTGTCGCCGGGTCGCCACGCGGGCAGTTCGCTGGTTTGTCGCCGGGTCGCCACGCGGGCAGTTCGCTGGTTTGTCGCCGGGTCGCCACGCGGGCTGTTCGCTGGTTTGTCGCCGGGTCGCCACGCGGGCTGTTCGCTGGTTTGTCGCCGAGTCACGATGCGGTTGGGCTCTCCTGGCCAGGCTGCTCTCAGGGCACTGGGGTGTCTGGAGTCAGAACTCGGGTTCCTTCTGGCCACTGTAGACCCCGTTATTAGCGAGGGGAATCAGGAGAAGCCATGTTGTCAGAGGTCAGGCTATGGCTGGCAGATTTAGAGAATTTGAAGTAAGGAAACTTCACGTGCTGCTCATTGATGAACTGGATTCTGAGTGAGTCATGTAAAGCTCTGTTTTGTAAAAGCAAACAGAAAATGTGAGATATGAGTATCCGTAAGCACCTTTATTCCAATAATAGTAATAAGAGGGGGGAAAAAAACCAACCGCAACGCACAAACAACGCAGACAATAACTGCAGGATCAGTCAGAAGGTTAACGTGGGGTCAGGAAGAAGGTGGTTTTGGCTCCCTGCTCAGACTGCACTATCTGTTCTAAGGCGTCTGGCGCAGGTGTACAGCGGTGTCTCTTGGATGTCTCTGTTCCACAGAAGGCAGAGCTGCTTTCTGTGACCGAGGAACCCGTCACAGGAGGGAACCGGAGCTGCGGTGCTGAAAAAGAAAGGCTGGGTCATGAGCTGGTACAGTCAGGTCAAGTTCTTACATCCATAATTAACCACTCGGACCATCTTGTTTCCATGTGTCCTGAGCTGCTGCACATTCTGTAGAAATTTCCTAAGTTTCAAATTGTGAAGGAAAAATTTCCTGGAGAACCCATGAAACCGTGATCTGCCTATTTTTCTCCTAAGGCTGTGATTTCTTCCACCGGTTTAGGTTATTAGTAGGTATTTGTGAATCCGTTTTCAGCAGCTGACAAGCTAGGTGAAATTGCAGTAACCCGAAATGCATCTGTCTGCCAGTAGTCACTTCTAAATACGGATGAAGCTGTCAGGGCACATCAGATGTCCCTCCTGAGTAGGAGAACAAAGCCGACCGTGCAGGCTAATAACAGGCATTGATCTGAGAGATGAACACGTGTCCCAGAGGTTTGGTCAAGACACCCTGCAACAGGCAGAAATCAGGTCCTCTGTCTTAATCGCGTTTCAAGGAACTGGGTTATTCCATCCTTTTATTACGTTGCTTTCCACCAACCTTTTATGTAAAATGTCGGGTTCAGCTGTCCCGGTGGGTGCAGGGGTTTCTGTCGTGCCCGGCACTACTGAAGGGAAGGAGCTGGCCTGTCCCCGTGCGGAGGTGGGCGGCGGAGGAGTGGGGGTGGCTGGGGAGGTCTCGTAGCGCCGTTCCCGAAAGCTCGGAGGACGCCGGCAGGGTGAACAGAGGCGAGAACGTGCACGTGTTCCGGGGTCTCTCGGTGCTATGCTGCTGACACAAGAAGCCAGGAAGGTTTCTTCTGAGATCATACAAATCAATGTATAGTGAAGAAAAGGCTTTATTGAGTATGTACTTTAAATGTTATTACGGGAACAACTCTGGCAAAGGCGAATCAGCGCTTACGGTTTATTGCTAAGTGCTGTAGGTCTCACGGTGCTATGTTATAAAAATGATATTATATTAAATGTATTGCAGCATGTGGCTTTTACAAAGCCCAAGAGTAATTCTTGGAAAATCAGGCTCACTCTGTCCCTATAGGGTTCACAATTTATGACACTAGAACTGCAACTTTGTAGTGAGGGGAAACAACCGTACTGTTTATCTTCATCATCTTAGGTTGTTACGTAGTATTCGGGCTGAGGAAAGCGACAGAGCAGGAACTGCGCCATGTAAATCACAGCCACTCCGGTACTTCCCGGTACAGCTGTGCCCCGGTCGCTGCAGCTCGGCTGCCCGCGTTGCAGCCGCGATCCCTCTGCTCAGCGTCGGTGTCCGGGGGACCCGCAGCGTGGTCAGCAGTTACCCGGCTGGCTGGGGCTCAGCCTGGGGAGGCTGCAGTGAGGAGGCAGAGGTCAGTGTGGGGTCTGGAACGGGATGCTGTGTCTTTGTAGGGTATAAGCAACAGGAAAAGCAAGCAGATGCTTTCTAGGAAAAACTTAATGCAAAAAGAAAAAATAAAATCATTACTTAGATAGGGAGGTCAGAGGAAGTCTGAGAGCAGCTCAAAGCTGTTTAAAATGACAATTAACTGCTGTAAGGGCAGCTCTCGTGTGCTGGTCACCATCTGGTGGATGGTCCCATCCTGCTCATGTATTTTGCCCTTGCAACACATCCGTTAGTCAGACCGAAATAACCAGTCCTGCTAGAAACTTAATGACAAGCTTCTAGTCTGGACTGTGATTTGGGAAACATCCAAGCTTTTTTCTTCCAAAGTGGTGAAGTTGAGGCAGAAATATAAGATGCTTTGGCATGTTTAAATTTTTGTGAGTCACTGTTGCATGCTAAAATGATTTGTAGTCTCTGTCTACGTTGTCAGTCCCGTTTGCTCCGGTTCTTATTGCCGGTGTGCAGCGGGACCCTGGGCTCTGGGGAAGGACACCCACAGCTGTCTGCTGCACCCAGTGCCTGGAGCTGGGGTGCAGTGTCCTTGTCCCGGGCAGGGACGTCCAGCCTCGCCGTGCTGGGGCTGCGAGGGCTGGGACCCCCCTGCCTTCCCCGTCCTGCCAAGCACAAGGCCTGTGTTCGGCAAGCTGGGTGCGGCTGCCAGGAGAGGGCAAAAGCTGAGGGTGCTGGAAAAGGCAGCACGGGATTGTGCTGTGTGATGGTGCTTATGGGAACGCTTTTTATTTTCCCTTTCTGTGGATGGAGAAAGGCCCTTTATGAAAAGACATTTCTGCTAAATTTATAGCAAACAATAATATGGTAAATACCTTTGCCTGCTCATTGAGAGCAGGAAGCTTTTGCAGGCACGGCCTGTTTGTGATGTTTGCCCGGCACGAACACCACCCGAACCGTCAGGATGGCTCGGCCGGTGCTCCCTGCAGGAGCAGGGAGGAGCTGGGAGGGAGCTGCTGTGCGCTGGGCCCTGCAGGCTGGGGGCTCTGGGCAGGAGCGAGGGGGGGCGGGCAGAGAAGTTTGGTAGGAAGAGTGGCTTGTGCAAAATGAAAGGAGCAGTTTTTAGGGGTCTCTTCCCTTCTTACCTGAAATTCCCCGTGTTTCCAAGCAAGCCCTCTCGTCAGCAGCCATGCTGCACCGTCAGCAGGAAAAATAATGATGATGTCTAAGGTGACCCTTCCCTTGCCCACTTAACTCTGGATCTCCGGCAAATTGGCAGATTGGTGTGGCTGGAGAAGCTTTGATTAACCCTCTGCACGGGTTGTCCTCAGGCACACTGCCCCTGGGGTTGTCGAAGGCACCGCAGCTCATTGAAAACGTCAGCACAATGATGGAAGCTTGAACTTCTTTTAAAATTGAAGATGACTATTAGCAGGCTGTTTTCGTACTGGAGTAGGCTTGGAATTGTGAGCGTCAGAGTCTCCCACCTTCGTTTCTGTGGAGCAGCAGCTCGATGGCAGCTCTTGTGTTCGATCACCCGTTAATCACAGACGCCAGGGCCTCGCTGTGCTTCGCCCTTTGTGGGCTGGACGATGTCTCATCTTTGGAGGGAGCCTGGCAGTCCTGCAGCTCTCGGAAGTTTGGCACTTGATGTTATGAATTATATAGTGCTTGTACCTCTCACAATTACATTTGATTTCTTTATGCTATTTAATAGCTCGGTGGTACGATGTTAGCGTTGTTTTTTCCCCCGTGGTGATGATTATCTGCTGCTTGCTCAGCTCTAACACATACCATGTCTGACCTCAGACTGAGCTGGCGTCTTCCCGCTATGTGTGTTCGTGTCAGTCAGGAGGGTGCAGGAGCTCAGTTCACACATTTATGCTCCATTACTCACCCCTGCATTGTAGGAAGGAAAGATGCTGCTTTCTGTGCATTTCTCTGGGCAATTGTAATTCTACAGCTCAATAGCTCTGAATTTATTCAACCTAGCTGGATATTATCAGTTTATTTTTATGTGTGTGGAGAGACAGAGCCAAGGAGAGAAAAGGAAGAGGAAAAAACCCTATCGCTCTTCTAGGGCTTACACTGGGATTTACACCAAAGCATGAAATTCTTCATATAAATATTTCAGAACTCTTGTCTCTGCAGAGATTAATCCTGGAAATACTCCCAGGGGAACAAGGGCAGCTTGTTCTCAGCCTCTCCTTGCCTCCCCTTTCTGTGCCGAGGGCTGCAGGTGCTTCCCGTGGCTCCGGCTGCAGCTCTGGGAGCTGTGGTGGGAGCGCGGTCGGAACGCTGGTGGGAGCACTGGTGGGCGCGCTGGTGGGAGCACTGGTGCGTGTGCGGTCAGAACGCTGGTGGGCGCGCTGGTGGGAGCGCGGTCGGAACGCTGGTGGGAGCACTGGTGGGCGCGCTGGTGGGAGCACTGGTGCGTGTGCGGTCAGAACGCTGGTGGGAGTGCGGTCGGAACGCTGGTGGGAGCACTGGTGGGCGCGCTGGTGGGAGCACTGGTGCGTGTGCGGTCAGAACGCTGGTGGGCGCGCTGGTGGGAGCGCGGTCGGAACGCTGGTGGGAGCACTGGTGCGTGTGCGGTCAGAACGCTGGTGGGAGTGCGGTCGGAACGCTGGTGGGCGCGCTGGTGGGCTCCTGCGCGGAGGTTCGCAGGCTGCGGCTGCGCTGGAGCCGGGTTGCGAGGGGATCCGCTGAGCTGCCTGGGCGGCTGCGCGTCCCCTGCTGCTGCAGGGTTCCACCCCGGCTTCGGATCAGTGCAGGGTCTGTCACTGCTGCGTGGGCTCCTGAGCGTGACTGTGGCATCCCTGCCACCTCAAACCATGTGTTACCTCCAGGACTTGAAATACAGCACTGGAATGTCGAAGGAAGATTTAGCATTTAAACGGGGCAGGAAATTCCACCTTGGGGTTATTGACGGGTTCTGATTTATTCATGCCATTAGTAATGTTGTCTGCGTTGGGCGATCCGCGCAGTCACGCCCCCAAGGATTCATGGTTCACCGGCTTCTTCCTTCACACTTTGTAAGAGCAGAAAAATGAGCCGTGTGACAGGGAAATCAGAAAGAATATTAAAAATATTTCAAGAATTTAGTGAGCATTCAGAGCTTCAAGCCCTTCTCGTTCTATGATAAATTCTGGGAGAAAAATATTAAATATATTTTTTCTACCCTCTCTGTGGAATTAACAACTTGGAGCAAAGGAATTTGTCAGCCAGGTGCTTCATTGTTCGGGTGCTTTCTGTAGGAATTGTATTTGCAAACAAAGGAAAAGAATAAGACTAAAAGGATAAAGAGAGTGAAGATGAGTTCAGCAGATGACTGCAGCACCTGGTCTCAGGTAGATGTGGTTATTCAGGACTGCATTTTAGCCATGAGTTTGGTAGGAAATGATGCCGCTCACAGGGGTGCATTGCACATACGTCTGAATTTACAGAGGTCTGAACTATAGCATCAGATGTGATTTAATATACTATTTTTTCGTGTTTCACACACCTCACCCCCATGAATATGTCAAAGATGAACATAAAGGTCAATGCAGAGCTGTGCCTGCAGTGCTGCTGGTGCAGGAGTGATTTGAAAACATCATTCCCTGGGGTGGCTGGAAAAACGCTGCAGCGGGTGCTAGGAAATGCAGAGATGTAAATCGTTTGGGGTGGGAGCTCAAATCTGTTGTGCTGCTGTTCAACCTAAGTCTTCAAAATCTTGTCTGGTGTGCTGTTGTCTGTCTTTAATTTCCCTGTCTTTGGCATACAGGGCCAGCTTCTCCCTATGCAAATCAGCCCGTCATCAATTTCTCCGTTCAGAGTGACAGTAACTGGCAGCATTTCAGAGTCTGACCTGCATTTACACGGCCCTGCTGACCCCGTTTTGAGTGTGTATGTATTTATTTAAATGATTTGTCTACTGATATATCGCAGCTTGGTGAAATGAGTTGTTACCACATTAACCTTTCAAGCACTTAAGTCCAGCTTAAGTGATTATTAGATCAACTTTGACAGAATATTGGCTATTTCCACAGCTTATGTCGCATCTACTGTGATACAGCACTTTGGGTTTTTCTGGAGCACCACCAACATCCGAGCGTTTCAGTCAAAGCCCCGGTTTCCGTTTCCCAAAGCGGTGCTGTCCCTGCGCGGCCGCCTGCACCTCTGTTCAGAGGCTGCCCCAGACGTGAACCCGTGAGCCGCCCCCGGGCCGCGCCAGCCGAGGGGCCGGTGCCCACGGGCCCTGTCTGACAGGCGCACCGCGGTGTCACTGGCAGCGGGGACACCCGGGGCTCATCCCGACCGCAGCCCCCGCTCAGAACGGGCCTGGCAGCGCCTGCTGAGCCTCTTGCTGTTTTCTGTTAGATTAAAAAGCCATTTAGTCCCTTGTATTTTTCTCCCTGTAAATGTATTAATACCCTGTAGTCAAGTCACCTTTGGCCTTCTTTTTAATAAACGAGACAGCCCGAGCTCTTTACTCGCTCACTGCAGAGCATTTCCTGCACGCCTCGATAATTTTTTCAGGTTCTTTCTGAGCTCCTGCCAGTGTTTCAACCATTAGCAGATCTGAGCCTTTAAAAATACCTGGGTATCATCTGTAACCCTCAGTTACATTTCAGGAACTGTGCCTGGTGGTTAAGGGATGAAAAAATAAGAGAGAAAAAGAAATGAAACTGCACACTTGCGCATAGATAATATTAGCTAAGACATCTGGATGAATATCATCGCTTGAAGCGATTTTCATACTATTGCTTCTGGTATTTGAGGAGCAAATAGCCTCTCATTTAATTTATACTGTAATAAAAACTCCTATTGATTTTAATAAAATTGAAGACGATCATTTTGAATGAAATCCCTAAGGCAGCTTCTCCATAAAAACTGACTCTTCTTATTTTCTTTGCACATGTACATTGTAATTCATGTCTGATAACAGTGAACTGGGACTCTGTTTCTGAAAAGCTGGGGAATAGTTTTGAGTAAAGAGTGTGAAGAAAGCCTCCATTAGAAAAGAGGTGTTTGGAGAGCTGAGCCCAGCCCTGCCGGCGGCTCGGGGCTGCACAGCTGGCAGGGACGCGCTGCTTCTCCTCCTGTCCCCGCCGCGCTCTGCCTGAGGTGACCGCGTGTGGGTGACAGAAGATGCTGACGGTGCCCCGAGCCTGGCCCAGCATCGCCCACCCGTGCTGCCGCCAGCTCCTCCTGCCCCGCGCCCTGCGAGGCGAAGGGCTGGAGGGGTGGCAGAACAGAGGTAACGGGAGCAACGGGGCGTCCCAGGCGTGGGCTGCACCCCAAGCTGCTGCCCAGCCTTAAACCTGGGCCGGGCTGTCCCGGGCTGTTTGGGAGCTGTCCCGGGCTGTTCGGGAGCTGTCCCGGGCTGTCCCGTGGTGTTCAGGAGCTGTGCCGGGCTGTCCCATGCTGTTTGGGAGCTGTCCCGGGCTGTCCCGGGCTGTTTGGGAGCTGTCCCGGGCTGTCCCGTGGTGTTCGGGAGCTGTCCCGGGCTGTCCCGTGGTGTTCGGGAGCTGTCCCGTGGTGTTCGGGAGCTGTCCCGGGCTGTCCCGGGCTGTCCCGTGGTGTTCGGGGGCTGTCCCGGGCTGTCCCGTGGTGTTCGGGGGCTGTCCCGGGCTGTCCCGTGGTGTTCGGGAGCTGTCCCGGGCTGTCCCGTGCTGTTCGGGAGCTGTCCCGTGCTGTTCGGGAGCTGTTCGGGAGCTGTCCCGTGCTGTTCGGGAGCTGTTTGGGAGCTGTCTCATGCTGTTCGGGAGCTGTCCCGTGCTGTTCGGGAGCTGTTTGGGAGCTGTCTCATGCTGTTCGGGAGCTGTCCCGTGCTGCCCAGCCAGTGCCGGGGTGCAGCTGGCGGCCTGGGGCTGCTTTGGAGAGCGTCTGCATCAATGTACCACGTTCCTGAAAATACACACACCAAAAACACCACTTAGAACTTTTGCTAAGACTAGCTGTTGTACAGGCTGTGCTATTTTCTCATTTTATTGCTATCTTAAGGGAAATAAGGAATTATTTTCACATCAGATTTATACAGTCAATAAGACATGAGTTGAATAGTGAATAAGCAGCCTGGAGGAAATTGCTTTGTCACAGCGTATAAGGATCTGGTGAGAGCATTTCATTATCTCTGCTATGTGACTGCAGTTCAGGGCAGAAGAGCCATTCTTATTTTGTCCTGCTTCCTCGCTGGCTTTTTTCTTTCTCAATTTGTGTGTTAATTATGGAAAGATTACATAATATAGAAACTGAGGCTCTGATTCCACAGGGTATTAAATGCGTGCCTAACTTAGGGCATGGAATTAGGTCACTTGGCTTGCCTGGAATTGTATTTATTTGAAACCGTATTTTTGCTGTGCAAGGTAAAGATTTTCTGATGGACTATGAAGAGGTGAGGCTACAAGGTGACCCGTCGGCCAGCACAGTTAAAAAAGGATCACTTCCTCAGAAATTCAGGCCAAAACCTCGCAGCATTGAGAGCGTGCACGTCCCTCTCGTGTTCGTCGCTCCCGCGCTGACGCCCCGAGCAAACCCTGCGGCACACGGCCGCGCGCCTGGCCAGCAGCACACCGCGTCTGCTAACGAAGCCTTGGGTTTCCGAGTCAGCCTTTAACTCCCTGGAACGTAACGCCAGGTTGTTTGTCAGCGTGCTGAATGCTGAACGGGCAAGGTGATCGCGCCTCTGTTCCCTGGCCAGCCGTGTAAATCAGGGAGGTGACATGTTTTCAGTCCCCAGAGGACAGTTTGCAGAACAGATGGAGGCTGTGGAGTGCAGTGACTTTGAAAGACTTGTTTGAAAATCTCCCCCATGTTACACTGCATGTGGACCCAGAGACTGGCTGATCGTACAACCGATCATACAACCGATCATACAACCGATCGTCCCCCGCCCCTGGCCAAGGCCGCTGTGAACCCGAGCGCGCTCCTGCACAGCTCTCACTGGAGCCGACCGTGCTCCGCAGCACTCGGGCGTTAACGCGGGCTTGGCATTGCTGTCTGCTGAACAGCAAGTGCCATCGTGCTCCTGGCGCCGGAGCTGCTTCACGTCCTGAGGCGCGGCAGAGCTGCCTGCTCATCCCCACGGCCCCTGTCCCTCGACAGCCCCTGTCACTCCTCTGCACGTGTCTGACGGCTCGTCTGGGCGTGACAAACCCCACCTGCCGCTGGTGTGGGAGCGAGCGCCACGCTGGGAGCGGCGGTGCCGGAGCGGCCGGGTGCCCAGGGCACCGCGGGCTGCCGGGTCCGTGTCACAGCCTCCGCTCCGGCAGCACTGTCCGTGGCTCCTTCAGTTTAGTTATGTGTTTATTTGTTTATTGGAGAGACTTGACTTTTCAGAAGATGAGCTGGCTGTTCTGAACGTGCCTTCACGATGCGGTGACCGTGATGGGGATGTGGGTATCCTGTAAGAAAACCAGAGACACCCAGACTGCCTCCCATTTGTCTTATTCATGAAGGCCAATTTTCTTCCCTTGCTTTATGTAATTGTCTTGTCCTCAATCTAATATTCCAGTTTTATGAGGGACAACAAATCAATACTCTCTTTCTTGAAAACTGCTGATTAATTGATTGCTGGTGTCTGCCTGCATGCTGCGATTGTATTAGGTGTCAGCAGTAATTAATTTTTAAAGGAAATTGTTCTTGCTGATTTTTGAACATCAGCTCAGATTCCATCTTTACAGGAGATTGCTCCCTGCCGGGCGTATCCCTGACCGACGGGTGTGCGCAGAGCCCGCTCGCGGGGAGCAGGGGAGGTGACACGTCTGCACGGCAGCTCCAGGGGGGCTCGCACGCCATTTTCACATTAAATATGTTACTTTGGCCTCCGTGCTTTTTTGGTGCTTCTCTTCACCCTGAGCCCTGTGTGCTTTCTGCCCCCGGGTGAGGGGCGCGGGCAGGGACGAGCCCGGCTCTGCAGTCCGTCCCCCCTGCTGCCGGGGCGCCCGCCCTCTCGGGGCTCCACAAAGTGTGGTGCCCCCTTCGTCACAGGTGCAAGGAGGGAAAAAAGCCCTTAAAGGCTGAGAGTCCCGATGCTGTAGCAGTCTCTGCTTTCATCAGAGGCTTTCTCCAGCCTGCCTGAGAAAACGCTCCTGCTGTATGAGGTGCCGGGGTCCAAAGTGCTTGACAGATGGGGAGCGAGGTAAGCAAACGTGAATGTGCTCCGAGTTGTGGAAAGTTTGTAATGAGGGCATCTTGGGCCAAGTTCGTTTTTGTAGAAGCTCTCCTCACAGCTGCCCTTCTCAAAACATTGCAGTGGCAGAAAATTTGAGTCCCACTCACTGCTGCAGGGGAAAATGCAGGACATGGGCGTATGTTTATTGTGTTTATGATTTGTGCTGGCGATGGGTCTGTGTCGGCACAGTCCCGGTTTGCTGCTGTTCTGCTGGGGGCCATGCACACATCCCATAGGGGACCGCCATGAGCTCCCATGTGGCTGTGGCAAGTCACCTGCATCCCCTGTAGTACATGTTGGGGCGATGGTGTCCTAAGGTTTGCTGGTCCTCTTTGTGCTTGAAAACCCTTCAGGGCAGTGCCAAAGCTGGGATGTCTGATGCTCTGAGTCATGGTCCAGCCTTTAAGCTCCTTGAATACCTGCTCTGAAAGCTGGAGGGCAGCTCAGCCTGGGGACCCCGCTCGTCCCCAGCGCTCCCGTGTCCGCCCGGTCTGTGCAGACCCTCCTCAAAGCAGCGTCGACGTGACCGTACCGGGTGTGGCGGCCTGTCCCCCGTGCAGTGTCCCAGCACGGCCCCACAGGATGTCCCCTCACCCGCCAGTGACAGCCGCTGCGGGGGCGCGGGGCCGGGGGGCCGGGGGGCCGGGCTGCAGACGCCCGGTGTGGCCGCGGCTGCGTTAGGAGCTGTAGGTGTGAAGGTGTGTGGAGGGGAGGGTTGAGCTGTGCTAACTCTTCCGACCTCTTGTTTAAAAACATTTGGCACTGCACATTCAGAAGGTCCCGTAGCATATTTTTCAATAAATCTTGAATGTGGCAGTTATGTTTTCCCTTCTGTGCTGGAAAAAGGATTACAGTATTTACTGCAGAGACAGGAAGATTGATTCTCACTTGGAAAATCTGCCAGATTTCTTGATTTAGAGAACTGATGATTGGTGGAGTGCTTAGACTTGATTTATATCAAGTTTTCTCTCTCGCTTGCTTGCTTTCCCTCCTCCTTTTCCCCTCTGCATGTTCTTTTTATGTTAACATGAGCTAGTTGTATTCTGAATGGTTCTCTGTTTAACAAATACTATTTTCTTTGGTTGTTTTTCATATTCAGGTCAAAATTCTCTTTTCTAATCCTTGCTTGCTTGGAGTAATGTGAGTAAATTTCACTTGCCTGAGGTCTAGATGAAGTCACTGTGCTTTGCAGTGAGGCCACCTCCGCTTGTGTGCGCAGGGACGGTTCAGGAGCGTCTGTCCTTCTGAGCACCCCCTCCGAAACCTTCAGATCATCGAAGTGACCTGAGCTCGTCAGTGTGTTCTTCTGGAACAGGTCAGACCCCTCGTGCGTCGGCGGGTGATGTGACCCAAGGAGCAGCTGGCACGCGGGTCGGGTTCCCCGGCACCGGCACCTGGGGCCCAGGGTCGCCCTGCTGGGCCGAGAGGCTCCTGGTGGGTTTGCCGGGTGCCCGTGGGCTCCGTGGGCTCTTCGTCCTGCTTAGGAACTCTCAACTCAGCTGAATAATTTAAAATAGAGGCAAGCAAGCAAAGAAGATGAACCCACCAGAGTCAAAGAAACGTAAAAGGGTAATTGATGCCCTATCGTTATCACTACAGCAAGTATCTTATAGAAGTAATACACGACACTCCTATGCTACAACTAGTTCTATATCATTAATTACACTATAAGAAGCTCACTTTTCTCAGCTTTATTTTCTGGCCTAGCCAGCCAGGTCCTTAGTGCCTGTGAATAGCTTCACCCAGCGCCCATCTCTTCCTCCCAAAGTCTTTGCTAATTGGGCACCCTGTGTGTTCTTTTGTCTTCTCTCCTTCCCCTATTTTCAAGCAATTTTATTACGATTATTTAGTAAGATGTGTTACTTTCAAATATTGATTCACCAAATCAAGTGGTCGTTAAAAAAATGCCAGGCAAGAAGTGATAGCTATTCTGCTGTGTAATACCAGCAATTAATAGTATTTATGAGGGAATGCACAGATGCTTATTTGCTTTGTGGAAAAGTCATCTTGGCCCAGAGAGCTCTGCAACAGATGGGCCAGACCTTTAAAAGTCAAGGTAAAGAACGTTTTCTTGGCCTGGCTGTGGGAAGGAAGAGGGATGAGAGACCCGCGGTTCCTCCTGGTCCCATGTCAGGACTGTGGGCAGACGCTCCAACCCCGCAGTGTCCCGTAAGCCTGATTGCAAATGAATACGTGCATGTAAAATGTTTAAAATGGTCCTCCACAGAACACCCATCAGAATTTAACATTTACATTCGTATTTTGAAGGGAAGTTTTGTTTTCTTCTGTTCAAATATCACGTGGCTGAGCAGCAGCAGTCAAAGTGAGTAATAGTTGAATGTGCATAATCTTGATCTAATTACATTGGTATTGAATTGCAGGTGAAGCATTAAATTGATTTGAAAAAAATCTCTTTGCAAGTATCTAGTATTGATGAAAAAGGTCATTATGCATTTGTGGTGAAGTCTGCTTCTGTGCAAGGCGGTCAGATCCGGACCAGCACAGCGCTCGTGCCTCGGGTCACATTCTGCGCCAGACAGCGCGGCAGCGGGGGCGGGGTGGCTCTGCGTCCCCTGCCATGCGCCCCGTGGTCGCGGCGCGGAGGCGCCCAGGACTCGCTGATCTTGGAAGTCATCCCCTGGCAGCCGCGTGCTGGCACCTGGCCGAGGTCCCGCGCTGGGGCTCACGTCCGGGCAGCTCCCCGCGTGTCGGCTGTGCCACCCGCGCTTAGGGCGTGTCCCGAGATGCTCTGAACGTGCAGAGGAGGCGGGAAGTCGGAAGAAAACAGGAAAAACTGAGATAAAGCAAATAAATATAAAAGCAGGTGGAAGGAGCTCAAGGTCATTTCTTGTTCTCCTCTGTATTCATTACTCAGGCAAACAAAAAGAGACATTTTTTGGGTACAGCTGCTATCACTGCTGCTGTCCTTTTTTCCCATCAGCGTTTCCTTGATGAATACATTCAGATTATGTACTAGAAATAAAAATCAGCCATCGTGCTCCTGAAAGTAGAGGTCAAGGTAACATCTGCCTTCCCTACTCTGTTCTGCGCCTACCAGTGTAATAATCACACACAGGAAACATCTGCTTTGGAAATAACTTAAGCAGTGAAGAAGCCCGGCTCCGTTGAGTCACAGCATCCTCGGTAACTTGTCATTACGGCCACCTGCGTGCCAAGGGGGGCTGCTTTAGCAGCATGAAAACAGTGGTCTTGGGCTCTGGTGCTGCTTTACCAGGTGCTGTTTTGGCTCTTGTTGGGACCTCCAAAGTCCCCGCAGCCGTGTGCGCCCTGGAGCCCCTTCAGACACCCGTGTGGTGCTGCCCGGCAGTGGGAACGGAGTCTGAGGACGCAGAGCAGCGGGGGTGGGATGGGTCCTGCTCGGGGCAGAGCGGTGCTGCGCCGGCAGGGCCGTGTCCCAGGAAGGGCAGGATGTCCCGGCAGGGCCGTGTCCTGAGAAGGGCAGGATGTCCCGGCAGGGCCGTGTCCCAGGAAGGGCAGGATGTCCTGGCAGGGCCGTGTCCCAGGAAGGGCAGGATGTCCCAGCAGGGCCGTGTCCTGGGAAGGGCAGGATGTCCTGGCAGGGCCGTGTCCTGGCTCTGCAGAGGCGCTGGAGGCGCGGTGGCTGCGTGGGGCGGCAGCGGCTGCGGGCCGTGCCTGGGGACCCTGCCCCTGCCCCTGGCCCCTGCTCCTGCCCCTGGCCCCTGCCCCTGGCCCCTGCTGCTGCCCCTGCCCCTGCTCCTGCCCCTGCCCCTGGCCCCTGCTCCTGCTCCTGCCCCTGCCCCTGCCCCTGTCCCTAGCCTCTACCCCTGCCCCTGCTCCTGCCTCTGCCCCTGCCCCTGGCCCCTGCTCCTGCCCCTGCCTCTGCCTCTGCCCCTGCCCCTGCTCGCAGGCAGGATTAGAAGACATAGATTTTTTTTTCCTTTATGATGGCCACGACTGACACATTTCACCACCTATTTTTGTTGCTGTTGTGGTTGTAATTAGTGTAACTTATTCTGTAAAATATCAGAGTTATTTAGTAAACATGTCTGTGGAGATTTGTCCTGAATAACAGTGCTTTATTACAGATAATCCTTAGCTACTTAGCTCAAACAACTTTTCGGAGCTGGAAATCTCTCACAGAGAAGGCGATTGTGAATATTAAAAGGGATTTAGAGGAGGAGGCAAAAATTACATTTTTCAGATATTCCACTGAGTTGAAGGTTTAACCGAGCAACATCACTGAATCCCTGCGCGGGCTCACAACCTCATTTTGTTTGGTATTAAAAGACTCTTGGCTGCGTTTTAATTGTGTACATAATATTATTGATATTTAGCAATTGTTTCTGTCACCTTCCACCTCAATCAGCATTGCAAAACACAGCTTGAAGTAACTGGAAAGTAATTTCGTGGCTAATATTCCTTCTCATCTCCTGAGAGGAGCTGATGTAACAGCCAGCGAGGCACGGATCAAACAGCCCCCGTTCCACAGATCTGCTCTTTCTCTGGGCTCCATGTCAGCTCCCGTTGAAGTGAGTTATTTTATCTTGCATAACGAGCGGATGGATTCTGAATTCTCCCAGCTAAGCAGCTCTGCTCAGCAGTTCAAGCAGGGTGTGCAACGTGACTCATAATGAAGCACGAGAGCCCTGTGGGAAGCGTCGGGGCGCTGATCCGGCTCAAGGACTCGGTGTTCTCGCACATTGGAGGGGGCTTTGCTGCTCCGTGGGGCTGCCGGCCCCTGCCCCCCGGGCAGAACATGGAGGGAGAGTTTCATCCCAGCCCCGCGTTTGACGGGGGTGTGGAGGAAAGACCAGAAATGCCAGCCCACAGACAGAAGTCTTGAAGCACACAGCCCTGGCTTTTCCTTAGTTGCTGTTTCCTCCTTGCAGTAGTTTCTTAGAGTGGTTTTTGCAGTTAATAGAGTAATTGCATTGTCTGCTGGAATTCCCCACTTGCCATTGATTGAATTGCTTGGTTGGAGGCATGTTAATTGTTTATTGACACTGCTCAGCCCCCGTGCTGGGGTTAGACAAATCTGCAGGCAGAGCGGCGCCGCGGGCTGGAGTGTGGGCCGGGTTTGTGCTCTGCGGACCACGAGGACACGTCCCCGTCGCTGCCCGCCGTCGGGGCTCACGAGGAGACGTCCCTGTCGCTGCCCGCCGTCGGGGCTCACGAGGAGACGTCCCCGTCGCTGCCCGCCGTCGGGGCTCACGAGGAGACGTCCCCGTCGCTGCCCGCCGTCGGGGCTCACGAGGAGACGTCCCCGTCGCTGCCCGCCGTCGGGGCTCGGCCACGCTCGCTGTGCCGCTGGGCTCGCCCGGCCGGCTCCGTGCTGACATAGAACAGCGTGTACAAAGTGCTCCGTATGGTTAGTGTGTGACCGGCTGCCTGCTCTGGGCCCCGTTCACTGGTTTGGTCTGTGTGATGCGCGTTCTGTGTGGGGGCCGGTGCTGACCCCGACCGCGGCCTCAGCGGCCCCGGCTGCAAGGAGGAGGGAAGGCGTGGTTGTGGTTGTGGTCGTGTTCATCCCTACAGGACATTCGCTGCGGTCCCTGCTCCGGGCGCGCAGCAGCCGCAGAGCCCTGCTCCTCTCCCTGGGTCGTGTTTTGGCATCTGCTGCTGAAGGTGCCGTTTGCTGTCCCACGTACCAGGCGCAGGAGGTGTCCGGCACAGGCTGGTCCTGGTTGGCCCTTGTCCCGTTCTCGCAGGCCACTCATCGCAGCGGTTAATGGTGTCACGTCCGTGATGCGAATGGTACCTGCAGTCTGTAACTGAATAGACACGTCTGTGAGGGCTTTTGCTCTTCTCCGGATCACTGGTCATTCACCAGCATTTTGCCAGCGTTCGGAGGGGACTGCAGGGCCATACAAAGCCCATTTTCTGATAGGAAAAGCACATTTTCTTCAGTGAGCTTTGAATCAAGCTCTGACAGTTTCAGACTCACTCAGAAGTGGAAGAGAAGGCCATTTGGAAAGAGGTGGTAGGTCTATGTATTATAATATTTTCATGCTATATATATATAAAATCCGCTTCGCTGTTCTAATTTAAGCGTGCACAGCACGATAACATGAAGACTGCCTGGCCATCTCCTGATTATGCTGCAGGAGGGAAGTTTAATTTAACCTTTTGCTATTCAGAATGTCTCAGGACTGTTTCTGCTGGATACTGTAAGAATTTTCATATTGCTAAATATTCCTGACAAGCCTGCACTCTAGTAAGGAGCTGAGAGCTTTGGTGCCCCTGATTTCCAGTGGTGTATCAGCGCGAGCCAGTAGCCTGTCCAGCGCCCCTCATCAGGCCCGGCCAGACCAGCGCCGGTGTCTGTGCTGCTGTGCGGCCCCGGCTGCCCCGGCTGCCCCGGCCCTGCGGTCTGCGGCCCGGGGAGGCAGCGGGGCTGCGGGCGGGTGCGGGGGCTCCCGCAGGAGACTCTGCTGTTCAAGCACTCTGCGCTCGTGTTAGTGGTGCGAAGGAGAGGGGAAGTAACAGCCAGGAGAGAGAGCATCCCGTTCCGAACAGCTGCCAGCCCAGGAGCAAATACTGCCCAGCAAAAGGAAATCAAATTAATTTTGAAATTCACCACTGTCAGAATAACTGAGCGCTCACTCCAGGACATAATTTAATTGAGATAACTGCAACCGAATAGGCAGTTTTTCTCCTGGAGAACGCTTATCTATCTCTCGCAGTTCCTATGCAGCGATCTCGGAGTGTTTTGTCCGTATGGGAGATGCAGCAGAAGGGAGGTCCATGCGGGGGGTGAGGGCCGGGCGGGTTGTTCCCTGCACGGCTGTGAGCGGCGCTGCGTCTCTGCTGCCCAGCGGCTCTGTGCTGGCTCTGCGCGGCTCTGTGCTGCTCTGTGCTGGCTCTGTGCTGCTCTGTGCTGCTCTGCGCGGCTCTGTGCTGCTCTGTGCTGGCTCTGTGCTGCTCTGTGCTGGCTCTGCGCTGCTCTGTGCTGGCTCTGCGCTGCTCTGTGCTGGCTCTGCGCTGCTCTGTGCTGGCTCTGTGCTGCTCTGTGCTGGCTCTGTGCTGGCTCTGTGCTGGCTCTGCGCGGCTCTGTGCTGCTCTGTGCTGGCTCTGTGCTGCTCTGTGCGGCTCTGCGCTGCTCTGTGCTGGCTCTGTGCTGCTCTGCGCGGCTCTGTGCGGCTCTGTGCTGGCTCTGTGCTGGCTCTGTGCTGCTCTGTGCTGGCTCTGTGCTGGCTCTGTGCTGGCTCTGCGCGGCTCTGTGCTGCTCTGTGCTGGCTCTGTGCTGCTCTGTGCGGCTCTGTGCTGGCTCTGTGCTGCTCTGTGCTGGCTCTGTGCTGCTCTGTGCTGGCTCTGCGCTGCTCTGTGCTGGCTCTGCGCTGCTCTGTGCTGGCTCTGTGCTGCTCTGTGCTGGCTCTGTGCTGGCTCTGTGCTGGCTCTGCGCGGCTCTGTGCTGCTCTGTGCTGGCTCTGTGCTGCTCTGTGCGGCTCTGCGCTGCTCTGTGCTGGCTCTGTGCTGCTCTGTGCTGGCTCTGCGCGGCTCTGTGCTGGCTCTGTGCTGCTCTGTGCTGGCTCTGTGCGGCTCTGTGCTGGCTCTGTGCTGCTCTGTGCTGGCTCTGTGCTGCTCTGTGCTGGCTCTGTGCTGGCTCTGTGCTGCTCTGTGCTGGCTCTGTGCTGGCTCTGTGCTGCTCTGTGCGGCTCTGTGCGGCTCTGTGCTGGCTCTGTGCTGGCTCTGTGCTGCTCTGTGCTGGCTCTGTGCGGCTCTGTGCTGGCTCTGTGCTGCTCTGTGCTGCTCTGTGCTGGCTCTGTGCTGCTCTGTGCTGGCTCTGTGCTGGCTCTGTGCTGCTCTGTGCTGGCTCTGTGCGGCTCTGTGCGGCTCTGTGCTGGCTCTGTGCGGCTCTGTGCTGGCTCTGTGCTGGCTCTGTGCTGCTCTGTGCTGGCTCTGTGCGGCTCTGTGCGGCTCTGTGCTGGCTCTGTGCGGCTCTGTGCTGGCTCTGTGCTGCTCTGTGCTGGCTCTGCGCGGCTCTGTGCTGGCTCTGTGCTGCTCTGTGCTGGCTCTGTGCTGGCTCTGTGCTGGCTCTGTGCTGCTCTGTGCTGGCTCTGTGCTGCTCTGTGCTGGCTCTGTGCTGGCTCTGTGCGGCTCTGTGCTGGCTCTGTGCTGGCTCTGTGCTGCTCTGTGCTGGCTCTGTGCTGGCTCTGTGCTGCTCTGTGCTGGCTCTGTGCTGGCTCTGTGCTGGCTCTGTGCTGCTCTGTGCTGGCTCTGTGCTGCTCTGTGCTGGCTCTGTGCTGGCTCTGTGCTGCTCTGTGCTGGCTCTGTGCTGGCTCTGTGCGGCTCTGTGCTGGCTCTGTGCTGCTCTGTGCTGGCTCTGTGCTGGCTCTGTGCTGGCTCTGTGCGGCTCTGTGCTGGCTCTGTGCGGCTCTGTGCTGGCTCTGTGCTGCTCTGTGCTGGCTCTGCGCGGCTCTGTGCTGGCTCTGTGCTGGCTCTGCGCGGCTCTGTGCTGGCTCTGCGCGGCTCTGTGCTGGCTCTGTGCGGCTCTGTGCTGGCTCTGTGCTGGCTCTGTGCTGCTCTGTGCTGGCTCTGTGCGGCTCTGTGCTGGCTCTGCGCGGCTCTGTGCTGCTCTGTGCTGGCTCTGTGCTGGCTCTGCGCGGCTCTGTGCTGCTCTGTGCTGGCTCTGTGCTGCTCTGTGCTAGCTCTGTGTGGCTCTGTGCTGGCTCTGTGCGGCTCTGTATGGCTCTGTGCTGGCTCCGCGGAATCCGGGGTCTCGGGGCACCCCGGGTGCAGGAGACACGGTGGCGGTGCTAGCAGCACGTTGCGCTGCGGGCTGTGAGAGGAGGGCAGCGCAGCGCGTCCGTTCGGTCACATCTACAGAGTAACAAAGCCCCCTCGCTCCCCTTGGAGTGTCTTCTGATTCATCAGGAGTGGGCAGTGTTTGGAGCCCACTCGCCCCCACGCAGCCCAAGGGTCAGGACCTCGTCTCCCCGGTCCGGTGTACCAGAGGCACCCTTGGGTGCTACGGAACAAGAAACCCGAATAAGCCAAGGGCAGCGCAGTCGGCCGCCAGGCGCGCGTCGCTCCCGGGCCAGGGGAAGGTCCTCAGCGCTCTAATAGGATTTTTTAAGCCTCCTCTCCACTTTGCAGGTATTTGGCTTCTTTCGCTGCTGATTAAACGTTTTGCAGCACGACTATCACAGAAGGGATTGTGCGCTGGTATCCATGGAAACAATAGAATGTTTCTGTCTAACATACATATTAATTTTTCCAAGCTGTTATTAGCTGTTCCTGCCAAAGGGGTTTAAAGCAGCATTAAGAAAGCAAAATAATGTAGCAAAAGATGTGGAACAGAGTTGCTGTTACAGGGGTTATGAGGACAGGATCTTTTTCCGAGGTTTTTTCAAACTATGTTCCTACCTAAAGCAAATTTTAGACCACATCCTTTAAATCTACGGGAGTGAAGACGCGATCGTAAAACACTGACAGCAAGTTAAGTCTCACTTGTACTGTCAGAAGAGCCATTTACATTCTAAGAAAGGCAGCCAATATCTGAGGAATTCATTTAAGGTGAATCAGGAAAAAGAATGTCTGGTTCGATTCCATGCATACCCACCCTTTCCATCTCTGTAGTCTCAAATTTTGGATTTTGCTGTTAAGAATAACAAATCAGATTTTTTTTACAAGATCGTTTCAGTTTCTGGTCTGCTCTGCGCCTCAGTCCCTCCCTCCAGTGAGCCAGAGAGAAGTAGGGGAGAACTGGGGAGGAACGGCAGGGACAGGGCAGGTGGGGGGCGACGGAGACAAGCCCTTGGCCTCCGCCCCGCCCCCCTCTCCCTCTCTTCCCCTCTCCTCCCCTCTCCTCGCTCTCCCCTCTCCCCTCTCCCCTGTCCCCTCTCCCACCCAGAGGAGCACCGTCCACTCTGGTGTGCTGGCCCAGCTGGCGCGGGGTCCTGGCAATCGCCTGGGAGAAAAGGGAAAGAGCACGATCAGCAAATGAGAAAGGACCACGGGTGATCTTTCAGATGGTGTGAGCTCTGGGGAGATACTGACTGAGAAAGACTTCAAGCTGTATGTCCACAGAAAACCCATGAAGGTCTCGAAGAAGTCAGACGCGAGTCAGGGTGGTTGCAGGACGATGTCACGTTTCCGGTGACAGGAACCAGTTCTGTGTCTTTGTAGAAAACAGGAGACTGAAATTGCAGAGCCGGGATTATGGCATAGTTGTAATATCATGATCATTACTAATTCCTTTAGCTTTCGTTATTGTTAGATGAATCATAATGAACTCATCTGGCATTAATATAAATGTAAAATGCAAATCCATGCAAATTCCTGTGTAATTCAGCATAATTTAATGTACCATTAAACTTCCCCGTGAGCTTCTCTGAACTGAGCTCTTTCTTTGGAAGAGTCCAGCTATTACTGAAGAATAAAGAGATGGTAATTTGGCTATTGGGCACCTTTCGGGACTAGCAGAAGGCAAGTTAGTCGCTGGGAGTGAGACTTCTTAACCCAGAAATTAAACTCACCCGAAGGGGGTGATTTGGCATTTTATCTATTTTCCAGTGTTCTTGCCCTAACAACCGCTCCCAGAAGGCTTTGGGAAGCATCCCCAGGGAAACAGGTTCAGTGCCAGCTTTTCTGCTTTTATTTCTGGGAACACCTGCCCGTGATCCTGCTTTGTGTTCCCTTGTATTGTATCCACTCTCTGCCTGGCTGGGACCTTAAGCAGCCGTCCTGATTGAGACAAAATTGTCGTGACAGAAAACCCATCAGACCGTGTCCTGTTAGACAGGTTGGGAAACTCCGAAGGTTCTGGTGGCTGTCTTCTCAGTGGAGTGCAACTTCTCATATTAAGTGCTATCTCTATAAAGCACAGTGAACAACTGGGAATAAATACAGCGAGTGGCTTTCCGATCCACCCTGGTTTGATATATCAGCAGTTTTCTCGTCTCTATTTCCGGCTTTTGTTTAAATGTTCTCCCCTGATAACTGGATATGTAAAACTCGCGCCTTGGAGCAGCCAGGGATCGATGCGGGCTGACGCGGAGCACAGCAAATATAGGGGCTACGGCTCCACGTTTGTGGAGCCCATCCAGCACCCTGTGACAAGGGACCCGGCTGTCCCCCTGTAGTAAATCTGTCCCTGGCCCAGCAAGATGAGCTCAGCTTTAACTTCAGCTTTAACTTTAAACACTGGCACGTTTACCAGGTATAACAGCTCCCTTCAAGGCCTCGGTGGTCAAACCCAGCTTGCACAGTGGTGAGCGGCGTAGTCCGTGTGTCTTGTTTGAAGAGAACGGAACACTGCAGTCGGGGTTTGCCCCGGGCTTCCAGGTCCCTCTGGCTGTCCTTGGCCTCCATGGGGTGGCCCTGTACACAGGGAAAACACTGCAAAAAGCCTGCGTAGAAATATTAATAGGCTTTATGGATGTGGCTAAACACAAT
Source organism: Patagioenas fasciata (assembly GCF_037038585.1). Lineage (NCBI taxonomy): Eukaryota > Metazoa > Chordata > Aves > Columbiformes > Columbidae > Patagioenas > Patagioenas fasciata. The sequence continues at coordinate 13,220,335 of NC_092538.1, read as the reverse complement.
TGAAACGATGCTTATAAATGTGGGTCGAGCTTGTCAGTGGCTGTTTAAAACTGAGTAATACCATTTTAATTGTTATCCTTACTGCTGTAGATCACAATAAGGTTATGTTGATGGAACCATCAAGCACAGTAAAAGCTCTAAGTACAATATGTTAGTACTAATTATAGAGTAATCTAACAAAAAGGCATATGAAGAGGGCAGTTTTGCATGCCAATTCACTACAGTAAATTTAATTGTATGGAAGAAGGGGAAAGCAAAATATTTTCAATAAAGAGTGAACTGCTAGACACCGGGCTGCTTTTCCAGTGCCGGTGGCATTCCTGACTCCTTCTGGAAGGGTCGCCGCCCCTGTACCGTACCGAGCATCCCTGTGGTGTGTGTGTCTTTGCAGGACACGGGACATTTCGCACCGACTGCTGGAAACAGCTCTGGCCCTTCTCTGCCAGAGCAAAACTCCGTCATTTTTCGTGGAGCGAGGAGGGGCGCTGAGAGCTGTAGTGGTGTGAAACGTTAACGGAGAACATGCACTAGGAACCTCGGGGTTTCCACCGAAGCGCTGACGGGCTGGGTCGCTTGGCTTTGTTCGGCCCGCAGACACAGCTTTGCTTTCAGCCCCAGGGCTCACAGTCCTCAGCACCGAGCTTGGTCTTAGATCCTTCTGGAAAGGGCCACGCAGCCCTAATGAAGCACAGGATCAGCAAGAGTTGTTCTTAATAACACCATGCCCAAAAGTTCCTGCTCCTGCCTTTGATCAGTCACCACAGGGACGGGATATTGCCCTTTTCTTCCCATCAGCATTAAGCATTTACTCACTTCAGAAGTGTCTCCCCCACCTCGCAATCCAGAGGTGAGGGGCCGGTGGTGTTCACAGCTGGGGCAGCTCTCCTGAACGAGGTGCTGATGTGGCCCAGCTGGGGCAGCTCTCCTGAACGAGGTGCTGATGTGGCCCAGCTGGGGCAGCTCTCCTGAACGAGGTGCTGACGTGTCCTAGCTGCCGGGGCTGGGCTTGCAGGTGTAGGGGCTCCTGGCCGGGCTGGGAGCTCTGGCTGCTGTGCCCGCAGGACCCTGGCCGTGGCCGAGGAGGTTGTTTCCCTGCCCTTGCTGGGCTCTGCTGCGGGGATGCTGCTGGGCAGCCCCTGCTTTCTGCCCCACTGTGGGCAGGGGCTCCTGATGGTGCTTTTGCTGTGCCTGAGGCTTTGAGGAAACTTCTGATGAAGTGGGAAATGCTGGAGAACCACAGGACCACTGGCTCTTGCAGGCGTGTTGGGTCTCTGCATGCTCTGTAAGTAAAATGTTTCTGTTTTTTTGGATCTTAGTTTTGGGAAGGCTTTCGGCTGGAGCAAAGGCTCAGATCACTGGGGCAGTGTAACAAACCCTTCAATGACTTTGTTAAAAAAGGCAGCGCTTAGAAGTTCAGCTGCCCTGGGCCAGCAGTAGAAACGCAGCTGCCCTGGGGGCTCGTGCTGTGCTGGATGGGGGCTCGGCGGGGGGGGGCTCGGCCGGGGGGGGGGGACTCGGCCGGGAGGGGCTCGGCGGGGGGCTCGGGTGGTTCCGCGGCTGTAGCCGGGCTGGCAGGACGCTGGTCCTCGCTCGGTGTCGCCGGCTGTGGGGAGGTAGAGGGTCCCTCCTGCGCGGACCCTTCCCCGGAGCCGCTCTGCTGGTGTGTGTTTTGCTGTTAGTCCTGGTAGTGCTGCTGTGTTGAAAGAAGGTGAATTTGGTTGGTTGGTCTTTCGTGTTCCCCTTTAAGAAGATGAACCAAACAAGAGCAAGGCGCTGTGCAGCTGGGGCATTATTTAAATCTGTTTGGAAACCTCATGCTAATATTTAAATTGCATCTCATTTTAATTGGAATATTTACTTCTGGGAAGGGGGAAGATGGAGGCGTTGCTTGCAGGCGTTCGTGGCGCTGGCACGGCCGTGGTGGCTGATAAACACCAACCTGCAGAAAAATCAATACGTAGAAGCATTTTCTCTGGAGTCTTAGCGATGAGAAAACAGCCAGTTAAAATGTTTTAGCTATGTGTTGCAAAATTAGCAAGAGCCTGTATTAATTGCAGTTCAGTTCTTTATGTATATCAGTTCCTTATCCTTTTGGGATTCTTAGCAATAAGAAAGAGACAGAGCAACAGATTAAGCTAAATGTTGGCAACGACAGGAATAAATTGAGGGTTTAAAGCCTGCGTTAAGACAAATTGCTACTAAAAACGTGCTTGGTCTTTACTTGTGAGACCAAAGGCTCAGTAATGGAGCGGAGCTGCTGGCTGCGAACCTGGCCCTGGCAGGTGCACGGGGCTCGAGCCCTGCGGGTGTGATGCGGGTGTGATGCGGGTGTGATGCGGGTGTGATGCGGGTGTGATGCGGGTGTTCCCTCCGCGCCCTGCGGGCGGGTGCTGTGGCGCCCTGCCCTGCCCGGCCCGGCCCGCGAGCCCAGCCCAGCCGAGCTGCGCTGCCGCGGTGGAGCCGGCACAGACCCCGGCCCTCCCATCCCATCCCAGGGCCTTTCTGCGGTGTTTGAAACAAAACGTGTGTTCTATGCATAGCTCGTGTAGGTGAGCTGATTTGGTATTTTGTGGTATTGTTCTGTTAATTTCCGTCAGCTTTTACCTTGCAGATACTTGTTTAATTTGGAAGTTCGTAATCTGGCTCAGTAATATTTGTGCATTTTAAATCAGCATAAATAATACAGAAATAAAACCTATGAAAGCAAGCACGATTTGAACGTGGACGCTCTCAGAGGCTTTAGCTGCCTTCTGCGCTTTCTGCGTGTTGCTGACACATTGAAAATTATTTATAGAGCGTGTGTGCGCTATTGTTTCTGATTTAAATATGTGCACTGGCTGTTGAAGACCCGGGGCAGCCCTGCGGGAGCGGGGGGGCTGTTCTGTGCTCTTGGTAATGCTGATCAGAACAGACACGCAGCCGGCCGGGTGCTGCGGGGTCCGAGGCCGGGTGCTGCGGGGTCCGCCGGCCGGGTGCTGCGGGGTCCGCCGGCCGGGTGCTGCGGGGTCCGCCGGCCGGGTGCTGCGGGGCAGAGGCCGGTGCTGCGGGGTCCGAGGCCGGGTGCTGCGGGGTCCGAGCCGTCTCACTGTGCGCTCAGAGCGAGGTGAAGTTTTTGTCTCTTGTTGGGTGTGATTGTTTTCCCTTTTTTTTTTTTTCTTTTTTCCAGCAAGCTGATTGGAAAGTGTTTTGTTGAGTTAAGATAATAAAAGCTCATAACCCTGGGACCTTGACACCGATTAAGTTGTAGCTGTGGAATCTGGAAGTTTAAGTCCAAGGTGCAGTGAATTCAATAGCCACAAATGGGGGTCACCAGTCTCTGGATGTTGGGATTATTTCTGTGTGTTTCTTTGATAGCGGCTTGGCACCGCTGCAGCAGAGCAGCATCCGTGTGTCTCTCCCATTAAAGACACGGCATGGGCTGGGGCACAGAGCCCGGGGGACAGGCCCCGGGGGACCCCGCAGGCACAGAGCCCGGGGGACAGGCCCCGGGGGACCCCGCGGCTGCCCGCCCGGCTCTCGGCAGCCCTGGCTCTGCGGGGCTGGATCGCAGCTGGAATGGGGCTCGACGGCCGTGCTGGGACAGGCCGGGCAGGTCCAAGCCGTGCGGTCCAGCCCCAGCGCCGCAGTGGCACCGGCCCCTCCGCCGGCACCGGCCCTTGCCGATGGAGTCACTTCAAATTAAACAATACATGTCTGCATTTGTAAGTAAACAGTTGTTAAATTTGCTCAAATATTCAATTTGTTCCATCCCGAGGATTTCCAATCAATATTGTATTCTAGCAGAAAAATAATGTAGTAAGCTGTTATTAGAATGGTGTTGTTTTGGTTTGTTGGTGCTCACGACTGACAGCAAATCTGTATTTTAATTAATTCTTAGATTGGTTAAATGAAAGCTGCTCTTTCATTTTTTAAGTTTTATTGTGCTCTAATACAGATAAAACTGGCAGGATGGACCAGAATTTTTGTTCTGACACTCCGTAACTGTTATTTCCGAATGCCGTTGGCGCAGGCCTGTGCGTGTTTTTGGAGGTCAGTACAAACAGCGGTATCGGTTCTCATAAAATGCTGTGCAAACAAGTTGTTTTGGAAGTCCCACTCTGCACGATTCTGATTACAGGTGTTTTGCATATATGCTGATGCTTCCGCAGTTTCCAGCTGGGCTGTATTCACGCGTCGCGTGGGTCTCGCGGGGTGGGGTGCGGTGAAGTGTTTCGGCTCCAGCGGGCGCGGAGTGCCGGCGCCGGGCTGGGCTCGTCCGCTGAGCCAGCAGCCCCGAGAACGCCGGTGCGTGGTCCGCAGTTCTGTTCCCATTCTGACCGGCCGTGTATTTACAGCACTAGCAAACAAAACACGATTAACAGTCCTTGGTCAAATAATGCAGAAAGTACATGGAAAATGATTTTGTGCCTGCTGCACTCGGAGAGTGGATAGAGGTTGTATGAGTGCTTGTAAAGAACCTCTATGTTTAAAAAAGCTCAGAATTTAATTTTAGTGCTGCTGTAGATACGAGCAGGAAGTTTTGTTTCCTGTCCCAGAAGAAATTTGGTATTTTAACTTGTTTACCCTCTTTACTCTCCCGTATTGCTGCTACTTTACATGAGAGAGGAGCGGACAGTGTGCGTGTCCGTGGACGTGACTGGTCTGAGGAAGAAAACGGGCCCAGAAAGGATCTTCCTTACCTTCAGTTGTTCAAACAACCACCAACCATAAGCTGAAGTTGTAAGGCTGATGTTCTCCGAGCTCAACTGCTCTTTTTCAGTGAATGCGGCTTCGGCAGCTGTCGGGCTTTTTCCCAGTCTGTTCTCAGTCTGGGATGCTTTCAACGTGCCCCTTTTCCAAATGCGCTTTCTGCGAGAGCGGGAGGAGGGTGCGGGACGGTCCCTGGGCACCTTCCCCGCTGCTTCTCGGTGACCTGGTCTGGAGAACCCGGCGGTCCCTGGTGTATTTATTGTTCTAGCGACGTGGTTAACTGGAGAGGCGCTGAGGTACTGGTGATGGCCACCAGCACCAAACTCGCAGGCGGAGCAGCTGGAGCGCTGGATGACATCCTAGGGCCCCGGGAGTCCCCTGCGCGTCCTTCTGGGCTGCGTGGCCTAGCAGGATTTCTGTCCCTGGCAATTGGGATTAATCCTGTCCGCGGCTGGTAAAGAGTTGTCAAAGGCAGAACTTCCTGTCTCTCTGCTTTCTGAATGAGCATTAGACGAAATAAATGCGAGCTTAAAGCTTGGGCCTGTTTCACCCTTCAGTAAAGAAGCTGAACCGTGGCGGCTCGTTCCTGCGGGCTCGGGGTGAAGCGCTCAGCGGCACATCTGGGTCCCTCAAACGCGCAGCTGGGGAGGTGGATGCGCGGTTCCCTCCTGCGTCTCTGCCCCTTGCTGCAGGAGCCGTTTGGCGTTCGGATTTGCATTGTTGTGCAGACTGAACTCCACGTGCGCTGGTGTTTTCCTCTCCGCTGAAGAGTGGATGCGGATAACTCGAGCTGCTCGTGAAATCTCTTGCGGCTGGGGTGCTGCGGAGAGGATCTGTACCGAGGACCCTGATGTTGTGGGAGAAACAGTCTAGCAAATTGATCTTTATTGGCCTTCTGAACTAATACAGTTCAATTTAAACATTCAAAATTGACCTTAGCGAACTGGAAAATGAAGAGGCTAGTGCTGCCATTTGGTTTGAAAGTGAATTTCATCCTTTAAAGTTAACTTTCCCAGTGCTCTGAATAGGAAAGACATTTTTTTCTAATTTATACCAGCTTGACCTTCTCAGTAGCAAATGTGCTATAAAACAAGTAATGGTCTGCCTACAATCTTTTTTTTTTTTATTTCAGGAATAATGTAAGTAATGTGCTGGGTGGATTCAAAATACGAGCGGGTCCAGGTCTGGCTGCCCTGGCTCTGCAGAGCTCTCTGAGAGCGGGTGCGGGTCCCATCCGGCTGCTCTGGCTCTGCAGAGCTCTCTGAGAGCGGGTGCGGGTCCCATCCGGCTGCGCTGGCTCTGCAGAGCTCTCTGAGAGCGGGTGCGGGTCCCATCCGGCTGCTCTGGCTCTGCAGAGCTCCCTGAGAGCGGGTGCGGGTCCCATCCGGCTGCGCTGGCTCTGCAGAGCTCTCTGAGAGCGGGTGCGGGTCCCATCCGGCTGCTCTGGCTCTGCAGAGCTCCCTGAGAGCGGGTGCGGGTCCCATCCGGCTGCTCTGGCTCTGCAGAGCTCCCTGAGAGCGGGTGCGGGTCCCATCCGGCTGCTCTGGCTCTGCAGAGCTCTCTGAGAGCGGGTGCGGGTCCCATCCGGCTGCTCTGGCTCTGCAGAGCTCCCTGAGAGCGGGTGCGGGTCCCATCCGGCTGCTCTGGCTCTGCAGAGCTCCCTGAGAGCGGGTGCGAGTCCCATCCGGCTGCTCTGGCTCTGCAGAGCTCCCTGAGAGCGGGTGCGGGTCCCATCCGGCTGCGCTGGCTCTGCAGAGCTCCCTGAGAGCGGGTGCGGGTCCCATCCGGCTGCGCTGGCTCTGCAGAGCTCCCTGAGAGCGGGTGCGGGTCCCATCCGGCTGCTCTGGCTCTGCAGAGCTCTCTGAGAGCGGGTGCGGGTCCCATCCGGCTGCTCTGGCTCTGCAGAGCTCCCTGAGAGCGGGTGCGGGTCCCATCCGGCTGCGCTGGCTCTGCAGAGCTCCCTGAGAGCGGGTGCGGGTCCCATCCGGCTGCGCTGGCTCTGCAGAGCTCCCTGAGAGCGGGTGCGGGTCCCATCCGGCTGCTCTGGCTCTGCAGAGCTCCCTGAGAGCGGGTGCGGGTCCCATCCGGCTGCGCTGGCTCTGCAGAGCTCCCTGAGAGCGGGTGCGGGTCCCATCCGGCTGCGCTGGCTCTGCAGAGCTCCCTGAGAGCGGGTGCGGGTCCCATCCGGCTGCGCTGGCTCTGCAGAGCTCCCTGAGAGCGGGTGCGGGTCCCATCCGGCTGCGCTGGCTCTGCAGAGCTCCCTGGGCCCCGGGCGGAGGCTGGAGGGCCACGCTCGTTCGGGAGGGCCGGTCAGAAGCTGAGAGCTCTCCTCGTGCTCCCCGTGTTCGGGTCACTCCGCTCTTCCCTGCCGTTGTTCTGATTCACGTGAGCAGACAATGGGGCCCTGCACCAGCAGAGTTCCCCAGGAGGGGAGAGGAAAAAGAGACCCAAACTGTGTGTGGCTTTTATAGTAAAACGCAATAGTGATGAAAAAGATGCCTCCCTCGGCTGCTCCGCTCCTTGGGACGAGTGTCTGTGTGACCTCGCGGTGTCTCCGGGTTTCCCGTGGAACAGCTGTGTGCGGGCCCTGCGGCACGGGGCACGGACCGGGTGTGCTGGGTGCGCTCCAGGTGTGTCCTCTGTTGTAGTAATTAAATACAAACCCTTAATTTATCTCTAAATTGTTATTAATCCTGAAAACTGAAATACTGCTACTACTTGATCCTCTAAGACTGTTACTGTGCCATGAAATCCTTGCGAGTGGACGTTTTGACGAGCTACGTACTTAGTGGAAAAGGGGCTACACAGTTCAGAATGCCTAATTCTTCCCTCCTTTGGAAGACCTCGGGCATGTTTGTCGTCAGCCGGTTCTGAGCGATGTGGAGATGTTCCGTACCGAGGAGGAAAGCACACGCTTGTTTTAGGTCGCCTTTTTCCGCTATGTGCTGTTTAATATTAATGATGTAAGTTGCTGTCTCAAAATATTAAATAATCGTAACCTGTCTAGAAAAGGAGTTCTATTTTAACCTTTGAAAACTGTATTTACATGTTTTAGTATATATGAATAATGCATAAAGTTGGGCGCTAAGTTCTCTTCAAAGTCAGCCATTTCAGGACCAGGCTGTGGAAAACAATGGAAGGGAAGAGCGGTTTCTCTTCTCTTGCTGCAGTTCCCCGGGATTCAGGAAATAGCATTGAAGTCCTGTGCCATGGGGATTTCTCACTGGACTTCAAAGCTTGATTTAGTCTCAGCTGGAATGGAGAGAGGCATCAAACAGGCACAGCGGAATCCGTTTAAATGAGTGACTGTGAAAGAAATATGGTTTCGGAGAAAAACAGCATTCTGTGTGCTCTTGTAACAAAAAGTACTCGGTGGAGCGTGAGGGCGCCTGGGGGCCAGGGGACCAGGGCACAGCAGTGCCCCGGGGGCAGGGGGCGCGGGGGCCGGGGCGCAGCGGTGCCCAGGGCAGGGGTGCAGGGGACTGGGGCGCAGGGGTGCAGGGGGCCGGGGCGCAGCGGTGCCCAGGGGTGCAGGGGGCCGGGGCGCAGCGCTGCCCGGGGCAGGGGTGCAGGGGACTGGGGCGCAGGGGTGCAGGGGGCCGGGGCGCAGCGCTGCCCAGGGGTGCAGGGGGCCGGGGCGCAGCGCTGCCCGGGGCAGGGGACGCGGGTCCCGCTGCCGGCGTACGGCCGCGTACTCGCACACGTTTGACATTTTTCCAGAACATCATTTTAATAGGGTAAGGCAGCATGGAAGATTTGGTTTATTTTCCAGCGTATTTGATGCTTCATGAAGGATGCAGTTTTACTTCAGATCGCTCCTTTATAACCCTACTCGTCAAAGAAATGTTCTTGTCATTAGCAAGGTGTTTCCTTTAAATCATTTCCCTATCTGTATATTTTATCCATTGTGACATGAATTTTCTTCTACGAAATGAGCTGTATAATTTTGCTAAGCCAGTGCTAAGTGCTTTATTTTAGAAGCATTATAGGTTAATGCAGACTTGCGACATATCTTAAAAAACCAAAGGCTGTGATCGTTTGTTCTGCCTCTGCAGTGGTTTTATGATAATTGCTTGTAATCCAGTCAATGCATATATGCAGGAGCTGCTCCAGCTACGCAGTATTTCTTCTGACCCACTCCAGTGATGCAGAACTGACCTTGAGGGATCTCGCCACCGCGGCCCGCGTGAGGAAACGATTCTCCCGTTCAGTGACTGCTGAGCCCGCGGTGGCACGGCCTCTCCCGGCCTCTCCCGGCCTCTCCCGGCCTCTCCCGGCCTCTCCCGGCCTCTCCCGGCCTCTCCCGGCCGCGCTGCGGTCGCGCCTGCCGGGGGTGGGCCGGCGGGTGTCCCCGGTTGCGCCGGGCAGGACCCACAGGAGGTCTGGCCAAGGCTGTGAGCCCCGGACCTCGGGAAGTCCTGCCCGGGGTCCTGGGTGAGCAGGAGCCAGGGTGGGGGCTCCGCGGGCGGGGAGGGGCCGGGGGTCCCCGAACCAGAAACGCAGCTCTGCAGCAAACGGGGTGGGGAGACCGGCCTGATGAAATAGTGTTAATTAGAATTGATTTCATTTAAAAACCTTTGGGCCTATTGCACCATTTTAACTATTGCATAAAACATTTCAATTTAATAATGCACTCTAATCTTTTCATTTATGGGAGTGCTTGACACCGTTTCCTGTGACCGAGAGCAGCCGTTCCTCTCCGTGCTGCTCCCGCGATGCCGTGGTCCGCAGCGTGCGTCCACTGGCGGGGACCACGTGCGGAAATCATGTACTTTCTGGCACGTTCCTTGCATTTTCTTGGCCATGAATGAGAGTTGCTGTATTTGTAACAAAAACAGCGGAGTGGTGCCACCGGAGAGCCCTGCAGGTTGAATGGGCCCCAGTGTTCGGGTGATTATTGCAACAGGGAAAACTTCTGACCCGAGAAGCATTGATTGGAAATAAATAGGTGCTGAAAGGAGCGGGAGCGAATGCTGCGGGAGAGCTGTGTTTGCTGCTCGGAGCACAAGGCAGGCTAAAAAATGCTTTCCTCTGAGACACGGTGGTTCAAAGGGGAAGAGCTGATTTACAGTCCATTATAATTTGTACATTTGGAAATTTGTTAGAGTGATTAAATGCTAATATAAAAAGGGGATTCAAAGGGATAGCCTCCTTAAAGATTACTCTCGGCTACCCGGGGTCAAAAGTAAATTGTAAGGAATGCAGTTGAGAAGCTGGATCTTTCTGGCTGAATAAATGTCACAACTGAGAGAAGCGGTAACTCAACTTTCTATATTTGAACATCTCATTATATTCGAGGCCGTTGAAAGACACATTAGGTTCCAGAGAGGTGACGCGTAAGGTCTCATGCTGATAATCCATCCTTTAATTATTTTATGGAGGTTAATGTTGCTGTAGTAGAGTGGTAGCTTGGTCTTAGCAGTGAGTAATAGGTTTTAGGAGGAATGGGTTTAATGGAACATTAATGAAGCAGCGCAGAATGGCTGAGCTGCATGTGAAGGCTGGTGGTGACGTTCCTGCTTTTGATGACTCTGTGTCCGCTGTTCTGGTAAGATCTGCCTGTTTGGGCTCCCCCTTCCCCTCCCCAGGAGGGCGGAGAGCGCTGGGGGCAGCGGATCTGAGCGCCCCCCGCTCCCTGTGCGCTTCCAGGAGCGCTCGTGTTCCCGGCTCCCGGCCGCTCTGGTGACGCCTTGCTGGTGTTTGACCCCACAAGAGAATGGGGTGTGCCCTGGGTCCGGGGCTGCAGCAGGGTGCGATGTAGCTGCAGTTTGATGGAGCATCTGGATTCCAACCTGTTCTTTGTGACAGTTGCTCACTTGAAAAACCTCGAGTGCTAAGCTCTTTTCTCAGATGTAGCGTCCCTGCCTTGTTCTGGCTCCCTGCTCGGGGGCCATCGCAGCCCGGGCTTCCTGAAGACGGCGGAAAGCGGGAGGGGATTGCATGTGTATTTCTGCTTCTAATATGCTACTATTAGATAAAAAATAATAAGAAAAATATATGTGGAGTGCACATAAACGTGACTTTTAATGATATCATAGCTTTTTTTTTTTACTAAAACATCCCAGTTAATTAAAGCTCGATGTGCTAAGCCTGGAGCTTGTTGAGTGCAGGAAAACCTGCCTGGCCCGTAAATTGCTTGGGGTCTTCATCTGCCCCTGTGTTTTGTTAAAATAGATGCAGTAAAACCTGGCATTCCCCAATAGGATTCTGCTGTGTGACAGTCCCAAACGCAACTGGATTTGACTGATTTCAGTAGATTTATTGCTGGTGTCACTGCCTGACCTGGCACGAAGCAGAGGAGTCCCAGTAAAATTTGGTTACTGGATGGGACAGTCTGGTTTTTCAGAGCTTCCTGCCCCCTCGATCCAGGTTTTGGGCTCTGACCACTGTGTCATCTGCCCACAGATTATTTGCTCTTGCGAGATGGAGCTGGAGAGAGGATGTGATCCATGTCTGGGCAGATAAAAAGGGCTATTTAAGCAAAAAGGGAGGGCAGTGGGAGCTACAGGTATGTTCAGGGTGCCGGTTTGGAGGTGGTTCCTGAGCATTAGAGGAAGAACATTCTGCATCCTTTTCCTAGGAGAGTGAGGGGTGGAAGCACTGCAGCTGCTTTTGAGGCCCGGTGGAGGGAACGATGAACCAGACCCGTTCGGGTAGCGGTCCCGGCCGGAGAAGAGCAGGGGCGGCTTCCCCCCCCCGCCCGGTGAGAGCGGCCCCGCCCCGCGCCCCGCCCCGCCCCGCCCCGCCCCCAGCCCGGGCAGCCCTGCAGGGCTCCGCAGCCTCTGTGTTGTTTTAAGCACCAGGGATACACACGCAGAGGAAGTCCGGCTCTCTTTATGTAAATTGCTTATTTTATTAAAAGTATTTTTTCACTCAAGGTTTTAAGAAATCCTTTATGTCACATGAGCAGAGGCATCCCACAGCAGGGCTGTGCGGCTGCACCATCTCTGAGCGGCTCTGGCAGGACCGTGGAACCGGCAGGTCCCGCAGCGCGGAGGAACGGACCGCAGGGCACTGCAGTGAGTTAGAAACAAACCGCACGTCGCTGCCGGGGCGGCTCCGAGAGCAGCAAGAGCAGCAAGAGCTGCGGGTGGGATCCACAGGGCTAGGGCTCATCCTGCTCCCCGGCTGCTCAGTGCTGCCCGGCCTGGCCGCTGCTGCCACCAGGTGCACCAGGCGCGGTGACATTTGGCCCCGGTGTCCACCCACACCCACGGTGACTGTCCGGGCACAGAAACCTGTGCTGCTGGCCTGGCTGGCTGCCCGCCCTCCCCCAGCCCTCTGGGTCCCCTCCATGCCCTCGGGGCCAGGCCTTGGGTCTGTCTGGGGCTGGTGACACCCAGGGGCTTCCACCCCGGGGGGGATCTGCAGCCGCCCACCCGCAGGGCTCCCATGGCCCCAGGCCGTGGAGCCCTGGGGTCGCTCCCGCAGCATCTGTGCCCAGCGCCCCAGGCACCTTCGCCCGCTGCTGCTCTTCTCCCCCTGCACTGCTGTGCCAGGTGACCTGACCAGCAAACCCAGGAGAAGGAAGCTCGTGGGCAATACTGAGATTTTTCTTAAATGATCAGTTGAAAACTGTTGATCAGCGTTAAGAATTTTTCCCCTCCTCCTCGACACCCGTCCATTTTGCGCGCGGCCGCTGGCGAGCCGGGCGGGCTGGCGGGTCTGCGGCAGCAGGAGGAGGAGGGCGGGCTGCCCGCTGCAGGGCTGCTCCGCTGGGACGCTCTGAGCCGTGGGTGCAGGGGGCACACGCAGGTGGACACTAATAGCTTTTTGCCTTGGTTTACAACCCGATTTCCATCCTTCATTGCTCGCCTTCTGGAGCACTTAGTGCCCCGAAGAACACCCAAGAGCAGAGGGAATTTGCACTGCTCAGCAGACTCCACAGGTATCTTTGCTTTAACTGCTATAAAGATCTGGTCTCTTTTGTTTTTTTTAAGAAAAAAGGTGTTTTATTTTAAACAGAGTGCTACCAGGCTGTCATCTTGGCACGTACTCGCTGGGCAGCCCTGTGAAGTTTCTTCCCCTCAGGGCTTCATCCACTGTCAGGATATATCTGTTGATAAGATCTTTCATTTCCTGGGTGAATGGCTCAAAATCCTTTTGCTTAGCACCAGATCGCTTGAAATTCCCATCCCTGTTGTTCTCCACGCAGAGCAGTCTGTCCTCCGTCACTGTCACGTTCAGGAACTCCACCATTTCCTTCAGCTTGGGGATGAGGCTTTGCTTCAGGTCCTCGTAGTGCACGACGAGCAGGCGCTTCCCGTACTTCAGCCAGTCCAGGACGTGGGAGGCCCACCAGGACGCGTAGCTGTTCACGAAGTCCGGCCACTCTGGAGACCGAGAACCGGGAAAGGAGGCGCTGTTAGCTGTGCCGCACCGCTCCCCGGGCCTCACCCTGTGCAGCACGATGCGCGCTGCTGCCCCAGCCCCGGGCCGTGTGGTTTGCCAGCCTGCAGCTGTAGTAACAGAAACACGTGCGGGGAGAGATGCAAGCTGGATCTCTGCTGCAGAGTCGGGACGCGGCCGTGTGCCCAGCGGGGAGATGCTGGTCACACCGTCCAGCGTGCCAGTCAAACGCGTGAAGCGTGGCAGGCATATTCTGGAGCCGTTTCATGTGTTCAGGGAACACTGAATCTCAAGGCCCCTTATTGCTATTATCCTTATTTATCTGCAGTGCAGTAGCACCTGTGCAGTGCTGTAAAATTTCCTTCAGGAAATGTCATGCTCCGTTGAATCCTCCGAATCTTAAATTAGATTTCTCACGGTTATTACCTGCTGCAGGGGTAAATTTTCTTCACCTCACATAGCTTGGCATGTGGGCTGTACACAGGGGGGTTGTACCTGGACGTGTTTTCTGTGCCAAACTGTGCGACGGCAGCAAGGTTGCTGCGAGCCTGTGGCCGCGGCCCGGGCGCTGTGCCCCCCTCCGCTGCGGGGGCTGCGCGGGGAGACCCCAGCCCTCCCGAGAGCTGCTGCGGGTGCTCTGGGGCCGAGCTGGGCTGCGCTGGGACTCCGGTCCCACTCAGTTTGCAGTGCTCATTGGGGTCCCAGTGCGTCACCCTGCCCCAGCCTGCCCAGAGACGCGTCTCAAACTGTCCCCACGGCAGCCCCGCCGTGCCCCCTGTTACCTTTGCTCTGCCAGTTGCGGTCGGTGGCGTAACCCAGGTGCCCGGCGTATTTTCTGTTGAACTCTGCCATCAGGGACTTGTACGGGTTCCTTATCAACAGGATTGCAGAGTCGAACATCTCGATTTCCGTCTTGCCACTTTCATGTGTTTTCACGCAGATGGTCCTTCTACTTCTCCAGTGGTCTTTTTCTCCTTTAAAACCTGTTGTACAAGACAGGATTGTTGGTTTGTTCACTTGGCGGCATGTCTGTGCTCCTTCACACTCCAAATCATTCCCCGTAGTGGTGTAAAACCGTTGTGAACTGCCCAGTCAATTAAACCCACCCCCAGGGCCTGGGAACCATCCCCCGCGTGTATCTCGTGCCGTGGGGACGGGGACCGTGCGGCCGCAGTGTGCGCTGCGCCGGGCCTCCCTCCGCAGCTCACGGCCGACGGCCACGCTGGGCGCTCGGTAAATACCGTACCCCTCAGGATGCTGTCCTCCCGGAACAGCGACATTCAAATATTCAACCCTCGCATTTCATGTGCTAGCAAAGGGTCTCATCCTCGGGGATTAGTCAGTAGTTTAGCTACCTGGTCTTTTGGACCGTTCTTCTAGATGGGAGCCGCGTGCGCGCGGGTGGCCGTGCCTCCGGGTGCGTACCTTTGTTGTAGAGGGCTCCGTCGAAGTAGTAGCTCCCCGTGTAGATTCCGGTGGCGTGCTCGATCAGGTGCCGAGCCCACGTGTTCCCAGCCCCCGGAAAGCTCGACAAAGCAACAAACACTTTGGATTTGGTGGCTAAGAATTTCCTGTCCGTGCAGCGGGTGTCTGCGAGTACAGAAGATATTTCATCATTAGGAATGTGCCTTTTTAATAATTCCACTGATAGCTCTTGATTACAGGGTTTATTGCTGCTTTCTTCTCTCTTATGAATACAGAATATCAGTTTGAGTCCAGTTGCGAGTTGGCTACTTTCCAAAACTACTTCAGCCACAAGGCGCCAAAGAGATTATCCTCAGAAAGGGGTTTGGTAGCTTTGTCTTAGGCACCGCTTCTTGGACAGCGCTGTGGCCAACCACTGTGCTTGCCAGCAAGCTGTGGCCGGAGCTCGGGCTGCGCCGGCTCGGCCTCGCGCCCTCCCTCTGCAAGATAATTACGTTTCTGGGGCAGGGGAGGCTGTGCTGCTTAACGAGAGAATGGAAAGGTGCTTCAGGAGCTCGTACCTTGCACCGGCGTCTGGTACACGCGGCAGTGCGTCCCGGCGCCGCGGCAGAGCCGCCCGTCCGCGCCGTCCCGCAGCGGGAAGCGCGCCGTGGGGAAGCCGCAGTGGCACTCGCGCCCGCGGACCACGGCCAGGGGGAACTCCTGCGGGAGAGAAAGCGGAGCCGCGGGAGAGAAAGCAGAGCCGCGGGAGCGAAAGCAGAGCCACGTGAGCGCCACGGCGCCCGCGGCCCAAACCCTGCTGTACAGAGGAGAGTGAACCTCCGCACGG
The DNA here is from genome assembly GCF_037038585.1 of Patagioenas fasciata. Lineage (NCBI taxonomy): Eukaryota > Metazoa > Chordata > Aves > Columbiformes > Columbidae > Patagioenas > Patagioenas fasciata. The sequence continues at coordinate 13,205,043 of NC_092538.1, read as the reverse complement.
CCACTGGCACCATGAAAGCGGTGTTTGATACGCCAGTGTGAAGCCCACGCGTCTTGTACTGCTGTCTTTCATATGGCAATTCTTAAAAACTGGCTTTCAGACACAAGCTTTGTAAAGCTTGAAAATTCACAATCTTCTGGGTTTTCGTTATTCATAAAAATAACTTCACAATATTCCTGCAGCACTTAGCACGTAATTCTACCTGCAGAATATCAGTGTGGTAAAAGCTGTTGTTATTTACTCCTGAAACGAACATTTTGAATTGGATAATCTTTTAAACGTCTGTTTCTATTGTCCCAAAGTGAGAAGTCAGGCGGTAAAAGGTTCGTCTTGTTCAGTTGGTTTTACCAGTGTTTGTGCACAGGAAACTTGCCCTTAAACTTAAAATTGATGCAAAGAAGATTTAGACCCACTAACTGCTGCAATCGTGTTTAAAAATAGAAAGAAAAGAGTCAAGCCATAAAGTGTGCGTCTTTGTCTGGCTGCTTCACGGCTGCCAAGAACGAATGTGTGCAGATGGGCTGATGCAGAGTTGGAGCGCTACTACACACGCTTTTTGGAAAAACTTCCGAGCTAGGACAGCAAGTAGGTCTTGGCGGGGGCTGCGGGTCCCTGCTGGGCTCGGGGCTTCGCGGCTGGTGCTGGGCTCCGCGCTGGTGCTGGTCTCCGGCTCTGGACACGCACGTCTTGTCTCATGGCCCCTGCTTCTAGAAAGGGAAACCCCACCAGGAACCCAGCGTGACCGCCGGCTCGCTCAGCGGGGCAGAACCGCGGCTCTGAGAGGCTCACGGGTAGTGCGCGTTGCGGGGAAACCACTCCAGGGAGAATTTCTGGCTGTAATAAACTTCTTCTAAATGGATTTGATGAAAAGTAGTTCAGGTCTTGATGTACCAGTCGTACCCAAGCAGGCACCAGGCTGCAAAGCAGCGTTGTGTGGTGGCAGAGCAGTGCAGCTGGGCTGGTGCTGATGAGGATGGAGAGGAGTTTGAGGGAAACGCGTGCTGATCGTTTGCCGCAGAAGTGAGCAGCTGCTCGTGTGCTCACGCTTGCTGCTTTGCTGAATCCGCCCCTCCAGCTCGCTCTTTCCTCTCTCCCAGGGGGACGGGGTTGTGTTCCCGGGTTTCCAGACGCTTGGGTCGCTCAGCGCTGCGGGACAGATGGAGGAGGCTCAGGGGTTATTCAGGTGCAGAGCGTTCAACTCCAGCTACTCCAAATCAACGCTTTTTGCCTTTTAAAAGTCTTTTGGATGCGGGGAGTGTGTGACAGGCCTGCCGAGCAGCTTATCTTCCCTCGTGTTCCTCCTCTGATAAGGAGTCAAATACAACACGTGTGCCTTCTGTGCCCAAACAGCCAACGTTTGCTTAGCAAATGAGATATGACATTCTCAAAAACTATTTACAGATTTGGTGCAAGGGCAAAATAGTTCTGTTTCTGTGTGCAAACAGGAATTTCTCCTTTAAAATGAAGCAGTGTTTCTCAGTTTAAGAACTTAGTAAGTGTCCTGGCACTCAGATGCAGCCTGGAATAGAAGTGTACCTTGTGCCTCGTGCCAAGGGGCACCTCAAGCCGTGGAGTTTTCTGGAAGGCTGGGGTTTTGTGAGGAGGCCTCGTCAAACGCTTCTCCAGAGCTCTGCATCTGCACCGGTCGACCGGAGCCGTCGTGCCTGCGGGTCGGGGTGAGCGGTCGGGGGGCCCGGCCGTGGGGAGGGGGCGCTGGCCCGGCTCGGACCGGGAGGGAGGGGGTGCTGGGAGTGGGCTCCGCAGTGGAGTTCCGAGCTGGCGCTGGCAACACCAGCGGCGGCGGAGCAGGGGGTGGTTCTGGAGCAGGACCCGCGGTGTCGCGGCTCAGCAGCAGCTGATTGTTCCGACTGCATCTGCCTGGCGCAGCGCACGCAGCCGTTGCGAAGGAGCGTGCTCAAGCTTGGCTTCCCTTCGCTTTTTGATCAAACTCACAAGCCATCCGCTTTGCTTACCGGTGTGTTTATGCATGCCCCAAGCTCTGGGTATGGCTTTAAGCAACCATGTAACGTTGAAGTGCAGGAGTAGTCCTCCAGCTCAGTGCACACAAATCTGCAGTGCCTCCCTTCAGTTAAACACGAGTGTATTGCCAGAGAGATCCACGGGCCAAGTGTTCCCTCTCTCCTGTAAATACTTAAGATTGTCTCATGTTCCCAGCCGCCACACTTCCACACCCAAGTAGAAACTGCGTGCAGATAGCTCAGCACGGACTCCTCTGTTCCGCTGTGGCGATGCCGGAGGTGCACACTCGCCACACAGAACGGCTTTTCTGTGCGTCATGTTTAGCGGCATCGCTCCGGCTTTCCCGCCTGCCTTCCCCGCTGCGGAGAGCCCATGGACCACAGGCATCACTAGGTATTTACTCTGAGTTTTGTCCTTCACAAACTCATTTACACGTTTAAAGCTCTCGGGCACTAATCTCTGCTGTTCCCTTAGTAGATTAAAATTTAAAATAAAAGAAAAAAAAAGGAAAGGATGTGAAATGAGAACTGTTCTTACTTTCTTGGAGCAAAATTCAGAGCACGTCTCCACCGTCAAATTGGGCTGTATCAGAGAGGCTGGAAAGGTGTCTGTTAAATTTTCTGGAGCTCTGAAACATCCTCGATAGATAACATTCCTCCCTGCAGGGATACGAAATAGGTTTCTCTTGAGAAAACAATGTCTGTAGTATCCTGTCTCTTTCTCAAAGAACAATATTAGGTTCAGAAGCTAAAAATAATAAAATAAATCATGTGTTCCAAATGCTGTAGAAATAAGAGAAACCATGATATGCACTAGAAAAATAGGCTGCAAATGCTGTGGTATTGAAAGGAGCACAAGCCCTCAGCCTCGTACTACCCAGGAACCTGGGGCTGCAGCAAGGAGCTGGAGTTGAGTTCCGCCAGTGGAGGGCATTGCTATTGTTTGCAGGTCCTGGGTTGCTTCCCCTGAAAGACTGCACAGCCCCCATGCAAATCTACAAAGCTTCCCCTGATCTGCACCAGAAAAGGCGTTTAAATGAATCCTGCGACCCCCCGGGGATCCCCCTTCCTGCACGGCTGCTCCGTCTGAGCTGTCCCGCTCCTCTCTCTTTTCAGTGTCTGAGCTGTCCCGCTCCTCTCTCTTTTCAGTGTCTGAGCTGTCCCGCTCCTCTCTCTTTTCAGTGTCTGAGCTGTCCCGCTCCTCTCTCTTTTCAGTGTCTGAGCTGTCCCGCTCCCCTCTCACTTTTCAGTGTCTGAGCTGTCCCACTCCTCTCTCTTTTCAGTGTCTGAGCTGTCCCGCTCCCCTCTCACTTTTCAGTGTCTGAGCTGTCCCGCTCCTCTCTCTCTTTTCAGTGTCTGAGCTGTCCCGCTCCCCTCTCTCTTTTCAGTGTCTGAGCTGTCCCGCTCCTCTCTCTTTTCAGTGTCTGAGCTGTCCCGCTCCCCTCTCTCTTTTCAGTGTCTGAGCTGTCCCGCTCCCCTCTCTCTTTTCAGTGTCTGAGCTGTCCCGCTCCCCTCTCTCTTTTCAGTGTCTGAGCTGTCCCGCTCCCCTCTCTCTTTTCAGTGTCTGAGCTGTCCCGCTCCTCTCACTTTTCAGTGTCTGAGCTGTCCCACTCCTCTCTCTTTTCAGTGTCTGAGCTGTCCCGCTCCTCTCACTTTTCAGTGTCTGAGCTGTCCCGCTCCCCTCTCACTTTTCAGTGTCTGAGCTGTCCCGCTCCCCTCTCACTTTTCAGTGTCTGAGCTGTCCCGCTCCTCTCACTTTTCAGGGCAAGGGATTTTGCTGCAGCCTTCGAAATGTAAACTGCGCTTTTGTAAGCCGTCCAGGGAGAAGTGTTCAGCATCGGCCTCTGCTCTCACCTGCTCCTGTACAAATGGCACAGAGTTAGGCAGAACTGCTCCATTGACTGAACTCAGGATTTGGCCCAAATACTTGGTAGCAGCAGCAATACAATTACCCCTCCTGCTCAAGAGAGAAATGTCCCTGGAAGAACCAGACAAAACCCGAAGTGCGGTGGAGCCTGGCTGCCCCGGGGAGGCGGTGCCTTTGCACAGATGAACTGGTGGTCGCGGAGCAAGTAACTGAGTGGCTGGTTAGGAAAACAGAGAAGTCTGCGTGGTGTCCGACACTTGTGTGATTCTCGTGGCTTTGTGGGCTTTACAAAGGCGGACAATGTGTTTACTTCATTGCTCTGTGCTAACTATTGATAGAAGTTTCCCAGCATGACTCGATAGGGAGAAAGGTGGGTTTGTGAATGAATTTTTGTCTTGTGAGTCCTAGTACCCACTCGCTACCTTAAACAATGCTCACCAGAGCTGGTGTGGGAAATGTGAATTTCCCTGAATTTCCTGGCTGAAGGGCCCGGGTTCCCCAGCACGAGCCCAGAGCAATCTAAGGAGAAGCTTCTCAAGTAGTGTTCCAATAACTGTTCAAACCCGATACTGGAAGCCGTGCGCTGTCTTTGGGATCTCTCGGGACGTGCAGATGCAATAAAACCAGGACTCTGCACGGTAGCTCAGGCCGCGAGCGGGGCTGCGTTTCCGTGCGGGGGGACCCAGCGACCCCCGAGGGAGCGCGCGCGCCGGCGCTGCACCCGCTCCGCGGAGGAGCAGCCGCGGGCCGGGCTGGTCTCTGTGTCCGGCCCCGCGAGTCACGGCTGCCGTACTGTTCCGAGTTACTCTGCAATAGACTTGTTCATCGTGATTAATGCTTCTGCTGGGCGCTCGGCTGCCTTGTGTCAGGGGGATTCTTCAAACAGTCAAATATCAGGTGTTACTAAGGGCAAACAAAATACAAGTCTAGCTGCAGGCTAGACTAATTTCATGACTAACTAATTAACACTTAAGAAAAAAATAAATGCCTCCTTTTCTTGTGAAATATGTATGTATATTTTATGCTGAAGATTTAAACAGCGATGCATGTCCCGGGAAACGTGCCAATGTGCCTGTCAGCCTGACACTAGCAATTTAGCTCTATGCACCTTTGATATATAATTTATATGTAGCTGGGCGGATTACTGTACAAACCTTGACTTGTCTCTAAGAAGAAATGAAGTACCATGAATACTGGCACAACCTAAGGTCTTGGTGCTTCTCAGCAAATAACATCCATTAAGGTCTTGTGAGCTTGCCAAAAGTAAAGACTGCTCAGCTGTTTAGATACTTCATGCGCTTTGCATTGGTCCAGAGGTTTATCTGTGTATCTCCCTTGGTAGCTAGTTGAATGACAAGCAGAGTAAGTGTTGTCATCGAAGGCGCAACAACCACCCCAGCCCCTGCTAGAACACAAGTCCTCCTGTCTGAGGCTCGGGGGACAGGCGTGCATGGCGTGCACTGCACCAGGCCGCCCGGCCTCTCCCGGTCCTCCTCTGCAGTCACACCGCACACTCTGTTCAGCAGCATTTCTGAGCACAGGGTGGCACCGGTAAGTGCTCTTCTGCCCTTCTGTTACAAGGCACCCCCTTCAGGGTAGTTTCTTAAACACGTGTGGGATTGTCCTCATGCATGGATGCAGAAGGGAGTAGTTTTTCCTCAGCTGAAATTCTGCTGCTGTTGCAGTCGCAGTGCTCGGTATTTTCTTTCGTCCCATGTGGCAGCCCCGAGGCAGCCGTGACAGGCATGTCTGGCTCCGAGGTGGTGAGCAGTGCTGCTATTTCGGGAGGGAGCTGGGGACCGCACCAGCAGCAAATTGGTACCATGCCCCACGGGCACCCTCGTCCTCTGCTGTTTCAAACTGGTGATAAATGGAGTGCAACAAGCAGCGGGGACAGCCCTGCGCTCAGCCTGGCCGCGCTGTCCCCCAGGGCAGCGGCCGTCCCTCCCCGGTCCCACACGCACTCACCTCGGCGGGCGCCTGCCTGCAGCTCCTCCACCCTGTAGACGGAGAGCCGGTTCACGCCCCCGCACACGGCGCCCTTCTCGCCCTTGCACTCGCTGTTGCACTCCTCGGGCGCGGCGGCGGCGGCCGGGAGCGTGTTCCCGCAGTAGCACTCTGCTCCGTACGCCAGCCCCGCGTAGCTGTACGCCCTGCGGGGAACAGAACCAGGCGCTGTCGGGACGGACACCCGTGCCCAGGGCGGCGCTTGGGACAGACACCCGTGCCCAGGGCGGCGCTTGGGACAGACACCCGTGCCCAGGGCGGCACTTGGGACAGACACCCGTGCCCAGGGCAGCGCTCGGGGCAGGGAGCTGGGCTGTGCCTCCTGGTGCAGGTGTCCGAGTGACAGTCCCATCTCCAGCTGCCGTCCCCTGCCGCTGCTGCGGACACGGTGGCCTCACTGCTGGGGTGACACTGCCCCAACCCGGGTTTTGATCAAAAATGGTTCAGGTGGTTTAGAGTGACAGAGAAGAGCAGCCTCTTTCAGAGGTTCTGTTAACTGGCATTTAAAGCTGAACGTTTTGGATCCAGTCAGGCGGTTTTCAGGCACTCAAACCGGGCAAGGCCACTGCCCGACCAGCTGGCCCAGCACTCGCTGCCTCTCCTGAGATGCCTGAGTTTGCTGCTCGTCCCGCGCTGGGTCGCTGAGACCTCCAGCACTGAAGGCATGAGATAATCACAGTTTTCACAGGTGCTACATGCTCAATGTATGCATGCTTTTTCCATTTCAAATTCAGTTCCACTTATTGTCAGCTGAGAGAAAACTGGCAGTGAAAAAATATCACTCACCTCTCAGCACAAGCTTCCTGACAGTGAGATACTGTCATTTTTCTTAAGTCATAAAACACAGCTCCCTTCAGTGTCCTCTCCCTGGAGTCGTCGCTGAAGCATCCCATGTAGGTGCCTGTGTGCATGCAAGACCAGGGTTAGACAACGCGCCTGGGATAGAGACGGGAGAGAGCAGAACAAACGTTCTGCAGCGAGCCCGTGCCGTAAGCTGCAAGCGGGGCTGTGTTCACCGACCCCAGCTTGTCTGGGGCCCTGCTGTTCTGTAGCCCCGTCTGCCGGAACGCGGCCTTTGGAGCTGCTGGTGGAGGGCGAGCTCAGGTGTCTGGTGAAGTGAACAGCATGGGAATCAGACCCTTCCCTCAGCCGGTTCCGTTCGCAGACCCAGAGCGTGCGACCGCCCGAGCTGCGGTTCCCGCAGGCGGCCGCCACCTGCTCGACCCCCCTTCGTGACAGAGGATGGGACTTCCCGAGGTAACGAGGAGGTGTTCTGCAGGGCGACGCACGCTTGGGGAAATCGTGTGGGATTTCTCCCAAGTTTTCTTGGAAATCTCGGGTTGATCGTGAGATGGTGCAAGAGAAATACTAAGAAAACCAATTTTCTTTGGTTACATAGAGTTACATTAAAGCTCTAATGGAAAGGTAATTCAGTCTCAACTGGGCAGTGGTGCCAAGCTATCGCGCTGAGCTATCTCTCCTGTGCAAATGAATTTCTTAAAATATGTCTTCCTTTACTTAGCATATGAAAGGTAAATAATTCTCTTAGACTGCATCCTATGTTGAGCCTCTTGTCATGACCAAAATACTATAAAAATCCAGCCCTATTTCAATACACCATTGGAAGGATGATGTGGAGTCCACTATTATATAGCAATTCTGTGTATATATTTTATAATTAAAATATGAAAGAAAAAAGGAAATTTGATTTTAGAAGTGGTAGTATTGTGATGGTAACACAGGGAAATTAAATAATATGAGCTGTGGACAGGAAGAGAATAAATTACGAAAAATGAAACTAAAAAGCATTATGTTAACAATAAAATAATCCACAAGTAAAAGTTCAAGCCACTCTAACAGAGATTTTGGAACTAGGAATAATAAATCAAAAATGTAAGTGTTACAAACACGACGGTAGGTTCAAGGACCTGCACATTGGTAATTGTCAAAAATGCAATTAGCAAATTCACAAGCTGTGACTGGACATCCCAGCACACGTTAACGAGGTGGGAGTCGTGCCCCCGCAGTGAGGGTGCTCCACGTTGTACTGGAGGCTCTTGATTTGGGTACTTGGTTCGGCCCCGTGGTGGCAGAAGCTGGAGCGCGGGGGGCTGAGGAGCGCGGGGGGCTGAGGAGGAGCACGTGGGGCTGAGGAGCGCGGGGGGCTGAGGAGCGCGTGGGGCTGAGGAGCGCGTGGGGCTGAGGAGCACGTGGGGCTGAGGAGCACGTGGGGCTGAGAAGCGTCTGCCCCGCGTCCCTCCCGCCCGCGGCAGCAGGTCCCTGTCCCTGAGGGAGTCACCACCGCCCGGCCGTCACCTCAGCATCCTGTGCGATGGCACAGCCAGGCCAGGGGAGACAGCACCGAACACCCCATCTGCTGCAGCCGTTCCTAACGGAAAATGCTCATTTTTTACCTAACAAATCCCTGTTTTGATTTGTTGTACTAATAGCATTTGTCAGTCTCCCTGGGAGGACAAGATACGGACCCTACCCTGAGCCACTTGCAAAGTAAGCAGGCAACATAGCTTGATGTGGAGGGAAAGAAAGGACATGAGTTTTGTGACCCGGGGCTGTGTGGCCCTGGGTGGACACAGAGCAAGGCAAAGTGAGCAGGGGATCCACACAACGTGCCGGAGCAGGTGCCACCGCTTTTGTCTTGGGTGAAGGGCCTGTGAGGAGAGCCCAGCATGGGCCGGTGTGTGGGCAGGGCCGTGCCACACCGGGAAGCATCGGGGTGACACGGAGGAACCCACAAATGTGGGCTCTGGTGTGCCCCAGGGTTGGCCTCTGCTGTGCGGGGAGGAGCGGCTGTAGCCTCGTGTTGTGTGTCGGTCCAGGGGCTGTTGCTGGGCTCCGGGCACCCCGGCTGTGTGCTCAGCACACGTCATGAGGCGCAGCGGGCTCCTCTGGTGCTCAGCACACGTCATGAGGTGCAGCGGGCTCCTCTGGTGCTCAGCACACGTCATGAGGTGCAGCGGGCTCCTCTGGTGCTCAGCACACGTCATGAGGTGCAGCGGGCTCCTCTGGTGCTCAGCACACGTCATGAGGTGCAGCGGGCTCCTCTGGTGCTCAGCACACGTCATGAGGTGCAGAGGGCTCCTCTGGTGCTCAGCACACGTCATGAGGCGCAGCGGGCTCCTCTGGTGCTCAGCTCACGTCATGAGGCGCAGCGGGCTCCTCTGGTGCTCAGCTCACGTCATGAGGCGCAGCGGGCTCCTCTGGTGCTCAGCACACGTCATGAGGCGCAGCGGGCTCCTCTGGTGCTCAGCACACGTCATGAGGTGCAGTGGGCTCCTCTGGTGCTCAGCACACGTCATGAGGTGCAGCGGGCTCCTCTGGTGCTCAGCACACGTCATGAGGCGCAGCGGGCTCCTCTGGTGCTCAGCACACGTCATGAGGTGCAGCGGGCTCCTCTGGTGCTCAGCACACGTCATGAGGTGCAGCGGGCTCCTCTGGTGCTCAGCACACGTCATGAGGTGCAGCGGGCTCCTCTGGTGCTCAGCACACATCATGAGGCGCAGCGGGCTCCTCTGGTGCTCAGCACACGTCATGAGGCGCAGCGGGCTCCTCTGGTGCTCAGCACACGTCATGAGGTGCAGTGGGCTCCTCTGGTGCTTAGCACACATCATGAGGTGCAGCGGGCTCCTCTGGTGCTCAGCACACGTCATGAGGCGCAGCGGGCGCCTCTGGTGCTCAGCTCACGTCATGAGGCGCAGCGGGCGCCTCTGGGGGCCGTCCGCGCTCTGCAGCCCTGTCTGCCCCAGGGCCTGCCGGCAGCGCGCTGTTGCACGGCGCCCGCGGAGCGCTCCTGGAAGCTGCAGGCTGGTGCTCCAGGTAACTCTAGCGGTTAGTTTGCCTGACTCATGCTGTGACTCATCTCCCATACACCATCACTGTCACCTTCTTGTTCGCATTTCTAACAGTTCACTCAGCAGGAGTCATGAGGTGGCACCCATTTTGTGGGTTTTTTTGCAGAAGGTGCCCCTTTGTTTGGGTAAATTTATTCAACAAACTAAAGAGCAGTTTAGTAATGTGGTGTCTAGTCATCCAGATCCCGTTCCTTTTCTGATTATCAGTGAAACATCTCCAGGAGCAGCTCGTTCTTCCAGCGGCAGCGCACCGCGCTTCGGCCTGTGCCTGCGCCCAGGGCCCGGTGCAGGGGCGGCCGTGGGCCGGGAGGCGGGCGCTCGTGCCGGCTGCGGTGCCCGGGAGGAGCTGCGGGCTGTGTGTGTGTGGAAGGGGCTGGGGCCGTGTCCCTTACCTTTGTGTTCAGCCGTGCGCCTCATCGCTTTCAGTCCCGCTGTGTGCGTGGGCTCCTGCTCGCTGATGAACCTGTGGAACCACCTTCTTCTCAGCTGCCAGAGCTCTGAGTTGCGGGACACGAGCCACCGCGGGCCGTGCCGCGGGCCCAGGGCCGGCTCCTGCCGCGGGTCCGTGCCCACCGGCGGCCGGGCTGCGGCGCGGGCGTCCTGCGGCATCCTGGTGTCTGCCACCTCGGCCCGACCCGCCGCCTCCGGCACGGCCTGGTTAGCGGCGGCGCCGCGGGAGCCCTGCTGGAGAACCAGGCGGGTCCGCTGCAGCAGCAGGAGGCTGCCGGCCATCAGGTACGCTGCGGTGAGGAAGAAGAGCAGAAACTGCGTCCGACGGAGAAACTTCTGCAGCCTGAAGAAAGCTCTGGCCATGCCCTTGCTGAAGCCGGGCCCTTCACGCCTCCCGACAGGCCGCCGAATCCCCGCCTGGCCGAGCGCCGGTTCCTCCCGTGAGTTCAGCCCATCGCTCAGGCGCTGCTCCCGACCCGAGGCCTCGTCCCCGGCCCGCTGCGGCACAGGGAGCCCGGCAGGGCCCGGCGCGACGCGGCTGCCCGGCACAGCTCAGCCGCCGGGCTCGGGCCGGCCCCGGCGCCGTGCCATCGTGCGCTCTGCCGGGCTGCCCCACCGCCGATGCTGAAACACCAAGCGGGAAGGTCAGTTCGCATCCCAGTGGAAAATACCCATCGCTGGGTGACTTCCCCCACCCACACCCCTCAGCTGAGCATTCCTCTCTGCTGTTTATAACTATGCACTTTAAAAAGTGTAATCCAGTGAGAACAATTGATTAAGTAGGAGCTAGTTTCAGATCACAAGAAATACCTTTATGATGAGGTTATTTCACTTGGGACATTTAGAAAAAAAAGCTTTTGATTTTCTTTTGTTAATAGCTGGCATCTCCATTCTCTGTCGCTGGCCGAACAGGCAGCCACAGTGTAGGCACCTTTTTCGGAAGGTGTTATCAGATTCCTTCCTTTGAGCTGAACAGTAGCTCAGCTGCACGTGCAGATCAGAAGGAAACAGCAGTGTGGGCGTGTGGGGGAACACACCAAAACTGCATCAAATCACAGTGGGTAAGGCAATAATTACCAATCTCTTTGCAGCACAATAAAGTCAGGCTTTATGCTGGAAGGGTACGGCGGGTTCTGTACTTAGGGAGCTGTGTGAGTTGCTCTGCGTGTTGCTTTAAAATAAACCAGAGATCCCGCTATTTTTTACTAGATTTCTGTTGCCAAATATTGACGATGCCATGGACAAAAACTAGTGAATATTTGAGAAGAGTCGTTTCAAGTTTTGCCAGATATCTGTTCGCTGCTTCCGAGCTCTGCAGGCGTCAGTTGTGCCGCTGTAACCACGGTGGGATTGTCGGGGCAAGAAAAGCTCCTTTGTGCTCTGGGGAACCTTTAACCTCTGGTAGCAAATGCGAGCTGGCATCTCCCACAAGTTCTGCTTTCCCAGTCAATCCCTCCCCTGCGGAGCCCGCGAGGGCTGAGAAAAGATGCAGTGTCTTCCAGAAAGGAAAATATTATGGCTTTTGCTTATCTCGCAATTGGGGCGTGCTCATGAAATCTGCATCCTGACAGAAACATCCGCTCACTGTATTTCTGGGTTTGGTGTCTGATTTAAAGTTTTGTGGATATTCACTTATGCCTCTCTCTTAAATAGATGCTACTAATTGAGTCTCCACCCACTCCCTTTTCATTAGTTGTGCAACTTCTGTCTTAAGTGGCAATCACAACCAAAGCCCAAAAACTTCTAGGCCAAAAATGCTCAGCTGAATCTTTTGTAGATTGAGCCTCAGTTCTTTTTGTGTGACCTTTCAGCCTCAATTGCTAAACAGCTTTGGCACAAGGCAGGAGTCCCTGTCTTTTGATCTTACGAGTCGGGTGGTCTTGAGGACCTGTTTTAGGTGCTTTTGAAAAATGTTTGTTAAAGTTCATGTATGGTGATCTCAGTTTTACAGGGCTGCAGAATGTCCAGTGGTCTTGTGTGTGTTTATCTCTGCGCTTTGTGCAGGAGCTCAGCCTGCCCAGGGCCCTTCGCAGCAGCACCGGTGGGTCCGGCAGCAGCGGTGAGCGCGGGAGCAAGGCTGCGCCTGCACGCTGCAGGGGATTCAGGCCGCGAAGTTACCGCAGCCCGCTTCGACAGCTCTGAGGCCAAAGAAAACGCATTGATTTACGCCAGCTGAAGAGCTGACCCGCAAAGTTGGATTATTGAAAATCTCTGATCAATGTTGTGAGTGCTCAAGAATTACAGTAAAAGGGTCAGAAGTACCTAGACAGATGAACAGGAAATTAGCCATAATTAGATAGTGCAGATTGTTACTGCGCTAATTTATCTGAAGAAATACTATCGTATCTGCATAGGTGTGACTTGATTCACTAGTTGTTCCCAAAAGGGGCTGTCTGATCTAAGAGAAGGTGCCACGTGCTCTGGCTGCGTGGGGCTCTGGCTGCGTGGGGCTCTGGCTGCGTGGGGCTCTGGCTGCGTGGGGCTCTGGCTGGGCTGGCTCGGGGCTCTGGCTGCGTGGGGCTCTGGCTGGGCAGCCCGGGTGCGCGGCAGCATCCCACGTGCTGGGGAGAGGCTTGGCCAAGGGCAGCCGCATGCTGTACGGAGCATGCAGCTCGCTGTCCCAGTTGCGATGGCTCCTGGTGCAGGGTGGGTTGGCCGTTGCCGCTGTCCCAGTTGCGATGGCTCCTGGTGCAGGGCGGGTTGGCCGTTGCCGCTGTCCCAGTTGCGATGGCTCCTGGTGCAGGGCGGGTTGGCCGTTGCCGCTGTCCCAGTTGCGATGGCTCCTGGTGCAGGGCGGGTTGGCCGTTGCCTGCCCAGCAGCGGGCGCGGGCGATCGCTCCCCCCCCCGAGCAGGTGAAAACCCTGCGGTAACTGCCCAGGAGACCAGAGCTAATTACATGTGCAGCAAGCTCTGCATCCCAGCACCAGGAAACGCTTGGCGCAGCTCCCGTTGATCTGCCTAGTTTGCTTATTCGCTTATTTACTGGGGAGAAGCTGCTCCTGGGTCTCGAAAGACTGACTTTGCCCAGTGGTTGAGAAAGTTGAAATGGTACAAGCCCATTTCACTGCAGTCAATGTGACATATATAAATTACCTCCAGATGCATTCGCCCTCAGTACAGTTGCCATGACAGTACATTGTGGTAAAAACCAACCAAATAAATAAGCAGACTCTCCGCCCACAGCAACTGCTGCAAATGTGCAACTCAGAAATTAAACGTTGCTTTCTAGGGGGAAATAGCGGAGAGTGCTTCTGACATAAAAAATGTCATCTGAGTTGTTCCGTAAACTGCATATTGCAATATCATCAAAGTATGCCTAAAAGAATTGAAGTGCATCACTTTCGATGATATTAACAAGGAAAGAGGATATGAACTGGTATCTGGTAATAGAAAATGTACCATTTGTCTTTTTTTGTACATTTTGCTTAAAATGAACAAAGGGAAATGGAAGAAAAGTAGAGTCTTCTGTTCCCGTTTATCAGTTCTCATAGCCCAAGGGGTTTTAGGACCATATTAATTGAGAGTTGAATGAGTGACATCATAAAAGGGTAATGGAAAGGACTTTGAGACGGGCAGTGAGAACTGCTAAACAGCAGAGAAGGGCTCTAGGTGAAGAGAACAGTGAAAGGGTTAATGCTGCAACAACAAAAGGCAAATGCTGAGCACTGGCAAGGACCAGCTCTGGAGAGGTGAGTGCGGCACCCGGATCTGCGCCCGCAGCCGGGAAAGGGCCAGGGGCCCTCGCACCGCGTCTGGTGGCCGCGGGTCTGTGAAAGGGACACGGCTCTGGTTACGGAGGGTGGGAGTTGGAGGGGGTGCAGGGACGCCGCCTCCCCGCTGTCTGCGTTGCTGCCCGGTCCTGCACAGCGCTGGGTGGTGCTGGGGCGCGGACCGCGGGCGCCGCGCGTGGTGCCACAGGGTGCGCTGGCGGCACCGAGCCGCACGCCACAGGCGTTTCCAGCTTCAATTGCTGGTTTTCTTTTAATCCTTGTTTTTCTTTCATTGCATATGTAATACGAGATTTATAACTGCCACTAGAAAGTTGCTGTAAGAAAAAGCAGGTCAATACCTTACTTCCAAAATGATTTTGCAAAGTGTGACAGAAGATCTCACACTAGGCAGCTGCGTTAATATATTTGTAAAGAGAAACAGAAGAAAAATGGTTCTTGTTCTTGGCAGTTGTGCTCTGCTATCCAAAGGAGTAGTTACAGAATATTCAAGGAAGAGTAAATACTGTGATGCTATCAGAGCCGGTAAAGGCTGAGGAACGGCCTCGGGCTCACAGGTGAAGAGTTGCTCGGTTCAGGCCTGTCCCTTAATAGGTTGCTCAATGCAGAAACTTAGGTCAATACCGCACTGACGGCTGCAGCTCATCAATAATTGATCTTGTCTAAAGACCAGCAGGATTTTGCAAATTCAGAGTTCCTGGCACAGAAGCAAGCCTATGTTTTCTATTGCAAACTGAAGGGGATTGGACTCATGAACACTATTTTTAGAAAAATCCATCCCTCTTCCACATTTCTCCTTCCTTTTGTCAGCTTGCTTTGAGGACCAGTGCAGTCAGGACCTAACCAGGGGATTCTGGCCCGCAGCCTTTCCTCTGGGGACACGCTGCCGTTCCCTCGACGCTGGCTGGGAAGTCAAGGCCAACGTGTCATACTGTGTGAATTCACGTAGGAAGGAAAACTCTGGAGAAGCCGCAAATTAGATGTTTGGATCCTGTCAAATATGTGCGGGTCCCTTTATTGCGATAGTTACAAGCGCCCTGCGTGACTCCGAGTACGTGCCCGTGTTGGTGCGAGGGCCAGTGGCGAGTCCTCGCGGCCGTGCTTTCGGACGTGGCCAGAGCCGCCTCCCGCGTTTGAGAAAGAGCTAAAAACGATGGCAGAGGCGAGCTGTCTGCGCCCCCTCGAGCTGTGGGGATTCCACACCATCCCCATCTCCACACCACAGGGCAAGAGAGAAAAAAGAAGTCACGGCTCACATCTGTGTGGAAAGCAGCACATGCTAAAAGTAAAGCTTAGGAGAAACGTGCTGGTACTCCCCTGTCGTGAGCCAAAATCCACTCAGATGAAGCTACACGTTGATGCTGATGGATTTTGACTCAGATCCATCGTTACTACTTCTAGCTCTTTAAGAAGGTGTCATGAGGAACCACCTCACAAACTTAACACTATAATTTCTGAATTTATGCAAAGGAAAGAAAAAGAGGTGATATTGTAAT
Organism: Patagioenas fasciata; assembly: GCF_037038585.1. Taxonomy (NCBI): domain Eukaryota; kingdom Metazoa; phylum Chordata; class Aves; order Columbiformes; family Columbidae; genus Patagioenas; species Patagioenas fasciata. Next base: position 13,189,646 of record NC_092538.1, on the reverse strand, counting down.
TCCATCACCTTTCCTAGGACATTCTTTCACCAAGAAGAAAGGAAAATTTCTGTGGAGAGTTACTAGAGTATTTTCCTTCACTGACTTGAACATATGCTCCTCTGTGAGATGAGCTCTGCGGAATGGAACCTGATGGCTGATCTGTCTGGCAGTTCCAGTGCGATGCTCAGACGAGACCCATCCAGAGCCCAAGCACCCATCGCTGCGAGGCGCGGGGTGGAGGGGCAGGCGCGCAGGGGCCAGGCCCGACCGGCTCCAGCGGCCGCCACAGCCGTGCCCATTGCGCTTCTCCGCGTTCCCCTTCCCTGCCCTTCCTGCAAGGCGAGTGCAGCTCCGTCCGCCCGGGCAGGGCAGGCGCCCGGCCGAGGCCGCGAGGCTGAGCACGGGCCAGTGCCTGCGCTCCGCTCGCGCACATCCTGCGTCACCCCCGCGTGGAGCCGCGTCACTCAGTTCTGCTGCTGCAGAGCTTGCTGAGGGTTTGAGTTGAAATACAATACAAGGGTTTCTTCCTCATCTCTTCCCAAGTCACCTCCAGTTGTTTGATTTAGAGAATAATTTGCCACTGAACTATTTCTAGAAACCAACTCTTCTGCCCATTTCCCATCAAAATCAAGATTATTATCTAGGGGTTTTCAATGAAGTAATGAGATGACCAGTGAGACACAAGCGAAGGGACCTGTCCTGACCACTGCATCTCCGATGCGTCCTCTCAGCGTCCCTCCCACAAGATCTGGCCGTACTGTCTGGGCTTTCAGAAGCAATAAGCGCTTGGTGGCGGACGGATCTGTGCTGGCTGTACACACGTGCTGCCCTCCTGAGCAGCTTTTTGCTGCCACGACGCTGCTCTGAGCGTCACTGGGAGCTCGACGCGAGGTCTGTCAGCTAACCAGAGGTGAGGCGGGCACCGCAGCTCCTGGGCAGGCTCTGGTGGCAAACGGTGCAGCTTGAGAGGGCTTCCCAGCAAGCTGCTTCCTCCCTTCCCACTGCGTTCAAAGCACACTTGCTACGAGGTGTAATAGATTGCAAAGTTACCTCTTCGATGCTGATACTGTGTTAAAACTGTTAAATAAGGTTGAACTGTGATAAACCAGAAAAAAATGGTTTTGCAGATGTAGCAGAAAAATGGAGAGAAACTCTGTAGTCCATAAACCAGTCAAATGAAGTTGAAACTACACAAGTCAAAAATATACATGATATCCACTGTATCCAATATGGGAGATATTTTACAGTTAAGAGGTAATCGGCTTTGGAAGCGAAGGCCGTGTCACAAGCAGCTGCAGCCTGAGCCGGCTGGGGACGCCGCGCTATCCGTGCGTCTGCTCCCGGCAGCGCTCACTGGATACCCCACTCTTGGGAGAGCAGTTCTCTAGCGCGGCCGGGGGTAAATGCCGTGTGTCGGTGCCCGCGGGAGCGTGCGGGTGCAGAGGAGCTGCGGAGGCGCTGGTGTGAGACAGCGCCGGCTCGGACGGGGCTCCGCTCCAGCCCCGGCACCCGACCGTGGCCATGGGGTCTGTGTTCCATTAGCCAATACTTTTTACCTAGCTCAGTGATAAAGTGATAATCGGGAGAGCCGATTCCATGCCAGCATGGAAAAGATGCAGACATTTGCATATGTACATTTTATATGTACACATACACACGCATCTGTATGTGTCTGTATGCATTCTGGGCATAGAGGAATGTGTACTCTAAAGGTAACGTGGAATCTGCTTTCACCCTTCACTGATAATCGGACACCCAAACAGTATCTCAAACCTAGAAAGTGTCTTGATCGATAATAAACCATTCATGCATAATGTACATCCCTTGATATTAAGGACTTAAGCACCCAGCAAATGATGCTTTGTCTGCAGTTTCCAAAAACCCACGATGTGGTTCTGTGGCTATAGGCTGAAGTTTTGTAAGAGGTTGTTGTAAAAAATGTACCATATATCGGTTTTGCCTTATCCCACAGTAGCTGGAGATGACATTTTTTTTCCTGTGTGCAAGGAAACCTACTGGAATTAAAATAACATGCAAATCTGCAACGGAACCATAGGTGTTTAGAAAGTGTCTTTCGTAAACCCCTCAACATGCAAATTCCTGCAACATCCACCTACTAAAAATCGTTACGGTGTTTACTGAGCACAGTGACGCTTCAGGAGCTGTTCAGAGAAACCCAGCTCCCTGGCTGCGTGACACAGAGACACGTTATTCACGTCCACTTTCCGAGTGAAATGTTTTGTGGATGCTCTCAGAAGGGCATCTCGAGAGCCAACTGCAATTGTGATAAATAATGCAGCTCAGGCTCGTGTGCTTCGATGCCGTGGATAAATTGAATAAATCAAACAACCACTCAGACTGCGATGAATGTTAATACCTCAGCCTCTGCAAAAAGTTGCCTGGTTATTACTTGTGTCAAGGCCGGCTGACAAACAGCTTGCGGACACAGATAATAATGCAACTGTGTAAGAAAAGGAGGAAAAAACTCACCTTTCTTTTATGGCCGGTGAACTCCTGTTGTATCCGGGCAAAGTCCTAGACGATCCAGCGGAATATTATCAGAAACTGTAATGCCTGTCTGAAAAGCTCTAAATCCTGCTCCTCTGCCCTTCCCGCTAATCCGCTGCTGCTCCCGCTGCCGGCGGCGCCGTGTCCTCCCGGCTCCTCCCGGCCCCTCCCGCTGCGCCGCCGGCTGCCGGTGGTCCCGGGGCTGCCGGTGGTCCCGGGGCCGCCGGTGGTCCCGGGGTGGCCGCTGCTCCGCGGGCCCCGCCGGGTCCCGGGCTCAGAGGGGGCGGGCGGGGGGGCAGCGCTCCATGGCCTCCTGCGCCAGCAGCCTGGGTCGCAGCAGCCTCAGCGCCGCGCTGCCGAGACCTCAGCCGCGGCTCGCGTTTCGTAACGCTGCCGGTCGGGAGCCAGAGCCGCCGCACGGCTGCTGCGCGCAGGGCTCTGCAGCCTTCCGCAGCTACAGACGTTTCCAGAGCTCCCGCGCACGCTGTGCGTGTGTGCGTGTGTGTGTGCGTGTGTGTGTGTGCCTGTGTGTGTGTGTGTGTGCGTGTGCGCGGTCGGAAGGCGCGGGTGGCTGCGCAGGCAGGTGTCGGAGGCGGCGGCAGCGCCGCGCAGACCCGGCGCGACCAGCTGAGCGGATGCTCCTGTTTGTTCGCGGCGCCTCTTCCCGCTAGGGGCAGATCCCTCTGAGACCCAGACCCTTCCCAGCAGGTCCGGAGGGCCCCGGAAGACCCCGCAGCCTCCCAGCACCGACTCAGAGATTTCAGGCGGCAAATTGTTATTCTGGGCACAGGTAGCTAGCAGTAAATTATTTATAAATGTGAGAGCTGAAAGGCAGTTTGCTGGGTGTGCTGACGTCTGCCTGCTCTGCCGCCTCCGCTGCACGTACAGGCTCCTTTCTGCTGCTGGTTCACATAGAGATTGATCCGTTTATAATTATTCTTCAAGCATCTGCATTTAAATGGGAGTAGGCTGCACACTTGTAACTGCATGTGGTTTTGAAGCACCCCTTGGCTTTGCATATTTAAATGAAACCAGTGGAGATTTGTCTCTTGGATTCGACATTGGATGCAGTTGTGGGGACCCTGGTTTACTCCCTGTGCTGAGGAGTGCGGGTCAGTAATGTCAGGCTGAGCACAGCCTGGCTGCGAAAGCAGCGCTCGGGTGTTCCTGCGTCTGAGAGGACAGACGGACATCGGGTGCCACATGGGGACCAGTCCCGTGTCCCCTGTGCTGCCGGGCCCTGGCGCTCTGCCGGCCCCGCGGTGTCGGCGGTGGCGCGCGGCTGGTCTGGGCCTGACACGCGTGCGTGCGCTGCCGGAATCACACCTGGCTTTCCCACCTCCGCACAGGTCAGACGGGGAGGGACCGGCTGTTGGTTCCCGGTCCCTGCGCGCACGCTGGCTAAGGGGCTGAGCAGAGAAAAGGAAAACCAGGTAAAGAGCTGAGCAGGATGCAGACATGGGAAAATGATATAACAGTAAGAGAAAAGGGACCAAACTAGGAAAACAAAGCATGTGTGCGGTATGGTAATGTTTTAAACCAGCCTTTTGGAGGGGTGAGGGGCGGCTGGAGGCGAGATCCTAAGCACTTTCTTTCCATGCTTGGTGGTTCTGCTTGGTTGTTCCACAAAACACAGCACAGAAATTGCAAAACGAGTGGCATTACTTTTAGAATCCTGTTGTGGGAGCCGTTCTTGCGCTAAATGACTCAAACTTCCAGTCACTTTAGAAAATAGGCTCAATTGTAAAAGTAGAGATCAGTTCAGGAAGTGACAATTTTTACTGGTGTGGTTTCAAGAAGAAACATCTGAAAGGCTGCGGTTTCATAAGTGAATGTAAAGTAGCAAATAGTTTTCTGGTCCTTTTCATTTAATAATCCTAAATACTCAGAGATTAGGCATTTCATGTAATGCTTACCTACAATTTTCAGTTATTTCATGAAATGATTGAGCAAAACAGCTGTTTAGTGCAGTGGTTGCTAGCGTCATTCTTTTTTCAGAATGCCTGATTTCATAACATAAATGCCATATTATGTGTAACATAGGGAAAATGATCAGGTCTAGTACAATTATTGGCAAAACTCCCACTGATTTGAGAGCACCCCCTGTGTCAAATACCACGCATGGAGCGTTTGTGGAAGATTGTGCGGTTCAGTAAGAATCTTCCGTTCCTAAACCTGTCTCGGGATCTGCTGAACAGAGCGGTGGGTGCTGGGCCGGTGCTGGGCCGTACGGCGGCGCTGTGCGATGTGCCGCGTTGCGCCGGTGCACCCGACCCAGGCAGCGGTGGAACGCGGCTCAGATGGGGGGGAAGAGCAGATCAGCCCGTCTGGTCTGGAGCCTCAGAGCCTGCTCTGTCCTGCTGCCCTTGCTGCTGAGGTGGGTTCTGGTCGATACCGCTGCTGTGTTTGAGGATCTGACAGGACAGATTCTGTTCCCACTAATGAGTGCTGGAAGAAATGACTCCTTAAACAATAAATGACCAAAAAGGATAGCATGGATGAGCCTCAAACACACTACTGGTGTCTAAGTGGAGGTGAACTAACATTCAAAAATACGAGAGCCATCATGAAAGAAAGCCGAGTTCATGAGGGATTTGGAGGGTGAAGGTAGATTCTCGGCATCAATAAGGATTACTCTGACTATAGCTGGTCCTACTGCTCAACTTCCAGTTCATTGAAGACTGAAGTACCCTGTGGAAAAGAAACGGGTAAATATAATGAGTTTTGGTCAGGACGTCGCTGGCCTAGAGGTCATTAAGATTTTGTTTCTCACCTGTAACACAGCATCACATAAAACGGTGAGAGGAAGCTTGGGGTGACCCAGGCAGTGGCTCTGCGCTGCGTCGCTGCGCTGGGCAGCTCCCGAGAGCCGCGGCGCTCGTCACCGGGCGGCAGCGCCGGCATCTGCACCGCGGCGCCTGCACGGGGCTCTTCCTCCTTTCCAACGCTGCAGACTTGTTGATGTTCCCGTACTTCAGGCATACATTATGTTGTGTGACATTTTTCCTCATGTTTCATTTACACTCTTAGAAGTTCCACAGATATTTAAATATTTTTGAAGAAATGCCAACCACACAGATGGCAACTGCACACACTGCTGCAAGAGAAAGTGGTGGTGCTGTGGTGAGCATCCCTGGGAAAGGAAATGCCACTGGTGGAACAAAAATGAGATGATGACAGGGCTGCTCTGAGCTGTCGACAAGGGCCAGGTCAGGCAGGTGTTGTCAGCGAGCAGGAGGGCGCTCAGGGGGCTCAGCCGCAGGCGCTGGGCAGAGTAGGCAGACACGAACACGAGTTCTGGGGTGAATTTATTGTTAGTTTTGCAGTAAAACCCAACCTTTTTGTGATCTCTGCTGCTCTTTGAGCTTGCAGCTTCATGCAAAAGCAACTAAACTGAGGGTATCGTTTGACCTGACCCTCGCGAGATGGTGGTGGTGGAAAGGGATTGTTTCTGAGTGGCTGCTGAGGGTAAATTGGCTAAAAGTACCACTGCAAGATTTGAACCCAAAGAACACGGTAGCACTTTGGATTGTTTTTATATACCTGTAATCTTTGAGGTGAATTGATTCTGATTTGGGGAGCAACGGCCTTAGTTGTAAGAGACGGTCTCTGGTGCAGCGCGACCGCAGCGCACAGCTGGGCTGTGTTCTGCAGGAAGCTGCACTGGATAGTCTTGGTTCTTTTTGGCCTCAAAAGCTGTTCAGCCCTTGTGGTCACATCTCCTGTAGTGCTCCCGGCTCTGCCCACGTGTTCCTGTTGTTTGATGTCCCCTTCCCTGGCTCGGCGAAGGCTGTGACCGCTGCGCGGTGCCTGCCCGCGGTGCGTGGCCAGCCCGGCCGGGCCGCGTCCCCGTGCTCGGCCCCCGGTCCCACCGTGCTCCGAGGAGCAGAGCAGGGGAGAACGTGGAGCTCGGCCCCTGGGGGCCTGGTCCTGAGTGCACAAGCACTAAGGCTTGCGAAGGCGCACAGAAGCAGCGTGTTTGCAATCCCACGGTGTGAGGCAGAGTGCTTCCTGCTATTCAAGTGCCTTCATACGCAACTGGGATGTGTATTCCTTCCTGGTATTGTGTGTGAGCTGTGGGGTCCCTTTGTGCTGAGCTCAAGGGAGATGGACAGTCTGTGGCCAAATCAGCTTACTATCTTTGTCCTTCCTATTCGAGTGTTTTTCAACCTCAGAAAACACATTTAGCTTAAAGTACTGGTATTTTTCTGAGTGGTGCCTTTTGATGTTCTCGCCTGGTATTATCTTTCAAATGCAGCTGTTTGTTGGAGAGAAGTGCCCTGCAGCGCCTCGCGTCGCTGCTCTGCCGGGTCCGGATCTGCCGGGTCCTGCTCTGCCGGGTCCTGCTCTGCCGGGTCCTGCTCTGCTGGGTCCTGCGGCTCTGCCGGGTCCTGCTCTGCCGGGTCCTGCTCTGTTGGGTCCTGCTCTGCCGGCTCCTGCTCTGCCGGCTCCTGCTCTGCCGGGTCCTGCTCTGCCGGGTCCTGCTCTGCCGGGTCCTGTGCCGGGCTCTGGAGATGCTGCTCCTGCCCGTGTTCGACCCAGCGCTGCATTTCACGGGCTGCTTGATGGGAGCTGCTCAGCCAGGCCGCGTGTGGAGTAGTGTGGGTGAGACCTTCCCTGTGGTGATCACCGAGCAACACCAGCTAAAGGCTTTGATCAAATCTGCTTTTGTTCTCTGCTTGAAGACTTGTTTTTCTGGCAAGTGTTAATAATGTCTTGTTCTTTATTTTTAGTGGACCATAATAAACCTGAGTACATAGAAAGTCACCTGAGCCATAAACATTTGAATGTCCCCAATGTCTGCCTATTTCATAAAATATAATAGCAGCACCAGCGCCTCTCAGAAACCTTCGTAGCCTCCCTTTGCAGATCCTGCAGAGAAAAGGGAGCTTGTTAGATCGTGTTGTCCTATGCCGGCTCAATCAGGCATTATCAGGAACCAACATCAACAATTAATGAGCTCTGAACGCTCAGCACAGCGAAGATGACGCTGATTCAGAGTGTAAATGAGTCGGGATTCCGTACCGTGCTCTTTGCAAGCTGCCCTGCTCTGGGGGTACCTGGGGGTGCTGGGGGTACCTGCGGGCCCAGCCCCCCGGCCCTCCCGCGTTCGGGCGCTGCTGCAGCGGAGCAGGGGCTCAGCGGTTGCCTGGTAA